>NC_056733.1:1935771301-1935940902 GCF_019279795.1 Protopterus annectens
GCCCAACATCCCCATCTGTAATGTGCCGGTGCCAGAGTACACCTGTATGTTTGCCATTCATTAGATGGGACTAGGCTGTTACACATGGTATTCAGTGTTCGGGACACTGCAAACTGACACACATGTGTAGGCCATAGTTGTCAAGCATCTGCAAAAAAGCTGAAGGTGGGGAGGGGGCGTAATCATGACACAAAGATGCACTGCAGCAGGGATCCAAAGGATGCTACAAATGGCTGTATCTGCACACAGTCAGGGTCAGGAACTGTGGCAGACATAACCCTGACTCCACAGCAATAGTGATGGCAGTGTGTGAACTCCAAGGGATGTGCACATGAGTTGACCTTGCAATCATGCAGAGTTGGGGGACATGTTTAGGGCAGACTGACCATATACTGGCAAATGCAGATGGCCCATGCTAGTATACCCCTGCCAGGAATAGTGACTGCGGTAGTACACATAACAGTAGGTGCAACAAACCATTATGATAAGGGCGTGCACACATATGCACCAACAAAGTGTATGCATCTCAATCAGCATCAGCACAACTAACACATTTGTTTGACACTACATTTGATTGTACAGGACATATGTCACATATCAAGCTCCTGTAATGTTAACATATGCAGTAATGTGGTCCCATGGCATATCAAGAAAGAGGGTACCATATCAATAAGGGTATGTACACTCCCCATAGCCAGGGTAAGGTCTGACAGCTGTCAGTGTAATATTATCATATTGGGCACACATGTACCATTGATGATGACATCTGTAAATCAGACATCAGGCATTCACAAATGACATCTGTCCACATATCATCCCAGGTATGTGTTGGACAAACACATAGGGCCTGTGAGCATTAGAGCAGATATAACTAACACAGTAATACACATTCAGCAATGGTGTGTACACCTGTGAGGTATGGTGCACAGTACATGGCAGGGTGCTGAACAGGTGCACAGCAATACTGTGTACATGGGTGCAGTGTGTTTTAGGGGACGGGGCATCACCTACTAACACAGCCCATGCATCACACACATGTATACTGTTGCTAGCAGGAATTGACTATAGCTGCACTGCATGCTGTTGAGTACCATATGTTATGCATGTTGACAGATGGGTAATGGAGGTCTGCATGTACTTTGTGCAGCCTCACCTGTAAATGTGTGTGTGGGGGGGTGGGGGAGTTATTTTGTCTCTAAGTGGAATCTGGTGGAGTAGATATTGGTTGATGCATGTAGGACGTGAGTGTGTGTGTGCGTGTGTGCGTGTGTGAGTGTGTGCGTGTGTGTGTGTGTGTGTGTGTGTGTGTGTGTGTGTGTGTGTGTGTGTGTGTGTGTGTCCATGTATGCACATGTGTGATTCTGGGGCTGTTCATACATCAGTACTTCCCTTTGGAATTGTGCAGTACATGGACATGGACTGACACATGAGACACCAGGAATACTTGTCTGATATGTAATCTCAGGACAGCTGATAGTATAATAAGGTCTGTTGCATGGAACATGCATTGGGAGGGAAACTAGACACCAGATATACTGTTATAATTGCAATCAGCAGAAAGGCAAAAGACTACCCATTTATACAGCACTACAGATGCATTTGGGAATTACTAGACAACACCAGTGAGTGTATCCAAATATTACTGTTGTCCACATAATAAGTTGAGTGAGCAACAGATCTTGCATCTACTGAGCAATAGTTACATATGACACTCCAGTGCGTGACATTATTGAGTGACTGTAGTAGTTCCTAACATATGGGGGCCATGTTCATGATGTCCAGACATACCCAGGGTGAACACTGTATGATAGCAGTGAGTTCTTGTAAAATCTACTCCAATCAAGTCAAAGAGGTAATGGAGTAACAGGTCATGATTTGTGATCACTTGTCTAGGCAATTAGAAGAATGATACATTAATAATTGGTATCAATGAGTGTAAGTTTCCAAGTGTGATGCAGGATGAGGAACATATGTGAATAAACTTGGGACAGTCTGTAAACTCAGGGACAGGTAGGTTTTATGGTGGAATGTCAGGATGTGTGTGTGTGTGTGTGTGTGTGTGTGTGTGTGTGTGTGTGTGTGTGTGTGTGTGTGTGTGTGTGTGTGTGTGTGTGTGTGCACTGTTAAGCAATGACGTACAGGTCTTAAAGTGCATATCTTGTTTTCCCCTCATAGGTGGCGAGGTGGGTCTGAGTCCCTTCTGCAAGCAATCTGATGTTGGTGTTCATATAGAGACTGAAAATTATGATAGGTGTGTTGAGGCACAGGCGTGATTGTCAAAGGCCGAAACTGTGCCATCATTTGACATCCCCCTGTTATCCACCCCATCCCCGTACACAGTCACAGTGCCTATAGATATCCCATCACCAGTGGCCATAGCAGAGGGACAGTTGACAGTTGGTGGCAGTGCACAGGAAAGTGTGGTATCTATGGCTGCTGTGTCTGGATGCAGTAGCCAGAGCCAAATGTCTGGCAGGGTACCAAATAGGCAGATGTACCAGAGTGCTCATGGAAGGGCCGATGGTCTTTATGCTCCTGGCAGAAGTGCCACATCTGATACCACCAGACACATGTTTTAGGCCATCATGGAGGGGCAGGCATGTATGGAATGGTACACCAGACAGGGTCTGAGGCTGCAGAGGGCTGCATTTTCATTTGTAAGTGACAACATCCGTGATCTTGCAAGCACCCTCTGTGATTATACAGAGGTCATGGATAGACGGTTGGGTGAGATGCTGGGCCTCATTGACTGTGGATTGTCCATGCTAGAGCATGTGGAGGGAGTGGTGGGATGGCCACGTAGACATAGGCCAGCAACACCAACATCTGGTGGTCGATGTGGACATGCAAGGACACCAAGCAGCTCCTGTAGTTGCAGTACCAGCCCCAGCACTGCAAGGGGGCACTGTCCACACCACACCACATCAGGTCACATGCATGTGGCCCTGGCCATTCCCTGAAGGGACCTGGTTCCAGCAGACATATATCATCATAAGGGGAGAGTAGCATATCAAGGCTTGTATCTGGACATGCCCGTGGGACCCCTGGCAGGCACAGTTCTCGTGTCTGTGGCTGGAGGCGGTGAACTGCACACCTTGCCAGGAATGGTCTGCAGCACCTGTATAGGGCAGCCACATGGCAGAACTCTGTGCATGCATACCCACACACACACAATACAAACACACCTAGGGCAACCCCATACCTACACACACCACATCACCAAGGCCATATCAGTAACTTACTCCCCTCACTCACACACATGGTGTAAAATGTATGGCCCACCCTAGGTCTCTGGCAAACGAACAACACACCCTGTGCAT
This sequence comes from Protopterus annectens, assembly GCF_019279795.1. NCBI lineage: Eukaryota > Metazoa > Chordata > Ceratodontiformes > Protopteridae > Protopterus > Protopterus annectens. The sequence continues at coordinate 1,935,774,622 of NC_056733.1, forward strand.
ATGATGATACCTGTGTCACATCCCTGTCATCCATTGCATCGATGCAGGGACAGGCTTATATGGTTCTGATGTACACGGTAACTGTACTACAGTGTACCAGTGTACTTCTGTGTAACATGTTCTCAGCAGTATTGTTTAATGCTTACATGTCAGGTAGTGTAGCTGTCCAGCCATGATGCATTATAGCTGTTAATAACATGGAGTAATTGTGGTTTCCATAATGTTATCCATTTGTGTTGTAGGTGTACATATGTCAGCAAGAGGATGGTCTGCTGTCATATCTCACAAGGGGTATGGCACTGTGGTAACACCTGGCTGTGCCATATCCTGGGTACAGTGAACACATGTCACAGCTCAGTAAAACAGTTACTGCCTGTGCCACATGGACAGATGACCCCCTGGGACATGTATATTCAGCAACCTAAAGTAGATCCCTCCACATACATGCACACTCTTACTTGGCAACACTGGGACTAGACTCCTACCTAGGTATGTAGTGCTCCTGATGTGTGTGGCTTTAATTGCACACACCACATAGCATTTAGGATGAGATGTGTTGCAGGTTACATGTTACATGCAGAACATCCCCAGTCAGTTACAGTATGGTAATGGGGGATGTAATGGTTGTATATGGACAATACATACCATCATATACACATTAACAAACACATAACAGTCAGACACACATCTGAGAGACCTGGGCCTATCAGTGCTAACTTGTCAGTGTGTCCAATGTGTTGCAGGTAGGCTGCACACAGCACATGCATAACTGGGCTGGATAGTGTTATCAATTATCTGTATGGTTGATAGTGACAGTGGTCACCATACAGTGGTACATGGGACATGTACCGGGGGTACCATGGTGTAATGACAGTATACCCAGCACCAATACCCCACTGTGGATATTGTACACACTGGAACCCATAATGACACCCTGACATACCCAACAACACATATTGACCAGTACTGCAATACAACCCCTTGTCCATCCCAAGAGTGCTACTACAGGGATATGCATCTAATGCACATGCCACAGGCATAGTAGGGTGATGAATTGTCATGCCTGTCCTATGGGCAGCAACATCACTATCCCTAATACTGTGTGGCAATGTGTATTGTAATAGGAGTATGTGGCTTCTGAATGCTGTACCCTACATATATACACACATGCACACATACACACACTTGCCTGAACTCAGTGGGTATCCCATGCCTATCAACCCATTTGTACAACAGTGTTGTACTGGTACTGCAAGGCTCAGGTATCCCTTAGGGAGAGGAGCACAACAAGGTACATGTAATGTCCATTACAGCAGCAGCCACATCTAACTATGGCAATGGGTGCTGTGGTGGGTGTGAGGGGCCTCAGAGTATTCCCAACAAAAGGTGTACTAACACACAGACACTGATATCCTTAGTAATGCACATGTACACATTTGTCAGTACTGGGGTGCATCACTGCAGGTGCTCATAGGTGCGCACCCGGCTATTGTTCATGGAGAGATGAGAAGTGTAGGGGATGTGGGTACATTGGTATCATGCCACCTGCAATGTGCCAGCAGGCATTCTGTCTACAGACACCACTGTGGTGACCCTCAGGGTGAGAGTAACATGCATCAGCCAATCCTCTGTGTGCCTCCTGCAAATGGCCAGTGAGGTGCTCCAGCTGACATGTATGCAACATGTATTACATAACATGGTTAGTGTTTGTCTTGGAGACCTGTACCCAAGCATGTTCTGTTGACTGTCGTAGTGTAGTGGAGGTATCTGTGGCATGTGGTGGATACAGGGTGTATCACAGCTGGGCAGACATGTCAGTGTCAGTCAAGCATAGGTTGCCTGTACGTTTCCAAGCTGGATACCTCACATATGCACATCTGTCCAGGGACTGACAGACATCAGCTCACCAACTAGCTATGCAGTAGGATGAATGTGTTGACAGATAGACATCTGACACCAATTGGTATGCCATTACTACATGTTGGCAGTGCTCACTGACATGTGCTATACAGACAGCAGTCTACAGTTAATTTCCACCTGTCAGATCATTATCCAGTAGGAAATATATAATGTGACACAACTCACACACCAGGAACACAACAGTGAGGACTCAGAGTCCATCTATGCATGCAGGGGTGTTTGTTGCCAGTATTACAATTAGCAATCTACTCTTGCTTGGGAAAGCACTGTCAACAGTAGTAACGTCATGATACACTATATCCCAGTGTGACTGCACATGACCTGAGATACTACCCTTGTATGTAACACATTCACATGTATAAGAGTATTGTACTGATCATATATACTCAAGTGTCCCATACAGGAGACTCACACCCCTTGCTACTGTAATGACAGCACATAGAAACATGTTATGTACATGGCATTACATACACCTATTACAGATGTCAGTACCCTGCTATGTTATCAGACTGGGATGTGAGCACAGGTTACCAGGGCTGAGCTGTGCCTAGCAGGTGTCAGTATTGCTGCAATATAACAGCTAAGCAGATTTGTGCACTGGTAAGTGAAGCCTACATGGTGTAAACTTCTGTATGTTTAACCGTATCTTAGCACCACTCAGCTTCACGCAAACCCACACAAAAATACTTAGAGCTGCTTAAAACTGCCTTAACCACTCTGTATCCAACAGCCCTTTCTCTTAACAGCAACAAAATAACCAGCCTTTGCAGGACTTGAACCCAGGACCCTGTACACTATAGTCACAAAATTTAACCACTATGCCATGACAGCCATGAAGACAGTCATTATTTTTCCAATACATCTGTCAGTAGACATACTGAATAGCATTGAACAATTGCTGTGACTTCTATAATTGTATAGTACATGTCAGTGATATTATTGTTGCATTGCATATGTTGTTATATCTAAATAAACACATATCAGATATATACAGTGTGATACATCTGGGAAGGTATACACAACAGTAATGTTTACACATAACAACGATATGGATATATGCATATGTAGATATATGTCTACTTGTACATACAGATATATATTCATATGTATAGTGCATCATATATATGGCCATCGAGTTGCTGGCTACTGAGACTTCTCTGCATACATCAACTGGACATAAGCTGATTTAAGTATATTTTCTGCACTTATTTAAGATTTGAGTGAGTAAATATTGTGTGTCTTGCATTCAGTAAATATTGTGTGTGTCTCTGAATCTCTGCAGTAGTTGTTAGACTGCTGTGAAATTCCTTTGTTAAGTGTTAAATAGCTTGGGGGTTTCTGCTAGCATTAAAATCTGTGTTGGTTACATTTCTAGTAATCATTTTAAATCGAGTTTCTGGCTACTGAGACTTGTGTGCATACATCAACTGGACATAAGCTGATTTAAGTATATTTTCTGCACTTATTTAAGATTTGAGTGAGTAAATATTGTGTCTTGCATTCATTAAATATTGTGTGTGTCTCTAAATCTCTGCAGTAGTTGTTAGACTGCTGTGAAATTCCTTTGTTGAGTGTTAAATAGCTTGGGGGTTTCTGCTAGCATTAAAATCTGTGTTGGTTACATTTCTAGTAATCATTTTAAATCGAGTTGCTGGCTACTGAGACTTGTCTGCATACATCAACTGGACATAAGCTGATTTAAGTATATTTTCTGCACTTATTTAAGATTTGACTGAGTAAATATTGTGTGTCTTGCATTCAGTAAATATTGTGTGTGTCTCTGAATCTCTGCAGTAGTTGTTAGACTGCTGTGAAATTCCTTTCTGAAGTGTTAAATAGCTTGGGGTTTCTTTAAAATCAATTCCATTGTTAAGTGTTAAATAACTTGGGGGTTTCTTAGCATTAAAATCTGTGGTGGTGTTACATTCATTTAATCATTTTTTTTAAATTGCTGGCTACTGAGACTTCTCTTGCATGCATCAACTGGAACTAATTGATTTTAGTATTTTTTTTACTTTATTTAAGATTTGAGTGAAAAAATATTGTATATTTCTTGCATTCATGTTAAATAGCTTGGGGGTTTCTGCTAGCATTAAAATCTGTGTTGGTTACATTTCTAGTAATCATTTTAAATCGAGTTTCTGGCTACCGAGACTTCTCTGCATACATCAACTGGACATAAGCTGATTTACGTATATTTTCTGCACTTATTTAAGATTTGAGTGAGTAAATATTGTGTGTCTTGCATTCAGTAAATATTGTGTGTGTCTGAATCTCTGCAGTAGTTCCCCACCCCCACCCCTCTCTGTTTCTTGTTGTGGTGTTAATCTTGGGTGGCTTTGGAATTGCCCGCCCCTGCTGTAAATCTCTTTTTGCACACTCCTCCTGGACCCATCTCATTCGCTCACTCAACTGAGTACAGTGAGATCATATTTTGATTTTGGATACTCTTACCAGTCCCATCTCCTCTGCAGTGTACAGAGAAAGCACTTGGGAAGGGCATTCCCCTATAGTATCTTAACCTGCTCTGTTTCCTCCATCTCAAAAAAAAAAAAAAATTGCACTTAATCTGCCTTACTGTATTTGTGTTTCTTCCTACTTTATTACCTTATTTTGCTTTTGCCTCTTTTAACATTTTAAAGTGGAACCTGTGTGTTGAGAGACAGCCTTATAAGACTATTTGCAAATATATAGAGATGAGTATATTTTTCTGTATTATTCTGTATTATAGAGCTAAATTGTTGCTTAGATATCTGTTGTCTTACTGTTCTGCAAATATACAGAGATCAGTATATATTTTTTTGGTTTTATAATTTGCACTCTGATTCCTCACATCTCTGTTGAAACTGGTCCCCCCCCTTCCTCCCTGTTTTTGGTTGTAGTTTAAATTTGGTGGCTTTTGCAGTGCCTGCCCCACTGTAGATTTGATCTAGGACACTCCCCCAGTCCCATCTCTTTACCGCATTCTACCTAATAAACCCTTTCTGCACTTGCTTTTAGTCCTTTTTAATTTCATTTCATTTTTTTCAAACTGTGTGTGGACTAATATTGCTACATACTCAAGTGTGCCAGCTTACACTCCATGCGAATTGTTTTTACTACTGTTTTTGCTACTTTTATGAAAAAAAAAATATCTGCTTTTACTGTATTTGTGTTTCTTCCTACTTTATTTTGCTTTTGCGTCATCTTAAAAGTACTCAATTGTGTTTATTACTGCTTGGTGTATCTCATTCTAAGCCTTTTAGTTTAAGCACTTGGGCTTCAGACCAGTTGTTTTACATTAAGAAGGTTTGTGGTCTGCACTGTGGTGGCAGAACAGGTAGCTTACATCCTTTTAAGTTGGGAACTGCTGATTGAGGGCTCAGTGTCTGTTATTCTAAAAGTGTATTAATTCCGGTTTAAGCACTTGGGCTTCAGGCCAGTTATTTTACATTAGAAGGGTTAGTGGTCTGCACTCTTGTGGGAGGAGAGGCTGGACTCTGCCCTTCTGAGCTGGGAATTTCTGGTTAAAGGCTTATAGTGCCTGCATATTTGAACTGCTTCTTACTGAAATTGGTACACCTTGTTTGCTGTAGCATAGACTAGATCCAGGCCTGCTGAATCTAGCTTTGTTTGTATAACTTGAGCACTAATCCAGGCATTCTTTAAAGTACCCAATTGTATTTATTACTGCTTGGTAGTAACTTTATTAAAGTGTAGCTATCATTCTAAGTCTTTTGGATTAAGCACTTGGGCTTCAGACCAGTTGTTTTACATTAGGAAGGGTTGTGGCCTGCACTGTGGTGGCAGGACAAGTAGCTTACATCCTTCTAAGTTGGGAACTGCTGATTGAGGGCTCAGTGTCTGTTATTCTAAAAGTATATTAGTTCTTGTTTAAGCACTTGGGCTTCAGGCCAGTTATTTTACATTAAGAAGGTTCGTGGTCTGCACTCTTGTGGGAGGAGAGGCTGGACTCTGCCCTTCTGAGCTGGGAATTTCTGGTTAAAGGCTTATAGTGCCTGCATATTTGAACTGTTTCTTACTGAAATTGGTACACTTTGTTTGCTGTAGCATAGACTAGATCCAGGCCTGCTGAATCTAGCTTTGTTTGTATGCTTGTTGTTTGTTTGCTTGTTATTTCCCTGAAATGCTAATTCCACCAAAAACGCGGCTTTTCAGTGCTTCTGCGGATCCCTAGTGATATCTGCATTGCTTACTGTACTTATTTCCTTGTTTCACTTGAAAGAAAGTTACTGTTTGTCGTTTTTGCATTTAAGCTACCTGCAACACATTGCATTTAAGTTACCTGGCACTTGCCCACTAAAGCAATTATATAAGTCAGCACTAAAAAATTAAAAGCACTACACCCCCACAAACTCCCCTTGAGTACCTTGTTCCCCATTAGCCCTTTTTTTTAAATTATAAAGGAATTCCCAATACTATTCTAGCATGTCCAAAGGTCAGTTGTCAATCTCCTCTCTGGTCCAGCTGGTGAATCTGGGAATCTTGAGGCAATGTTACAACTGTCTCATGTACGCAGACAACCCTCTCCTCCTCCCAACAAATTCCAACACATGTGAGAGATGCAACCATATAGCCATACTGGAGGCTAAGCTCTCTCAACTCAGTACTGGCGTAACCAGTCAGGAGGAGAAGGAAACCACACTCACTACAATTCCAGTCTCACATAGACCTGCCACAACAGCAAACCAAACACATAAACACACAAAAACATACTCGGAGGCTCTAAATAATAATCCGCCTAAGCAGCAGAGACCTTCCAAGCAGTCACCCAAGCAACCGCTACCCCAAAACAAAACACGTACAACACATAGCTCACAAAGCCAGTGTGCCGAACAGTCACAGCCCTTAAGGCTAAACAACACACCTGATACACTTGTAATAGGTGACTCTATCATCAGGCACACTGACGTCCCGCTCAACAGGCTGAACAAGGAGAAGGTCACGGTGAGCTGCCTGTCGGGCGCTGGGATCCGCCACATAACACAAGCACTCAGGTCACTCCAAGGCAAGTAAAAATATGACTCAGTCATTGTCCATGCTGGTGTGAATGACCTGAGACGTACCTCCCTGGAATACATGAAAAGAGACAGAGGGGAGCTCTCTGAGCATGTAGCCCAGGCCGGTATGACCCTGACCTTGAGTATCATCTTACCCTCACCAAGAATGATGCCACAATATGAAGACAAGATGATCAATTTCAACAATTGAATTAAGTATTGGTGTCATTCAAAGGGGATCCAATGCCTGTCAGCCTGGGATGACATGCTCGACAAGCCACGATGCTTCGCTAGGGATGGCTTGCACCTGTCACCCCTGCGCTTTCAGATATTGGCAAAGGCTCTTGCTACCCCCACAGTGCCTTTTTTAGGCAAGGCTCAAAAGACAAACCCACCTCCATAGGTATCACAAGGGATAAGAAACTAAGAGTAATGCTACTCAATGCCAGAAGTCTAAACCTCAAGATGCATGCACTCAAAACTCTCCTTAGCATGGAGAACATTGATATCTGTGCAGTAACAGAAACCTAGTTCAAGGCTCCCGAGAGCACCCCAGCACTACCAGGTTATACCTCATACCATGCTTTTTGGCCCCAAAACTTGGACCGAACCACAAAAGGAGGGGGAGTATCAATATTCGTCAAAGATACCCACACCTCCAGGTTGGTGGCACAGCACGAAGCATCAGAGACTATCCATGTGCAACTAACAGTGGGTAAAACTGCCTTCCAGTTTATAGCCTGCTACAGACCACCCTCCCAAACCCAGGAACCCCACTCGGCCTTCCTGAGAACATTGGAAAATATGAAGGTCTCTCCAAACACCATTATATTGGGTGACTTCAACTACCCAAACATAGACTGGGAGCATTACTCTAGCTCCAACACCCTAGCCCAAAGGTTCCTAAAATTTATAAACTCAAATGCTATGGAACAACTTGTTACCAATCCCACAAGAGGGGAAAACATACTGGACCTGATCTTCACCAACATGGGGACCCTATGCTCCAGACCAGAAGTGTAGCCCTCATTGGTAAGATCAGACCATAAACTAATCTCACTGGATATTTACATCCCGACTCCACCCCCTACCCTGAAAACCACAGTAAAAAACTTCTCTAATGCAAATTTCACACTCCTCAAAACCGAGGTGGAATCCATCAAAGCCCCCAGGCCTGTGGAAAATATGGCCCAGACCGCAGAATCCTTTATAAACGGTTCTACCTCACTTCAACGACACGCCGGAACATCGACAGGGAAATCACGAGCCCCAGAAGATTGACAGCGCAGAAGACCGACGCGACGGGACCTAGAAGATCGACAAGCAGAAGACCGACGGATGAAAGCACCGACGCCGAGGATGCCGAAATGGGAAAAGGCTGTGTAAGTATGCGGTAGTGACGAACGTTAGGGTGCGAGTAAGGTAAGTGTGGATAGGGGTGGGTTAAGTGAGTTAGGGTTAGGGAGCGGGTCAGGTAAGTGTGCGGTAGTGATTGTGTTTGGGTTAGGGGTGGGATAAGTGAGTTAGGGTTAGGGAGCGGGTCAGGTAAGTGTGCGGTAGTGATTGTGTTTGGGTTAGGGGCGGGATAAGTGAGTTAGGGTTAGGGAGCGGGTCAGGTAAGTGTGCGGTAGTGACGGACCTTAGGGTTAGGGTTTGGGTTAGGGTTGTAGGCAGTTGTGTATGTGAGGTTTAGTGTGGGTTTGTAGGGATTTTGGTGTGCTTGTGTTGTGTATGTGGTTTTTGGATGGGGAATGTGTTTTGTTCATTGATTGTGTTGTGTGAAGTGTATGAGGTTTCGTGTTTGTGTACCGTCGGTTATTTCGTTGTCGGGCATGTGGGATTTCGTGCTTTTGTACTGTCGGTTATGTGGTTTCGGTTATTGCGTTGTCGGTGTTTTGGTGTTTCGTTTATGTGAGGTAGAACCTTATAAACGCATTCTATGAACACCTTCAGGAATGCATGGATCATGCAATCCCAAATAAAACCAAGCCCCAATCCTCCAAAGGCAGAAGTCCTGCCTGGTGGACCCCAGCCATAAACAAACTATACAATGGAAGGAGGAAGCTACTACATGATAGAGCAAAATCCCAAAAAGGTAAGGTATCTCTGATCAGTATTAGAAAAAAACTACGGGCACTCATAAAATCGTCTAAGGCCAGCTTCGAGAGAAAAATTGCACAGGATACTAAGGATAATCACAAGGCTTTCTTTAGTTACGTTATGAACCTGGGTGGGAATTCCCAGATATGCTCAGAATTAGTCCAAAATGACAAAAAATACACCGAACCCACAGACATTGCCAACATCCTAGCTGACAGGTTCAGCGCAAACCCCCCCCCACCAAAAGGGCAAATATGTATCCCAGCAGAGTGCTGCCCCCCCTGACATCTCAGATGCTCAGGTAAGAGCTGCCCTCTCCAAAACAAAGAAACACAGCATCAATGGGACCAGATGGTGTCCCGGGCTGCATCCTACATGAACTCCAAGAAGAGCTAAACCCAAACATAAAACTACAGTTCAATCTCAGCCTTACTACAGGATATGTACCCAATGACTGGTGTACAGCAACAGTGGTCCCTCTCCACAAAGGTGGTGCCTCAACGGATCCTGGAAACTATCGCCCCATAATCCTGACTAGCTTGGTTTGCAAAGCTATGGAAAGGATCATCATGGACCTCATAAATAAACATATTGGGGACCTACAGACACTGGATCCTACCCAGTTTGGCTTTGTTAAGGGCAGATCCTGCCTCTTAAACCTGGTTGATTTCTTTGAAACAGTCACTAAGGTCATTGACGAGGGGAAGGTGGTCCACACAGCCTACCTGGACCTCGCAAAAGCCTTCGATACAATACCCCACTCGGGCATTATAGATAAGCTCACCAGCTTAAATATAAACCCATATGTCACTAGATGGGTTGCAAACTGGCTCAAGGACAGAACCCACATGGTTAGAATTGCAGGAGCCATGTCAGACTCCAAACCAGCTACAAGTGGGGTCCCACAAGGCTCAGTACTGGGACCTCTCTTGTTCGGTATATATTTCTCGGAGGTACAGGCCAACATGGAAGGACTGTGGCTGACCAAGTTTGCAGATGACTGCAAACTGGGCACTATAATCGACACTCCAGCCGACACAAGCATCCTTGAAAAGGGCCTCATAGAAACAGACAACTGGTGCCAGAGCCATGGCCTCAAGCTAAATGAAAACAGTGTATAGTCATCCCCTTTGGCAAAAACAAAGTGCCCACAAATTACCACATAGGTGGTAATCCATTAAGTACAGAAGAAGTAATTAGGGACCTGGGGACCCAAGTTGATAGCAATCTCTCATTTGACAATGACGTGGCCAAAGTGGTTAGAAAAACATTTTATATAGCCCACCTAATCATGAAGGGATTCACATCTAGATCAGGGGAGGTCATCGTGCCTCTTTACTCATCCCTCATCATGCCTATAATTGAGTACAATGCCCCTTTTGGGATGTACCTTACCAGACACCTGCAGCAACTGGAAAGACCCCAAAAGTACCTCACCAAGAGGAACAAAGGGCTCAAATAGATGCCATATGCTGCCCGGTTAAAGAAACTCCAGCTCTACTCAGTGGCATACCGCCTGCTCAGAGGCAATCTGTGCCTGACGTATAAAGCCATGTCCAACCCGGAATTAATGGACATGCTGCACCTCAATAAATCCAAATCCCATCGAGCTACGCGCTCGAGAGACTTGAACCTCAGCACTGAAATAAATAGGACATGCTGGAGGGACAGATTCATAACCCAGAGGCTCCCTTCACTCTGGAATAAAATCCCAGTCCAGGTTAGGCAGAGTCCCTCATTGACTCTCTTCAAGAGGAATCTTGATGAGTGGATGGGAGATCGTAGGTTTACCCCGGGTATCACTTCTGTGTCACTGTTAGACAGAGGCACAGTATACTAACCTCGAAAAAGGGCATAGCAAAATTATTTTAAAATGGGTGGCGAAAGCCAAACACACTCTGGCTAGGCTTATAAATGCCCTAGGGCAGATAGCCTAGTATGAACCTAGGAACCTATGAACCTATTTATAGATCTGTCTGTATATATATATATATATATATATATATATATATATATATATATATGTATGTACATCATATATATATATATATATATATGTTGATATATATGTAGATATCTATAACAATATGTGCATAAATATCTGTATATGTGTAGACATATATAGATGTGTATATGTATATACATATATGTGCATGTATATGTATATGTATATATATATATATATCCATATATGTATGTATATGTGTATATTTCTATATAGATATATATGTGTGTGTGTGTGTGTGTGTGTGCGTGTGTGTATATGTATGCATATATATATATATATATATATATATATATATATGTATATCTATATATATGTACATATATATATATATATATATATATCTATATATATATCTATATATATATATATATATATATATATATATATATATATATATATATATATATATATATATATATATATATATATATATATCCATGGTTTCAGACCATCCCACAGCACTACTACTGCCCTCCTTTCCTTTACTGACTGTATTAACAAAAACAGAAATGCCAATATGCTCTCCTCAGCACTGTTTATCGATCTGTCCAAGGCATTTGATATGGTTAATCTCCAAATACTTATAAATATCCTCAAATCCCTCTCACTAGGTACACTCACTGTTAAATGGTTCCAATCCTATTTAGATAGCATACAACAGGCAGTACTTTGGCACAACACTCTATATACCCACCTGCCCATTAACATTGGCGTCCCTCAAGGGTCCATATTAGGTCCTCTTCTTTTCTCCATATTTATCAATTCCCTTCATCTAGCAATCCCCAAAGCTACATGTGTTCAGTACGCCGATGATTCTACACTTATATGTTCAGCAACATCCACTTCTAAACTTCACTCCCTTACCCAAGAAGTATTTAATACAGTAGAACAATGGTTTACACAACATTGCCTTTTGTTTTACCCCCAAAAAACGAAATTCTTCCTTTTCAATCCTACTCGTAAGACAGTCCCAATAGATTTCTCAGTTATATCCACAAATGGTACTCCCATATCACCTGACCCAACTACTAAACTACTTGGTATTACCATAGACAACAATCTTAACTTTGACACCCATATCAACAATACTATAAAAACCGTCAATAAAAAGCTGGGCTCTCTCTACAGAATCAAACCATTCCTTTCACCAACAGTCAGAAAAACTATTGCTTATACTCATATAATCTCTACACTCCTCTATGCCTCACCCATATTTACTAATTTATCTAAAAATAACCTCACCAAACTGGAAATCTCCTACAATAACATTGCCAGGTTTGCTATTGGCAATCCATTCAGAACCCACCACTGCTATAATCTTAAGCAGCTTGGATGGCTAGAAATTCAGAATCTGCTTAAATTCCACCAACTAACCATTGCCCATAAGACTCTTTACCAACCTTCCAGTACTCCTATATTAACTAACCTCATCTATCCCTATAAGAATTTGAAATCCTTGCGCTCATCACACAAACTTCTTCTAAACACCTCTAAATCTAATAACAAGGCTGGGGACTCTCTTTTCAGCAACACTGTTGGAAAATCCTGGAACCTTCTCCCCATTGAACTTTCCTCAGTTTCCTCCACGTCTCTTTTCAAAAACAAACTGAAACTTTTCCTAAGAACACACTGGCTATGCCCCTGTACTAAACCTGACTGATCAGTTTTCTACTTTTTCTACTCATAACAGGTACTGCCTACCCACTACTTCCCTATAACTGGCTCTACCTTCTTTCTTGCCACTTTACCTTTTTGCTATTCCTTACCCTTCTTTTCATCCCCTAAGCTTACTCATAGTGTGAAAACTCTTTTATTTATATAAAAGACACACATGCCTCTTTTATTTTGACTTTCTGTATTCTACCTGTAATCTGAACTGTACCTGCCTACTGCACTGCAAAGTATTTCTTCCCTCTCTGTAATTTTTCCACTGTACCTGCCTTTGGCACTGTGATGTATTTCTGCCCTCTTTGATTTTTCCAGCCTAACTTCTAATGTTCTTTGTAAATATAAAGGTTTTATTTTCCTCTTATCCCAGACCTATTTCTCCCAGACTATAGAATAATATTAGACCTATTTTTAGTATTGTACCCGAATTTTAAAATGGGAGGTACTTAGACCTCTATGATAATTTCTGTATTAACCTGTAACAACATTGTTTGTAAAAATGTTTTTTTGCTATTTTTTTTGCACGGAGCTTATCTCCCCTGGCCTCTGCTGAAAATGGACATGTATCCAGTTGGACTAGCCCGTTCAACAAATGTAAAATAAAATAAATAAATATATGTATGTAGATATGTATATGTCTATCTATCTATCTATATATATATATATATATATATATATATATATATATATATATATATATATATATATACACACACACACACACACACACACACACACACACACACACACACACACACACACACATACACACACACACACACACACACACACACACACCCACACACACATATGTTTACCATATGTCTAGAACATGGAGGAGTCATACCTCAGCACAAATAGTCTCAACCTCTTAGTGCAAGGGGATGTCATGTATGTATAGCAGGTATATATGTAGACTGTTGTTACTGTAACAGGGTTTGTTTTAACAGGTATGTTGTGTGTGGGTGGTCACATCTGTTATTGACATGTACGCCATCAGTTACTGAGATAAATCTTAAGGACATCATAGTACAGTACCACTGCTAGCACAGTAATGATCCCGTGGACTACAGCAGAGATATGACCAATATATGTGGACAGTCTGGCACACTCTGGTCAGTCCAGAGGTATACACAGATCCCCTTAGTGTGAGACATGTGGACCAAGCCTGACAATGTAGACGTTAACAGCCATATGCATGGGTATATCACGTAAATACTGGACTACATATGCCCACACAGTTTAAGCATTCACACACTCCTATCTGTCCTGACACATAATAACTGGTTGTGCAGAGGTCACATGGCCACATACTACCCAGTAGTTAGTGACATACATCTGTACAGCATCCCACTGCTTTGTCAGAAATACACAACAGTTATGGTGGCCCGGCAGTAGTACATCTTGCAAATATCTGGACATAACATCACACTGGGTAATTACACTAAGCTGCTAGGCATGTAACAAAGCACTGTGCAAAAGCAAATACAAAACCAAAAAGTGTAGAAATGGGAAGTTTTCCAAGTTAAATGATTTGGTTCAGAGGAGGTGAAAATACCTGAACAAAGAGAAGTCTAATTATTCTGACATGTTAGCAGGCATAGCACTATTTGCTTTTGATGAAATACTTCCTGGTCTTGCGTATTTGGAAGTGTGAAGCCTTAGTCTGAAGAAGTCTTCGATTGAGGAGACGAAAGCGCTTATCATTGGCTTTGGAATAAACTTGGCTAATTTTATCTTCATATGGACACAGCATTTTATTTTGGGTTTCTTTTTTTTTATTTATTTGCTTGCTGCTAGCCGAGGACAGTCTGCAGATAACCCTACAGGTGGGCGTTTCCTCAAACACATAACACTGTCATGACAGGTATTAAATCATGTAGATCAGCCATATCCACACAAACCCTGTTAAACCATTACTCCAAAGGCAGAAGAGCAACACTTAACATTCTGTAGTCATGTCTGGAACAACCCCCCTCCCATTTGTCTTCCTGGCTCCACAGTGCATGTTGTTAGAGGTATATCCCACTACCATCTGTGATGCTGTTTGCCAAATACCGACATGAAGTCTTGCACACAGTGAATGAAAAGGGTCAACACCCACAAGATGTTCCTAGTTATAGGAGTGTGTTTTCATGCAATTGGCTATGGGAATGTTACCACACTTGACCCATATGCAATCAGTTAGTGGTGGACTGCAATTCATGCAGAGGCCATCAGCTGATCATGAGCATCCCTTACAAAACACAAGCTGCTGCCTAAGCAAAGCAGGTGTACTTCTCCTCATCCACAAGAGAGGGAGTGAGAGAGGCAGACAGAGACAAAGTAAGACAGGGAGGGATTGGGAGAGTAAAATCTAAGCATGTTTGTGTCACACACTTAACAGTATGGGGTTTCAAACCCTTGCCTCACTAGGTATTGCTATCACACGTCTATACAGTTATTGCATGCATCACAGAGGTTATATGTTGGGGAGCTGTCCAAAGGTATATTCGATGGTGAGTGACATCTGCAACAGTGATAAAGGAGGGATAAGGTAGGTGTAGTACACATGCCTGTCCACATGAACAGGTGTCAAGGTCGACACAGCCACACTCTCTCAGGGACTCACACACATTATCACAGTTGGCAGGATCAGGCTTAGACTTCCTGACTAGCTAGTCTGCCACAATACAGTAAAGCACAGTTATCACATGCACCACAGGGGTTATCAGGATGATATATAGGCAAAGGGTATGCCAGGGTGTCAGACATCAGAAGGCATGCTTCAGCAGGCCAATGGGAGGTGTAGGGAGTATGAATGGTGTCCAAATCTTTATACTCCATGCACACAAACACACACACACACACACACACACACACACACACACACACACACACACACACACACACACACACACACACACACATGTTGCCAGTACTAACATGCATAGGTGCATTTCTTCACAGGTGTGTAGTGGTTGTCTGTGCCAGAATGCTGTACAAGGCTAGGAAAAGGGTATTACTTGGCATCAGGCCACATGGCAATGGTCTGCTGTGTGGCTCAGGGGTGTAGTATCTGGATTGGCCCACACAGGCGGGTATTGTATTCACCATCCAGTCATCTGGGTTACTATTGTGGGTGGCCAGTGCTGTGCAATGCTTGCCATGTATGTGTTCTATAGTCCATGACAATGACAGTGTCTGGGATGTGCACACATCCCACATGCATGTTCTCTGACATGTGGACGTTTACCTGGGTGTCTTGGGCATGTTGTTTACACAGATTGTTATAATCAAATATGCCATTCCTGGCCTCATGTGGTGAGAACTGGCAATGGATATCAGGTTGACCCTGCACCAACATTGACAGCATGATACAGGTATTCCCTGGTGTCAGTGGCATTTGTCCATACAGGGCATGTGTATAAGACATGGTATGTCCTTTGTGTGTTAGATTTGATGGCTCTACAGTTGTTGCAGGCGTCCAGTGGGGAACATAGTGAAGGAGCACTGTATGCAATTATGTGCCTATTGTAGAGATTGGACAGGGTGCCATGCCCTCTGTATTTCACTGCAACCACATCATGGTTACTATCTGTAGGCAATATGTAGGGAACTACCAACATAGTGGTTGTTGCCCAGCTGAGTGTATTTGTGTATGAGACATGGGTTGAGAGTCTTCACTGGGTAATACAAGGTTTGCCTATATTGTTCGCCAGGCCTTGATGTCACATGTAGGGGCATGGATTGTCTACTCCAGCCTTTCTGCTGTTTGACATCTGTTATCCTTGTAAGGTGGACATAGTGTCATATAATAGGCCTACCATATAAGAAATTTGCAAAACCAACTACACAATGAGTCCATTTTGTACACACTCACAGCCACCTCCACACAGGATACGAATGACAAACACACACCGACAGTCTCACAGTTGCCATGTCTGGGATTAGAACTCCTATCTAACTAGTAAATCACATTATGCAGTTATAGCACATTCCACAGAGATTTTTGGCTACTATTTCCCCAAAGGTGTATTTCAAAGTGAATGACATCAGCAGGCTTGCCAAAGTAGGGCAATGGAGGTTGTAGTGACTGTGAATGGCCTCAAAAGCATTGCTCACTACACAGACAGACAAACACACATGCAAACTTCTAAACTAGCCATGCCTGGGATTAGAACTCCTACCTAAGTAGTATATCACACTACAGCATTACACAGTTATAGGCTGTGCCACGGAGAGTACTGGGAAACTCCTTTCCCAAAGGTGTATTTCAAAATGAGTGACATCAGCAGGCTTGCCAAAGTAGGACAATGGAGGCTGTAGTGACTGTGAATAGCATCAAAAGCATTGCTCCCTACACAGGCAGACAAACACACTCACAAATTTTCACACTTGCCTTGTCTGGGAATATAACTCCTACCTAACTAGTATATCACACTACAGCATTATGCGGTTATGGGACCCGCCCCAGAGATTATTGAGCTACTCCTTCCCCAAAGGTGTATTTAAAAGTGCATGACAGCAGCAGGCTTACCAAAGTAGGGCGATGGAGGTTGTAGTGACTGAATGGTGTCAAAAGCATTGCTCCCTACACAGACAGACAAACAAACAAAGTTTTACACTTGCCCGGTATGGGACTAGAACTCCTACCTAACTAGTATATCACACTACAGCATTATGCAGTTATAGGATGCTCCACGCAAATTATTGGGCTATATGTTCCCCAAAGGTATATTTCAAAGTAAATGACAACAGCAGGCTTGCCAAAGTAGGGCAATGGAGATTGTAGTGACTGTGAATGGCATCAAAAGCATTGCTCCTTACATAGACAGACATACACACAAAGGTTTACACTTGCCACATCTGGGAATAGATCACCTACCTAACTAGTATATCACATTACAGCATTACACAGTTATAGGATGCACCATGGAGATTATTGGACTACTCCTTCCCCAAAGGTGTATTTCAAAGTGAATGACATCAGCAACCTTGCCATGACTGGGCAATGGAAACTGTAGTTCATAGGTTCATAGGTTCATACGTTGATACTAGGCTATTGGCCATAGGGCCTATACATGCCTAGATATGACAATTCCCTGGCTATGACTTCCCACAATATTTACTTCCCTGCACCCCCTGTCTAGCAGGGCAGCTGACATGATCCTCGGGGTCAGTTTCCTATCTCTCATCCAATCATCCAGGTTCCTTTTGAAGAGGGCCAAAGAGGCACTCTGCTTGACATGTATGGTCAGTCTATTCCAGTGTCTGGGGAGTCTCTGGGTCAGGAACATATCCCTACAGCATGTATTGTTCATTGTGATGACACCATTTGGATCCCTGGTGCATGTGGCTGTGAGAGTTTGGAATTCTTTAAGTCTAGCATGTCCAACAGCTGTGGGTTTGACATGGCATGGTATATTAAGCAGAGATTGCCTCTGAGAACACAATACGTGACAGAGTATAGCTGGATGATTTTCACATGGTCAGCATAGGTCATCTGCTTTAGGCCTGTGATTCATTTCATAAGGTATGTCTGCAGCCTCTCCAGTTGTTGCAGATGTCTTGTGAAGTACATACATAACAGGCCATTGAAGTCTGTACTGGATCTACTGAGAGATGACTACAGTGGGACGATGGCCTCCTTTTCCTGGATGTAAACCCCTTAGTGGGAGGTGTGCCACATAGGTGGATTTCCTGACTGTTGTGGTGATGTGGTTATCAAAGGTGAGACCACTGTCCACCTGTTTCCCTAAGTCTGTTATCATGCTTTAGGTGTTTAGTGTACTGCCACCTATGTGGTACTTCACAGGTACATGTCTCTTCCCAATGGGGATAACTATATATTTCTTAGCATTGATCTTGAGGCCATGGCTCAGGAACCAAGCATGTCTTTCTGTAAGGCCCTTCTGTAGAATATCCATATCATGCGGGGATTCAATACTGGCTCCTAGTGTGCAGTCATTTGCAATCTTTGTTTGTCAGTGTCCCTTACTGTTGGACTGTACTTCAGAGCAGTAGATGCCAAATAAGGGTGGTGCCAGGACTGAACCCTAAGGTACTCCAACTGTCGCTTGCCTGGGGCTGGGGTTGGTGTCACCTACATTTACAGTGTGGGTTCTGTCAGTACAGCAGTTGGCAGCCCATCAGGTGACATAGGGGTTAATGGTCACCTTACTACATTTATCTATAATTACAGACCGGGAGATGGTGTTGAACACCTTGGTGAGGTCCGGATAGGCTGTGTGAACCACCTTACCCTCGTCCACAGCTCTGGAGATGGATTCACAGTTGTCATTCAGGTTGAGGCGACATGATCGGCCCTTCACAAACCCAACCTGGTTAGGGTACAGTGTTTGCAGGTTGCTAATGTCTTTGTTTTAATTTCCATGATAATACATTCCATGACCTTGTAGATCAGGCATGTCATACTGCTGGGGCTGTAGTTCCCAGGATCCAAGGTGGATCCCCCCTTGTGGACTGGGATAACTGTAGCTGTGCACCACACAGTGGGCACGAAGACTGAGGTGTGGCTATGATTAGACATGTCACATAGGTGAGATGATAGTTCAGTTTGTAGCTCATGTAGTACACAGCCCAGGATGTTGACTGGTCTCATGACTGCTGTTCTCATAGTTCTGGAGAGTGTGGTTTTTACCTATGTGGCCATTACTACCAGAATATGGCAATCTTTCCATGTTGAGATGGGCCCTGTGGGGGTTGGGAGGGGGTGTAGTTGGCACTGAATCAATCTGCCAGGATATTGGCAATATCCCTGTGAGCAGTATATTTAATACCATCCTGTTGTAGCTCAGAGCAGTTCTGAGCAATGCCATTTAGATTCCTCACATAGCTATAGAATGGCTTGCAGTTGTCTTTGACATCTTTGGTTATATTATGTTCGTAACTAGCTTTGGTGGATGTTATGAGGGATCTCTGCTTCTTACTGTAGCTGGTAAGAGGGTATTTTGCATCCTGGAAATTCCCTCATTTCTGCAACAGTTACCTCCTTTTGTTGTATAGTATGTTTATGGCATGGAGCCACCAAATTGGCTTCCTTTTCTTGGTGGGGAGCGTCTTGGTTCTATATTGGATGGCATGATTCATGCATGAGTGGATGTGCTTGTACAATGCTACATGTATGATTAATCAGTTGTCCTTTCAGTTCATCTGCCTGGGTGTCATGACTTTAGTCACATCTGGCATGTGTAGCATGACATTGGCTTTGGAGATGTGTGTTACAGAGGTTTCCTTACTGGGATGTGGGGTAGGGATGTTGACGTTAAGGGTGATTAGCTCATGGGAAGACCTGACCACCGATGGGGTGACCATAGGTGTGGAGCATTGATTTCCCATGTTGGTAATGACCAGGTGTAGGATGTTTGAGCCCCTGGTTGGACTATTGGTTACTTGATCCAGGGCATTGGGAATTATGACTTCCAAGAACCGTTGGACACATGTGTTGGTACACAAGTAGTTTTCCCAGTTAATGGCAGGGTAGTGTAAGTCACTCAGTATTAGGGTGTTTGCTTGTATCATAATATTTCACAGTATGTTTCAAAAGCTGTAGTGGGTATCATGGAGCACGGTGGGGGATCTGTAGCAAGCTATACAATTTGGAATGCAGTCTAACCTACTGTTAGTTGCACTGGGGGTATTTTAGACACATTCTGTTGGGCAAGTAGCCTTGTGGTGTGAATATCCTTGGTGAATATGGACACTCCTCCACCTTTGTTGTTTTGGTCCTGGTTTGGTGGCCAACAGATGTGTTGAAATCTGTACTTGGTATTGTAGGGGAGGGGTCCTCTCTAGAGCCTTGGATCAGGTCTGCGATACTGCACAGTTAGCGATGTTCTCCATTTTTAGGTGTGCGTAGTGACTATGAATGGCTAACAAAGCACTGATCTCTACACACACACAACCGGGTATATCACACTACAGCATTATACAGTTATAGAATGTGCCACAAAGATTACTGGGCTACTTTTTCCCCAAAGGTGCATTTCAAAGTGAATGATATCAGCAGCCCTGCCATAGTAGGGCATTTGAAATTGTAGTGAGTGTGACTGGCATACAAAGCATTGATCCCTACACAGAGAAACACACACACTTGCCACGTCTAGGATTAGAACTCCTACCTAACTAGTACATCATACTACAGCATTACACAGTTATAGGATGCGCCACAGAGATTAATGGGCTAGTACTTCCCCAAAGTTGTATTTCAAGGTGAAGACATTATCAGGCTTGCCATAGTATGGCAATGGGGAGTGCAGTGTATGTGCATGGGCCATAACCCATTCATCTAGAGGAAGACACACAACTCTGAGGCACACACAGGTTTATATTCCACAGGTACATGTATACACTGCTAGATGACTACTGACTTGTACAGTCATGTTACACAGTTAGCACAAGCACCACAGACACTATAGTGCTGAGGGATACCAGAGGCAAATGTCTATGGTGATTGACATTTGCACATCATGTGGTTTTGAGCCAATTGGATGTGTGCTGGATGGGACAGGCCTCATGATGGGAGGCTCTTTTTCACTGGCACTCTCTTCCACACATCTATGTATGTGTATTTTTGGCCTATTATAGTATGTTGTCCTTGGATATATGTGTGTATTCCTATCCAATGTGTGTGCAAAGCATGACTGGTTTGTACTGAGGAGTGTATGCACTAACATCTTTGACTGTCAGATATGTATAGTTCACTGTTGTTGCCAGACATGGGCTTCATAAGTGTGTGAGCATGCCCAGTATGACCTTTCAGTATTTTGTTGTCTGACATGGCCTTCATTTCTCTAAGTGGGGCAGCTTGCCCAGTATGACCTTCTGTATTGAATGTGTTAATCCATTCCAGGTATATTGTACTTCAGTGCAGACTTTTGTGTTCTACACCTACAGCTATAAAACTGTTTCTGTGGGATATCTGTAGATCGGTTGACAATATGGGGTCAAAATGGACAAAATATAGTGGATTACTGTAGATAATTGTGTCTGTGCTGCTTCTGCTACATGGTCCTGGTGTTAGCAGAGATATTCAGACATATGTACTGTTTTCCACTGAGATGTTTTATGTCATCAAGTACTGTCAGGTATACATATTTGCTTGCAGTGATGTCCTGAGGAACACAGGGTGAATGCAGCTGTGTCCAGTATTGTGGTCAGCAGCCTATATATTCTTGCACAATAATGCCATTCTGGAGGGGAAGCTGCAGACACTTGCTGCTGGATCTGTGTAAATGGTTCAGCACCTTGGTACAGTGGTGGCTGAGGATTCCATGCTTGTACACCCATCAACGTGACAGTATGGCCATATCCTGCTGTGGCCGTACCTCACAGCTGTACAGATTCACACAGGTTACTCAGAGGCAGGGGCCATAATTCTGGACATTACCCCTTCACAGTGTGGTTTATGATCAGGCTTGTAGCCACCCATTCTTGTGTTTGCAGCCAGGGATATTATGTGCACACGGCTGAGTTTTGGACTTTACACACTCCATGCCGCCCATGCTCCCACCCCCCTATTATTCTATCCTCTTCCATACATTATGCAAGCATTATCTGATATGTATGTTCCCTATAGTTATCACCTCATCCCAGCAGTAATTTGGTGTTGATCCACAGTTCATGCAGTAGGGCATGGTGGAGATTTGTCCACATGGCCTTGCAATTGTGTTCTGTGGACTGTGTTATGTCTTTGTTTGGGATTCCATGATATAACATACATTGGCAGTATGGGTGAGACACAGGCCTTTAGAAGAGACTGTAAGCCATTTGGTAGTGATGCAGGCCAGCTGTAGCAGGCTGTTGCATTCTGTCACTCCTACAGTCTCAGACTGCAATACACTATATTCCCCTGAGGTGACAGGGTAGGTGTGCAAGGTATTCATGACAATACTTTCTGTCATTATTGATCTATTGGTGTGGATGCTGGCTTACATCTAGGGACACACCTGCATGGGACACCTGTTCTGCATGTTGCATTCTTTAGTTATTGCCATACAGAGGTGGGGGTCGTATTGTACCCTTTCTCAACAGCAGGGATAAGACCGGAGAGGTACCTGTGGGTGGTGGTGGGGTGAGCTGGGTGCATGTGTGCTATGGACACTACTTGCATCTGACTTACAAACATGCATGAGACATGCCACTTATGACGGCTTGTGCAGAGACATCAGCTGTTTCTCTGTACTTCATACCTATGACCTTTGTGGTCTGCCAGTGTTTGGACAGGCGACATTGGTATTCCCTACTACAAGCCCAAATAATGCTGCTAACCTGTATGTACAATTCCAAGGGTGTGTCCATTTGACAGTTACATATTATACACTGTCTGTCTGGGGTACTTCCCCCTGTGTACTTCTAGTATGGCTAGGCCCATATTCATGCTATGTCCATCTTTCAGATGAAGACACATATTACTTCCAAACATTTACTATGGCTTACTGCTGGAATGTGTTTTGCTGGGAAGCATTGTGTTTGGCACTGCAGTTGTGAGAACTTGGCCCTGTCACCAGCAGTACTGGCCAATGGCCACCAGGACAAACCACACCATGCATACATACTAACCACTCTCACACAATATATGACACACACCAACCTAACACACACAGCCCTGCATATTGTACACATGCTACAATCTATCCTGCTACCTTGGCCAGCTCAGGCAATCTGTGCTCCACTGTTATTATACATACACATACATGTTACTACATTTCTACATAGGATTGGGGAGCCACACCTGACTGTTGCTACATTTCTACATAGGATTGGGCGAGGGCACACCTGACTGTTATTACATTTCTACATAGGATGGGGGGCACACCTGATTGTTACTAAATTTCTACATAGGATCGGGGGGCACACACCAGACTGTTAATACATTTCTACATACAACAAAAAGAACTCAAACCAAGTAAAACCAAAAGTCCACGGAGGCTAATGACACACCAGCAAAAACGGCAGAGAACAGCAAAATAGCGTATACAGGTTTATTATCCGCTTTCGTACAAAACTTCATCAGAATAAGTACACATGTTAAAAATCCACTTTAAATACCAAAATCTAACCATGTGATTAATCAAACAATTAAATAATCAATCGAATATTTAAACTAACAGAACTTAAAAATAACTTTATAAAAAATATATATATATATATCTATGTAAATAAATATATATAACATATTAAGAAACATATTAAAGCAAAACTAATACAACTAAAAGTGAGAATAGACTAAATTCCCTTCTTTATTAATATTTAATTTATGTTGTTTTAAAACACACTTAATATTAACGGTCTCATTGAGACCTGGGGCTATATCAGATTTTAATTTTATTTGCCAATATGCCTCCCTTTGCAAAAGATAATTTTTAAAATCGCCATCTCTCATATCCTTCTGACCCACCTCAAGTATAGAAAAAAGGAATTTACTAAAAGATGAACAATTTAATGAATGCTTGAATAAAGCATTCTTTTCATCTTTAGATTTGATGGCATATAAATGTTCTCTAATTCTTATTTTAAATTCCCTGGTGGTCATCCCTATGTAGAATGCGGTACAAGTGGAACATAAGGCAATATAAATAACTCCGCTAGTATTACAATTTACGTAACCTGGTACCTCCAGGGTCCTGCTACATGTACTAACTGAAATGTAAGGGCCCGTGGAAATAAAACGACAAATATTGCACTGATTGCAGATAAACATGCCCCTTTTGTTAGACCCCAATCTAGACATCTTGTTCTGATTAATTTCCAGAATCCTTTTTATGTTAAGACCATTCTTTTGAACAAAAATAGGCCTTTCTCCAACAGCATGAAAAATATCCTTATTGCCCTTAATAATGCCCCAATTCTTCTTGATAATATTTTGAATGGCCTGACAATCAGAGCTCATCTCAAGTGAACAAATTAAATTGGCGTTCATCTTATTACCTACAACATTTCTACAGGGGGACTCCAATACATCAATTTGGGAATTTAATAATGGAAAATAAATGGATTCCCTTTTAGACCAAATGTCAGCCTTGGCAACATCCAAAATGGATGAATCATAACCCCTCTTGATAAATAAGGAGGAAATAAAAGAAAATTCATGGTGCAAGTCCGCATCCTTAGAGGTCATGCGGCTTGCCCGAATGAATTGCCCCCTGGGGATATTGTTGGTTATATACTTAGGATGCCCACTTTTGTAATGTAAGTAACCATTGTTAAATGTCCTTTTACGATAAATACGACTATGAAGTCTGTTTTCTACTAAGTCCCATTTAAGTGTGATGTCCAAGAAGTTAACATCCAACCCAATGGTACCCATAGTAAATTTTAAATAATCCGAAAATATATTAATATCAGCAAAAAAATCAGTAACTTGCACCATGAATTTTCTTTTATTTCCTCCTTATTTATTAAGAGGGGTTATGATTCATCCATCTTGGATGTTGTCAAGGCTGATATTTGGTCTAAAAGGGAATCAATTTATTTTCCATTATTAAATTCCCAAATTGATGTATTGGAGTCCCCTTGTAGAAATGTTGTAGGTAACAAGATGAATGCCAATTTAATTTGTTCACTTGAGATGAGCTCTGATTGTCAGGCCATTCAAAATATTATCAAGAAGAATTGGGGCATTATTAAGGGCAATAAGGACATTTTTCATGCTGTAGGAGAAAGGCCTATTTTTGTTCAAAAGAATGGTCTTAACATAAAAAGGATTTTGGAAATCAATCAGAATAAGATGCCTGGATTGGGGTCTAATAAAAGGGGCATGTTTATCTGCAATCAGTGCAATATTTGTCGTTTTATTTCCACGGGCCCTTATATTTCAGTTAGCACATGTAGCAGGACCCTGGAGGTACCAGGTTACGTAAATTGTAATACTAGTGGAGTTATTTATATTGCCTTATGTTCCACTTGTACCGCATTCTACATAGGGATGACCACCAGGAATTTAAAATAAGAATTAGAGAACATTTATATGCCATCAAATCTAAAGATGAAAAGAATGCTTTATTCAAGCATTCATTAAATTGTTCATCTTTTAGTAAATTCCTTTTTTCTATACTTGAGGTGGGTCAGAAGGATATGAGAGATGGCGATTTTAAAAATTATCTTTTGCAAAGGGAGGCATATTGGCAAATAAAACTAAAATCTGATATAGCCCCAGGTCTCAATGAGACCGTTAATATTAAGTGTTTTTTAAAACAACGTAAATTAAATATTAATAAAGAAGGGAATTTAGTTTATTCTCATTTTTAGTTGTATTAGTTTTGCTTCAATATGTTTTTTTAATATGTTATATATATTTATTTACATAGATATATATATATTTTTTATAAAGTCATTTTTAAGTTCTGTTAGTTTAAATATTTGATTGATTATTTAATTGTTTGATTAATCACATGGTTAGATTTTGGTATTTAAAGTGGATTTTTAACATGTGTACTTATTCTGATGAAGTTTTGTACGAAAGCGGATAATAAACCTGTATACGCTATTTTGCTGTTCTCTGCCGTTTTTGCTGGTGTGTCATTAGCCTCCGTGGACTTTTGGTTTTACATTTCTACATACTATTGGGGGGCACACCTGACTGTTACTACATTTCTACATAGGATGGAGGGGGTACACCTGACTGTTACTACATTTCTACATAGGATTGGGGGACACACCTGACTGTTACTACATTTCTACATAGAATTGGGGGGCACACCTGACTGTTACTACATTCCTACATAGGATTGGGGTGGCATATCTGACTGTTACTACATGTTTACATAGGATTGGGGGGGGGGCACACCTGACACTTGTACACATTTGCTATGACTGTGCTGGTATTTCAGGTACACCATTTCATTCTGTATTCTAATCTATCATGCTGACTAGAGGCATATGAATGTACTAAAGGTCTTAGGTTTGATTGACCTACATTTCAGTTTCTGACTTCTTACCCTTCAGAACTAACATCCCACTGCCTGACCTGTTGTAGTCTGACTGTGTAGGTCTGGGGGGGGATGCTCTCCATAGCCATCAATCAGAGGCCTTAGCACAGCCTTTGTTTGTGTTTGTCTACACCTGTCCTGCTGGCTGAGACTGTTGTTTGGTACGTTAGCCTCCCTGACTGGCATATGTGTGCCATATGGACACACATGTGGCCCAGCACATTTCCTGCAGTGAGGTTTGTCACCTTGTCTAGTACTGACTACTGTGGTGACACCAGTATTTGTTACAGATCTCATGCTGCCACTAAAGGTGTCTGCTATCTGCTGGCATCCCATTCAGCCACCTGATTTCCTTGCATGCTCACATTCATACCATAGATACAAGTAACAACACATACTACTCCATTTGGCAATTGGTAGGAAGAGTGACTTACTTTGTGGCTGTGCCAGTATTGAGGATGGTGCTGGAGGGCTGACTATTTCAGATGCACATAGTACACTTCCTATACATGGTTAAGCATAGGTGGTGTCATGTTTGGCATCCCTTTTACTGTATGTGTGAGTCAGAGAGAGGTGTCATTCCCTGGTTCTGACCGTGTCAGTGTATGTGCTATGCATTGCTTCTTTGCCATGGCCTGGGCATACTGCGCATGCCTCCTTCTGCCTACTGGGGCAGGCTCAGGTTGTTCTTCCTCTGAGTCACTCTGTGCCTGCTCAAGCAGTGGGTGAGGGGCTTTGTGGCTCTGCCCCATGCTATTCCTGCTGCAGCTGTTTCCGCAGGATCATATTGTGTAGCATGGGACATACAATGACAATTTGGGTTCATGTAGTTGGAGAGTACTGCAAGACTCCACCTGATGTGCCCAGGCACCGGAACCATGACTTGAGCATCCCAAATACACAGTCTATTATGATTCTGGTCTGTGCGTGTGCCTCATTATCGAGTTCTTGTTTGGGTGTGTGTACATTTCTGATGGGTGTCATCAGCTCCAGCTCCAGGGCATAGCCAGCATTCCCACTAGGTAGCCATAAGGCATGTCCCCACTGGCAAATCTCTAGTACAGCTGCATCAGATGCCATGTGTGGGAGTCGTGATAGCTTCCACGGCAGCCAGCACACACATTCATTATAATGCCCTGGGCATCACACATGTCCTGGCAGTTGATGGAGGGGAAGCCCTTGCGGTTGATGTAGACCCTACCCCGCTCACCAGGTGGTGCTTTGATGCATATGTGCATACAGTTTATAGCACCCACTACCTCAGGGTGTTCTGCTATTTGGTGGAAGAGATGCATATTGCTGGCCAATGTCTCACGGCTGTTGTGGAAATATACGTGCTCACCAGCATGTGCTGACATGGCATCCAGGAACTGGTAGAGTAACCTGGATGCTGATGCCCATGAGATCCTCATGATATCCCCAGTTGGCCTTTGGAAGGTACCGCTGGCTAGTATTCTTAGGCCTACACATACCTTAGTATCTACTGGGATGGTTTCCCCTCTGTTGGTTCTGTGTGTGAGTTGTGGCCAGCACAGCTCAACAATTTGCTGCAGGATGTCCCTGTCCACCCTATAGTGCTCCACTATCTCCAGCTCATATAGCCCTCTATATAGTTACTCTGGGTCTATATACTCTTCTCCTTCTCCTCACTGTAGGTTGGTCATCAGCATTCTCATCCTCACCACCCTCAGCCTCTTCCACATGTTGATTTATGATAGCTGCTGCAGCCCTTATCATTTTGTTGCTTTTGTTTGGTAACATTTCCCCACTTGTGTACACCGGTGGTGTAGGGTTTGTGGGAAAACCAGAGGGAAAGGTGTTTGCATAGTTTATAGTGGTATGCTAGGCTGGGCTGCTGTCTGTGTAATTGGCTGATTCACATACATTTCACCTGTCAGCTATGCTAGTTCTCCTTGATTACCTTCCTACTGCTTTTTCCCTTCCCATTGCCTTCCTGTTTAAGCCCAGGGTCGCGCCGCACAAACACAGTGCTCAGATGTGCATAGACCTGCTACTTCCTGGTTTACTTTTTTTTTTCCTTTAAAACACGGTGCGCAGTGTGCACACCCGTTTAGGCAATGTAAAAGTGCTAGGCAGCCTCAGACACATCCTCTTTTTTAGCTCTGCTAAGCTAAGGGCAAACCCAAGCCACAGGGCTCCAATAAGCTTACAGTGTGCCTGACAAACCACTTTATGATGTCAGCTAGCTCTTAGGTATGCACCATGGGCTTCCTGCACTGACACAGTTGGGTGCAGGCTAGCCTTGAGGGAGGATCTAGGATTCAGTATCATTCCCCTCATTTGCATAGGATTGCCTGCTAATGCCTAGTTACAAGTCCCGCACTGAGCCTACCTCCTTTGAAACCACTATTCACTAGTCATGTTGTCTTCTGACTGCTATTGAGTATAATGGCAAAAATGTGATTTTGGATAGAATTCTTATTTCATTTTTATTTTATTTTTTTTTTTTATTTTTGGCCTGATCTCATTTGTGTGCCGCTGCCCTACGCTTAAACAGCCAAAATCGGCTAAAAAAAATTTAAGTTAATTTTTTTTCATCTGTTTTCCATGCCAATGGCCATATATTTGGCCACTGGCATGGTTTCCACATAATATACACCCTTTATTTGGAGCTGTCATGGCTCCATTTTGTAGTTTGCAGAAATGTAGTTGGTTACCAACTGAGTACATTTCTGCAGACTACACTAGTCCTGCACGGCCGGCTGCCAGCTTCCTGGATCCCAAATTCATCTCATTTGCATGGTTTTCACCTGCAAATGGGGTAATTTGCATATAGGAGCTGTGTCCATGCAGGAATAGTGCAGGAGCGCTCATGCACATCCCAGGTGCTTATTCCTGGATTGCACGGTGGCTGTATTCCCTCCAGCAGCTGCTGCACTATTCCTGCATGCCGTGCCGAGCTTCCCAATTCCTGGGATTGTCTTTCCACAAAAACATGGGGTAGCAAGGGAAAGTAAGGGGAGAAATTGAATGCCAACATGGAAGTATCGAATAAAGAAAACTATAAAGTAATTAAGACAAGAAGTGTCACTGTTAGAAGAATATAGAAGAGGGGATAAATCAACAAATTAATAACAGATAAAGTCTTACCAAAAAAAAAAATACAGAGCTGTAAGGAAAAAGAAGGGAAGAAATAAAATGCCATCATGGAAGCATCACACAAAACTATAATGTCATTCATTTATTTATTTAATTATTTGACATTTCTTAATTGGGTTAGTCCAACTAATCCATTTTCAGTGAGGACCTGAGGAGAAATGCCCCAGAGTTTTATAGACTTTTACAGCCAATAAGTGGTAATAATTTCAGAAAAATATTTATAAATACAGAAAAGAAATATGTATAATACAGAAAAAGACACTAAAGAATTATAGCAATTAATACATTTACAGGATGTGATTAATTATTATTATTAATTTTGAAATTAGGTAGGAAAAAAAGGAAGAAAAGGCAGTGTTAGAAAAATGACGTATTAAGAGAAAATATTAAAGTGGAGCTTGATAATAATAATGAAAAGATAATTTAAATAGAGCTTAATATATACATATCTACATGGGGATGCAGTACTGAAGCTTGCAGAGTTAAAGAAGTAAACAGCGTGTTTATAGTAAAGAAAAAAGAGGAGTCTAAAATCTGAGTGAAGAATACTGGAGAAGGAAATTAAGACAAGAAGTGCCACTGTTAGAACAATATAGAAGAAGAGATAAATCAACAAACATACTTAAAAAGATAGATGTGATAAAAATACACCAAATGAAAACAGACCAGTATTTATCATACACTCTTGCAAATAATAAACTTAAGATATCAGCACAGGGAGAAAGGTTAGAAGATATGCAGATAAATATAAGTGAAAAGTACAAAATAAGTAATTTATTGATGACACAAAAATGTTTTATAGAGAACTGGTAAACAAAGCAACATGAATAGAAGCACCATCAAAATAAAGAAAAAAGACAAATTTTGGAGAAATATTTATGAAGGCCCCATGGAACATTACAAAGGTGCTATAAGGGTAGAAAATTTTAAAGATAAAGTAGGGAGTTCAAATGCAAAGCATAAAAAGTAGGATGAACTAACAGCCAGAGAAACTGAAACAAAATTACGAAAAGCTCCTAACTGGAAAACCCTAGGCCAAGATGCAGTACCTAACTTCTGGCTAAAAATATTAATATCTTTATACAAAGATTTAGTGCTAAGTAAGAACTACTAATGTGCACATTCAAAGATACCAACCTGGTTAACAACAGGAAAAATTATAGCCATCTTTAAGAGTGAATCTGTAAGCCGTCCTAAAAACATTAGACTAACAACTTGCTTTACAATGATGTATAAACTACATACTGGAACTGATGATGACAGAGTTTATAGTCATTTAGAAGAAAACTCAAACAAGGCAATAGAACAGAAGGGCAACAAAAGAAAGACATATGAAACAAAGGATCATTTGTTGCTAAATAAATCTATAATGGAGAATTGTAAAAATGGTGAAGAATCTAACAACCGGGTGGTCAGAATACAAAAAAGCATTTGACAGCATCTCACATTCATGGATAAAGGAGTGTGTACAGATATATGAGATACATTCTACATTGATCAGTTATATTAATATGACCAAGAAACAGTGTCAAACCACTTTTCAACTAAGCCATGACGAAGGGAAAATCCTAGAGATAAAAATTCAAAGGGGTTATTCCAGAGTGAATTTGTCATTACAATTTGGCTCCTAGAAAACAAACTTGCTTAAAAGATTTTTCATCTACTTTTTGTGGATGATTTAAAACTGTATAGTTCATCAGATGAGGAGTTGAGAGCACAATTGCAAGTGATTAAAACTTTCTCAGATGATACAAGAATGACATTTGGTCTTGATAAATGTGCAAAAACAATGTTTAAATCAGGAGAGTTGCAGTACCAAGAAAACAGTAATCTAGGACAGGAATGAGATATAAAGGAACTTCAGCAGGAGGGAATGTATACATATTTGGGAACTGATGAAGGATTAGCAATAAAACATGAACAAATGCAAATAAAACTTCATAAGAATCCTTCAGAAGATTAAAACTAATACCGGAAATAAAACAGAAAAAAACAACTAGGAGCAACGCAATGAAGGGCATACAGTCCAAAATATAACGATTCCTTCCAACAGGGTAGAACAATCACATCCAATAACGACATCCAAGGATATTAAAATAGAAGAGTTTAATTCATGTGCACAGATACAATCGTGGTAAGCGCTTTCGCAAACTGCTTCATCAGACCAATTAACAATCAGCACAGCAGGGTTTAAATCCTAAAATAGGCGGGAATTTAAACAATCATTCATCACTTTTAAAGCTATACACTTTTACACTAGAAAGCTCTTCACAACCACCTTGATTCAAATGAATCGAAAATTCATAAACAACTAAAAACATCCCAAAGGAAACATGTACATAAATTAACACTTATAAATACTTAATTCAATATATCATATTCTGTTATAATAACTTCACTGAAGGAAATATATACATATATATGTGTAAACGTTCAAGTTTAGGATAGTTGAGAGAATATATGAGTCATTTAGGAAAGGAGATATGTGTAATTTTACGGAATCAAAGGAGAGTAATTGGATAATCAAACTCAGGTCTGATAAGCCACCGGGTCTAAATGGGAAAGTTCCCATTAAACCTTATTTAAAGATGAGGAGGCTTAAGATATGATTGTGAAGTTTTGATTCTCCTGTGTTATGTGTGTCAATATTAAGTGCTTAGATTTGCTGCCAGTTCATACATACTGATTTTTAAGATTTTGAAGTTTTTAATGTATATCAAGTGAACAAAAATTTTTTGAGTGGTTTTTATGCAGTTTTAGTAATGAAACATGTATATTTGTATGATGTGTATATATCTGTAGTACATTGTCTGTATATTTGTAGCACATTGTATTTGAAATTAGCAATCTAAACTGTGTATTAGATAGGAGATATGTGTTTACACATTTATATGTATATATTTCCTTCAGTGAAGTTATTATAACAGAATATGATATATTGAATTAAGTATTTATAAGTGTTAATTTATGTACATGTTTCCTTTGGGATGTTTTTAGTTGTTTATGAATTTTCGATTCATTTGAATCAAGGTGGTTGTGAAGAGCTTTCTAGTGTAAAAGTGTATAGCTTTAAAAGTGATGAATGATTGTTTAAATTCCCGCCTATTTTAGGATTTAAACCCTGCTGTGCTGATTGTTAATTGGTCTGATGAAGCAGTTTGCGAAAGCGCTTACCACGATTGTATCTGTGCACATGAATTAAACTCTTCTATTTTAATATCCTTGGATGTGATTGTTCTACCCTGTTGGAAGGAATCGTTATATTTTGGACTGTATGCCCTTCATTGCATTGCTCCTAGTTGGTTTTTTCTGTTTTATTGCATTGTGGCTTATTCTAGGAGCATTAACCCCACGTGAAACTACAGTTATACTTGTTTCTGTTAATACCGGAAATAGACATGACATCTAAGAATAAAGTTCAAGCTATAAAACAATTTGCGCTTCCTGTTTTAACTTATTGTTTTGGTGTGACTGACTGGCCACAAAAGATATTGGATCAGTTGGACATAAAAACAAGAAAAGTGCATCACAGTTATAAAATGATGAGCCTCCTCGATATTGATTGTATGAATAGATCTACTGACCTCATCAGATCCAAACATAGTGAATGTTTCAAAACATGAGGGGAGGAAGTCTAAGATGCTCTGTTTGCATAGTTTAGAAGATGCATTCAAATGGCAAGCAGGAATGGAAATCAAACTAGTAGTAAACACAAATCAGTCAGCAAATGAATGTGCCAAAAAACAAAATATAGAATACAGTAGATTCCCTCTTATCAGGCCTCTCTTTAACTGGCCATCACATTTCGGACATAGCCCTAGCAAAAGACAACAGAGAACAACACTGCCTCTTCTGTTCTAATTAGCCACAGGCATTTGAGTTTTAGATTTCATATTCATTAGAAAATGCATACTAACACAAACCCTGTTATTCTAGCTGATTTATAAATGCTATTTTGTATGCATTTTTGATTAACCAGTTTCAGTTGTTGAAATAATTTTTAGCATCTAATAGAATGTAGTGCTTGTCCATGATTGTAAATATGAACATGACATAATGTTGTTTATTCTGTAGCTCCACCAGCAATGTCCATAAAACTGCCCATAAAATTGGGTAATGATATACAGTCTGACAGGCCGGGTCTATATTATGATATTGCATGCTCAGAAGAGCGAACAACACATAATCGACCCCATGTAAGTGAAATCTTACAACGTTGAAACCTCAGAACAGTGATTTTTTTCCAAGGGAAAAAAAATTGTTGTTCCGAGAGAGAAAAAAATATAAAACATTACATAATGTGGGAGGCTTTGCCCCCCCACACCCCCGATGTAGGGAGCTGTGCCCCCCACACCCCCCTACTTAAATATACCAACTCTGAGATCACCCTACAGTGCTGAAAAGGCAAAGTAGTGAAAGTGGCAAAACAAATTCTTTCTCAGGGAAAGAATTTGCTGAAAAGCTGCTTCACTATTTTCCCTTTTCGCACTTTTCAGTTCGACAAAGACGCATTTGACAACCTGCAAATGTGACAACATAATAGGGAGCCTGACAGGCCTTATTTTAATTCTAAGAAACTATAAAATGAATATGACAAACAGTTTTGAATGCTGAAATATGTCATATCATCCTTAGTGTCTTATCTTCTATGGCTGCAATCATTATTCATATTGTTATGTTATTTTAATCTAGTGATAAACCTGTATTAACACTTAGCCCAGTACTTTAGCCTTTTACTTTCCTATGACAATAATGTTGTTGGGACTAAAGGTAGCAAACCTATTGCTAACAGCTATTTCCACTGTTGCTAATGATACTTACTTTGACTTAGTTTTAGCAAGGACCACTGGAAAAAAAAAAGCTGAAAATTTCAAACAGCAATGTTGAAATATTTTTCAAAAATTGTGAAAGATTGCATGCATCAGTACTCAGCTCTTCTACACCTAATAAACCTTTATTTATATGTTGAATCTTGAATTACTATCTGAGTTTACTAGAAAGATGTATTGTCACATGTAGATGCATTTAGTTTAAGTCTGTCTTAAATACAGTACAAATTACCTTTGTACTGTACCTCTTCAAGCCTCTAGACATCACTGTCAAGCAGCACAACACAGGCAGTTTAGATATTTGCTCAGGTTGTCCATTTTGAACAGATTATGTTGCAAACTTAATAATTATCAATGCTTACTTACTAAATAGAAATTTGTAAATTGCATTGTGAATTACAGTTCTTCAGGCAGTATAGTTAGAAGTAACATTTAAATTTCAAAATCCCTTAAATTCAAAGAACATTGCATGGGACAAAAAATGCAGAAGCAGCTCTAAAGATTCAACCTTCTTGAATATGATCTCTAGTAAAGGGGATGTGTGTTTCTGTACAACTGCATGAGTTTATATATGTTTTATGAGCATGCCACTTAAAAAGAGAATCACTATTTCCAACTCCCTTGAACATATAGCATGTTTTAAACGTCAGGTTATCCAAAGTTCTTATAATCTTAAATCATTTTAGGAGGAAGCTCTTCAACTGTGCAGAACAAAGCTCTGTAATCCTTCCCCCAACAAGAAGACTGAAGTGAAGACATTCCCCAGGATTCAATAAAATCTCTGTAGAGTCGGGGAAGAGCCTGCATGGAATGTACCTGTGTACACAACTATGGTTCTTCCTTGGCAGAGTGCCATACATTTTAATTATTGCATGCTGCCATGAAAGATCACAGTAACACAGATATTGAATCCATGTAATTGACACTTTACAGGCTGTCTCTTAATTGTGGACTGTCCAGAAAAATTCTGGACAGTTGGCAAGCACATCACAGTACCTTCCTGCCCATTAACCTGGATTGAAAGGTGTACAACATATTTAACTTCATTAAATTGCAATTTAATTTTTCTTTTAAATATTTGTGTGCTTGTTTGCGTATTGCTTAGCTTTGCTCACATATACAGGAGACATCCACTAGACATCTAAAAATAGAAACTGGATATTTTCAATTTTAATGAATTAATTATTAATTTATTTTTTTTCATGTGCTTGCTTGCATGTTGCGATGCATTGCTTAGCAGTGTTGAGCTGTGCTTATTTAGATATTTATATACATACATATATATATATATATATATATATATATATATATATATATGTATAGTAGACATCCACCATATATCTTAAAATAGAAACTGGATGTGTTCAATTGTTGTAGTCTTGTGGTGCTTAGCAACTTGCAAACCCTCGCAGTGAAGCTGCACTACACTTAGAGGCAACTTTGTAGTATATGTAGAAAATATACAAGTTCCTTTCACTATCCCTGTGGCTTGATAGGTTGAGTCATGACCTACAATGTAGTATGTCCAAGGTTCAAGTCCTCAACAGTTATACTTTTTAAATATATTCCTGTGAAAATGTATCAGGTGACTGAAACATCGGTTTAGTTTAAAATAAAAAAAAATGTTACATTTAAGTAAGGTGCATGATGTTAAGCAGCACTTAAACATGGTCAGTGGTCTATTCCCATTTGCATAAACATGGTCAGTCGACTATTCCTATTTGCACATTGCTAAGCATCGCTTACACATGGTTTGTGCGAGTTTGCATGATGCTAAGCAACATGGCACTTTTTTGAAAGTTACAGCATGACTTGCAAGGGTGGGAATGCAGACTATTTAAAGGCCAATAGGTGAGAATTTCACATCATTCTTTGGAGTCTTAACCTGGCTGTGGATATCCCTGGTGCTGCTGGAGAAGGAGTGTACTTTCATGTGCAAATGCGGAGAGTTCAGGAGTCCAGAGTTTTTGTTGGACTCCTGGCTAAAAGTTATGAACCCCAGCTGCTGCAAGGTGACTATCAGGGCTCAGAATGTAAGTCTGAGGCCTGGGATTGTTTGGCCAGGGAACTAACCAGTGCTACTGGTATCCCCTGCACTGGTGAACAGTGACATCACCACTATGTTGACCTGAGGCATAGGAAGAGAGTAACCTTGGACACCTGGGTCCAAGAGGCTATGGATGAGCACACCCCACAGATATGTAAGTATGTTTGCCAGAAATTTAGAAATATACAAGCTGAATCTGTGCAAAACTGGTATGTATAATCATTTGCTTCACTTACCACAGCTGAAAAAGAGAGGGTTCATAATGTCCAGTCCCATGCAGGGCACTTGGCCAGGATGAGGCAATCGTGTGGTAAGTAGAAAAACATCAAAGTAATAACTCAATGCATCACATAATTATACAATAAAGTAATTTCAGAGTTTACAGTCTTAACAGTCGGTTATGACATACCTGGGACATTTTACATCTTTATTAATGTGTCACTGCCTACCTGAAATGGTAAAGCAAGCAGGCATTACTGTGTAGTATAGCTTCCAAACATCAGTTAATGCTGTGATCTACACAGCTTAAGAGTCACTGTTCTGGTCTGCTCATTGCCTGAAATATGCTGTTGCTTGCATTCAGTAAATGAACTGGGTATATGGGTATGCCAGTCAACTGTTACATGTGCATGAATAAATATGCACCAGTAAATATCATAAATAAATGTAGTTCAAACTCTAGATTAAGGGTCATGCCTGTGTTCTGATCATCTTGTCTGAAATATGCTGTAGATTGCACTCAGTAAATGAACAGGGCATAATGGGTAAGGTGACAGAAGTCCTGGACAGCTATTCATGTGTCCAAATACCAGATATCTAGCAACATCATCAATAAAGTTTAAAAGGAGATGATGCTTTCAAAAGTAATATTTTCAAAAAGATGTTCATTATTCTTGTATTCACTGCATGTGTGTTCTAATCTGATTCCAGTCAACTGTCACATGTGAATGAAAAATAATGCACCGAGAAATGGCAGACATAAATGTTGTGCAATACCCAGATTAAGGGTCAAGCTTGAGTTCTGATAATTATTTCTGAAATATGCTGTAGATAACACTCAGTAAATGAACAGGTTATATGGGTAAAGTAAAAGAAGTCCAAGATAGACATACATGTGTGAATGACAGATTGAATTGACATTAAACAATAAAACGTGTAAAAGGAGATGGTGCTTTAATAACTAATGTTTTCAAATAAAGTGCACATTATTCTTCTGGTCACTGCTTGTGGGATCCAATCTGATGGCAAACACAGCTATACATGTCTGTCAATGTACTATTTCACACAACATGTCACAATAAACATTTTAAAGGAGATGGTGCTTTGACAATTTGTTACATTCAAATAAAATACACATTATTCTTATAGTCACTGTTTGTGGGCTTTAATCCCATGGAAGCCAACTGAGAAATGACCATCTGTCTAGGGTAATTAGTGTATATGAACATACCTCTCAACTATCATGATTTTTGCAGAATGTAATGACTACTGCCCTATATGTCTGGTCCTTAATTTGCAGATATATGACATTACCTGGAATGCAATTTAATTACAAATCCATTATCAGAACACCTTAACTACTAATGTATGAGCACAGTGTGTAAAAATGTTCCCTGTAGTTATGCCTTTGCATCACCATTTGGTAGAGGTTGGCCCATAATGTCCCATGCTAACTGGTTGAGAGTTATGTATGTGCAACATCATCTATTCAATATTTGCAGTCACTGCACTCACAACTAATATCTTTCATATGTAGAAGTATGTAGTAGTTGTCTGTGTAGTAATATTACCTGTAACGTTACTCATTTTTTCTCTCACCCCACCCCCTTTTCTTCAATTTACTAATTATATTTACTATTAGGATTTCATATTAATATGTTATTTGTAACTACCTCTTATGCTGGCCTTATGTATAATTTCATATTGCTTTGCTGTTAAAATACTTTCATTTACATTATTTATTGTTGTGTTCCTCATTATATTCCTTTCCGTTTCTTCCAATTAATCATTATTATCTTCTACTATGTTAATACTAACATTTGTTTTGTTATGTTTATTTTTACCTTATGTTTGCATTTAATTTACTACACCATGACAAGGTAGGCTGGTTCTAGGTGATCCACTAACCTTGGCTCTCCCAGCCACAGCACTGGGGCACAGCATATCTGGGCTGCAGCATGTTGGTGCTTTATGTGCTGGCCTGTACTACATGGACCAATGGGTAGTTCTGCCCCACAGGCTGGGGGTGGCCCCCATCTGGGAGTGGAAGTGGAGGGGATGATTATGTCACCTGCGATTAACTGCCAGGCAAGGTGTGTGGGCTGCTGCACTGAACTCATGGTGCATGCCTATGCCAGATGGTGAGCATGTTGTCCATCTTGGTGGGCAGCCTCATCCTGGGTACTGGCGTCAATGACTGCCTCCACAGGAGCAGTGAAGGTACAGTGCTGACAGTCCCATAGGTGACTACACTGCTACTGTGTCTGATGTCCATGGGACTGGGATTCCACAACACTCTCCCCAACTAAGGTGTTCACCCCCATCTTGTGTCACGCACCAACCATGTCTGCTGTCTTTTCTGTCTTGTCTGTTTGTGAAAGCTTCCTTACCTTCCCAACTTACCTACACCACATGTACCTATGTCCCTTCCTAAACATTCCACTCTCACCTTAAAAAAAAATGGACACTTGTCCCAAAAAAAAAATACCGTCCCATACATAGCTCTTTATTTCACATACATGTCAACTGGTCACACATAATTTGGTCCAACTGGCTTGGCAACACACTTATGTTGTCCTCACCCCTGTCTCTAGGGGTGATGGTCCAAATTCAGCTAAAAAAACTGTTAAAGTGCACAGCTGTTGCTGTACAAGAAATGGATAACTATGTTTCTTTCATAGGTTCATAGGTGTTTACTAGGCTAACAACCATAAGGACATTTTTAAGCCTAGCCATTATTTATTTATTTTACATTTGTTTACTGGGATAGTCTGACTGGACCTAGGTCCATTTAGAGTGGAGGCCCGGGGAGAAAATCTCTGCACAGATTACAATAAGATCAACACCACAATTAAATGTTACATAATCAAAAAAAAAACAGCATACAGAAATATTATAATGCAGAGAGTTGAACAAAATGAAAGTAGCAAGAGAAAGAATTACAATTTTATGTTAGCAGAAGACTCCTAAGTCTTTAGCAGGTGTTCAGAGATGTAACTTGCAAATTATTTGTTATAGAGTGAGATGGGGGTTGTTTGTGATGCATGGGCATGACCAATGATTCATTAGGTGTACTTTGAGAGATTTTTTAAATCTGGTGACTGTAGGAGGAGAAGTAAGAGTAAGGGGGAGGTTGTTCCAGTTTTTGGCTGAGTTGTGGTTGAACAGGGCTTGTCCTGCGGAGCTGTTGGCTTTGGAGATGCAGAGGAGTGTTTTTTCAGAAGAGTGTAGGGGGTGATTTGATATGTGCTTGGTTAGTAGCTGGTTAAGAGATGGGATTTTGTAGGGATAGTTCAAAATATTGTAGACAAGAGTTAGCTGGAGATAGTTGAGCAGCTGAGGAATTTCTAGCCAGTTAAGTTTGCGCAGTGCCTGACAATGGTGTGTTTTGTAAGTGGAGTTATTAGCAAATCTGGCGATTTTATTGTAGCATGATTGAAGTCGTTCAAGGTCCTGTTTTCTTAAGTGAGTAAGGATTGGTTCAAAGTACAATAGGGTGGATAGTAGGTGTGTTTGGGCAAGAGTAACTCGTGCCTGATCAGTTAGAAATTTTCTGTGTCTATATAGTGTACCCATTTTCCGTGAACGTTTCTGATGATTTGTGAGATATGGACATCAAACAGTAGTTTGTTGTTGATTTCTACATCAAGGAGTTTGGTATAGTCAGTAGGGGAGATGCTAGTACCATTCTCGGATGGGATTGTAAATGGCTGATGGATAATTTTAGTTTTGTTGGGAGTGAATATGAGTAGTTTGGTCTTGTTGGGATTAAGGATGTGTTGGATCTGGGTAATCCAGTTTTCTACTGAGGTGAAGGATTCTTGAATAAGTTTTTGAAGGGAAGTGAGTGATGGTGCAGAGCAGATGAGAGTGGAGTCATCTGCGTACTGAATGAATGAGGCATGTTGGGTGGAGATATGGAGGCTGTTAGTAAATATGGAAAAGAGTAGGGGGCCTAGTATTGAACCCTGTGGAACACCTATTATGGTTGCAAGTAGGGGAGATAGTGTGCTTTGCCACTGGACAGCCTGTTGTCTGTCAGACAAGTAGCATTTAAACCATGCTAGAGTGGAAGGGGCAAAGGAAAGGGATGTCATGGAATCCAGTAGCATGGTGTGAGATACCATGTCAAATGCCTTCGATAGGTCTTGGAATATTGCTGATACAAAGTTGTTGTTGTTTCTGTTCAGGTTCACTGTATTTATAAAAGACAGGAGAGTGGTTGTAGTGCTATGGTGCTGTCAGAAGCCGTGTTGTGTGGGTAAAAGGAAGTTATTAGTGTTTAGAAATTGCATGACTTGGTAGTGGATACACCTCTCAAGTATTTTGGATAAGTGGGGTAGAATAGCTATAGGGCGGTAGTTAGTGAATTCGTAAGAGTTTCCTCCTTTGTGCAGAGGGATTATGCATGAAACTTTCCATAACTTTGGGATGTAGGCTTCCTGAATGGAGCGGTTTATGAGGATGGATACAGGGTATGAAAGGAAATCAGCTGACATTTTTAGGTAGTCAGCTTGTAGGTTGTCTGCAGCAAGGGTGGTGGGTATGAGTTTTTGTAGGAGTTTTTTGATAGTTGTGGTATGGACAGGTGAGAGAGTGAAGGAGGGGATATTCTTAAGGGGTTTGCTAGGGGTGTCTGAGTGGTAGTTTTGGGAGATTTGAGAGGATAGTGATTGAATTGTTTCAGTGAAGTGGTTGTTAAATTGGGAGACAATGTCTGTGGTGTTATTGTTGGTGGTGGGAGTTGGAGTGGATATTTTGCCTGGGATAAGAAGAGAGTTGATGGAGTGCCAGAACTTTTGTTGGTCATTTGTGTGTTTGGCTTGGCTGTTGATGAAATAGTTTTGTTTATCGAGTTTGGTTTGTCTTTTAGCCTGATTTCATAGCTTTTGGTAGTTTTGCTTGGATAGGTCTGTGTTGTCTCTTTTCCAGGCTGTCCATGATTTGTCTCTGGCTCTAAGTAGGGCTATTGTGTCCCTGCTTAGCCATGGAGCATAGTTTAACTTGGCTCTGATCTTTCTAATGGGTGCAACTGAGTTGAGGATGCTAGTAAAATGTTGTTGAAGTATTCTACGACTTGATCTAAGTCTAATGTTAGTAGTGAGTTCCAGTTACATCATTTTATGATATTGTTTAGCTCTTGTATATTAAGTTTTCTGCTGTCTCTGACTTGTCTATAAGTGATAGGGTTGGAAGGGTTGGACCATTTATGTAGAAGGAACATGGGGAGGTGATCCCTCAAGGTGTCTGGTAGACTAGTGTCCAGTCTAAGATTGAGTGTTTGTGGGATTTCTTGTCTACTCTAGTAGGTTCCTGAATGAGCTGGGTGAAGCCATAGAGATTGATATGGTTAGTGGGGTTGTTAGAGTTACAAGCTAATCAGTGTGTGTTTAGGTCACCTTAGAGAATGGTTTAATTGGGTAGGTTGTCTGAGATCCATTATAACATTTCTACTATGGTGGTAGAGTTGCTCCCTGGGGGATGTAGCAGGAGATAATGTTGATTGTTTTGGGGTTGTTTATTGCTAGAGTTGAGATTATGGTTTTGGCATTCTAAAATGTAGGGATTGGGATTTTTAGGGGCTTTATACTGAGTGTGATTTAAAGAGTATGGCTACTCCTCCACCTTTTTTTATTTGTTCTGTCCTGTCAATATATTATGTCCTGGTGGGAGAATTTCTTCGCTCTGGATGTTGGGTTTTAACCAGGTTTCGGTGACAGTTATTATGTCTGGGGAGTAGTGGGTTATGAATGCTTGGAAGTCAGTGAGTTTGTTGGTTATACTCCTGGTATTTATGTTAATGATTAGTAGGTCTGACCTTTGTTTGGGTGGGAGTAGGGAGTTGCTTGGTCCTGGGTTTGGGTGGATGTCTCCTGATATGAGGAGTTTTCTTGTGATAAGTAATGTGTGTTTTATGCTATGTGTTGTTTTTATGTGGTATTTGTATGATAGTTTTGTGATATGGGTTGTTGTTAGTTGTATTTTGTATATGTGTAGCATTAAGCTATCTGCAAATAGTGAAGCAGAAATAGTGAAGTGTGTGTGTGTGTGTGTGTGTGTGTGTGTGTGTGTGTGTGTGTGTGTGTGTGTGTGTGTTTGATTTAATGTATGTGTGTGTTGTACGGAAATTTGTTTTAATAAGTGAGGTGATAGGATGGATGGATGTGATGTGTGTTAATATTATGAGGGTTGGTAGGAGACATTCTAAGATGATTTTCATTTTGTATTAATTAGCAGTGTAGCAGGAGGGGAGAGGAAGAGGTAGGCTAATTAAGGGAGGGCGTGGAGGTGTAGTGAGGAAGTAGGTGTGGTTGTTAGTTTGTGTGAGTGTGTGGGGTGAGAGGGGATAGGGTGGTTTAGTTTTGGGTGTGGTTTGGTGTTAAATAAATGTAGAGGTGCTGGGGGTGGGTGAAATATGGGGGTAGGGTAGGGGAGCAGAGTGAGCCCAAAGGGCGAATGGAGTGGGGCAGAACCACAAGTGGATTCTCAGTAGCCAATCAAGTTCTTCAGTGAGGCTATGCACTGAAATTTCTTTACTGGGTAAGTGGCAACCTTTGTGGGATACTTATTTTAAAGTGTACTATAAATCCAGTTTTCACTTGTTTTGTCAGCTGAGTTTGCTTTCAAGAACTATTTTTGGGGATTAAACTATTGTTTAACCTAGAAAGCTGGTGTTAGTTTAAGATAAGCAATACTGATACCAGAGCTATGCTCTAACTATGAACAGTGAGGTTTCTAAGCCCTGTGTTCTGCTGCCATCTAGTGGTGTAGTTGGGGAAACCAATTTAACTTTAGTATTTTCTTTAAAAGACTAAGAGAAAAGTGATTTAGGTGTGTGTGTGGGGGGGGGGGGGGTCTTGGAGTAGTTCCACGAGTGTGCTAGCTCTGTTTCAAATAACTATGACAATGTTTGAAGTCAAAATAGTAATATAACTGAGCTAAAAAGTTGTACACTATGACCTACACTGTAATGATTGAAGGATGTGTCCTGGGTGTCCACAATTTTAGTAGTCTGTTAGGTTTTTCAGTATAGTTGTTATTTTAGAAACTTCAGGTGGGGGTACAGCACGATTAACAATGCAGAGCTTCCAGGTTGAAAAAAGAAGAAATAGGTGAAGGTTATGATTGTTTGAGTAGGGTAATTGGAAGGACGGAGAGAGAGCTGGGGTTTAGAGTGCAATACTGGGGTTGAGCATAAGTGCAGAGTTAATACAGTTTACTTGCAGTGTAGCAGATCCGATAAATAACAATTAGTTTGTAAGCCTGCTATTGAACCACAGGAATTAACTACTTTCCACTCTTGAAATCAACAGGGTAGTTGCATGCACCTTCCTGTTCTAATGCTGCATATAGCTACTTCAAATCTCAGTCTACGTGCAAACAAATCTGTATTGCCCAGAAATTAGCTTACAGAGCAGTACAGGCATGGAAGAACAGTAACAAACTAGTTTGTTTTTGGCATTCTTATTAGATTATCAGGGCTGCCATGCTGTCATATATAGTAAATCCCAAATCTCTGACAAGTTCTGATACCCTTGATAAGTGCAAGCATGGGCCTGAGAGATGAATCATTTACAGGTTACCTGTGTCCATTAGAGACATAAATGCCAAACTAGGGATGGATTTCCAGTTTCCCATCCAATTATTCAGGTTGAACTTGAATTGATTCAGGGAAAAACTCTGCTTCACACAGATGGGGATCTGTTCCTTAGATGGGATAGTCTCTGGGATACATACCTATCTCTCCAGTAGGTCCTATTTATATCACAGGCAATGTTTAAGTCTTTAGAATGGGTAATTCTGGTGCTGTTTGTTTTGTGGATATGCAGGAGGTCCATCAGAGTTGGGTCTGACAATGCCCTGTATGCCAGACATAGATCTCCCCTCAAAAGCCTGTAGGAGGCAGAATACAGGGATAGGGCATTCAGGCAGCCTGCATAGGACATTTTACTTATGCCCTGTATTCTTTTAGTAAGGAACCTCTGTGGATGTGCCAATTGTTGGCTATGCCTGGTTAGGTACATATCAAAGGGGTCATTGTACTCAATGATAGGTCCGAAGAATGCCGAATACAGTGGAACAATGACTTCCTTGAACTTACATGTCATACCTTTGTTTAGAAG
Source organism: Protopterus annectens (assembly GCF_019279795.1). Lineage (NCBI taxonomy): Eukaryota > Metazoa > Chordata > Ceratodontiformes > Protopteridae > Protopterus > Protopterus annectens. The sequence continues at coordinate 1,935,819,587 of NC_056733.1, forward strand.
TTACACAACATAGAATGAGCTCCTCACCACTGCTGACAGGTTATGGTCAAAAGCTAGATTACTATGTGTGTCCCTAAGTCCCTGACTACTGGGTCAACTCTAAGGGGCGTGTTATCAATATGCTAGTTACCAGGGATGGATGACTTCCTAAAGGATAATACTATTCATTTATTGGCAGTTAATTTTTGTCCATGGCTCTGACACCAGTTGTTTGTCTATGTCATCCCCTCCTGGAGAACATTTGTGTCAGTGTGAGATTCAATGACAGCTCCTAATTTGCAATCTTCTGCAAATGTAGTCATCCAGAGACCACTGACATTGGCCTTGACTTCTGAGAAGTAAATGCCAAAAAGGAGCGGTCCAAGGACTGATCCCTGAGACTCTAATTGTGACTGGCCTCTTTGTAGAGGTGGACTCCCCAATTCTAACTTCCTTGGTCCTGTCTGTGAGCCAGTTAGCTATCCACTGGTTGACATACAAGTATGTGCCTACCCGCTTGAGTTTGTCAACAATGCCTGAGTGGGGTATTGTTTCAAATACCTTGGCCAGCTCAAGGTCGGCAGTGTGAACAATTTTGCACTCAGCCATTGCTTTGGTGACCTTCTCGAAGAAGTCCACCAGATTGAGTAGGCATGATCTGCCCTTGATGAAACCAAACTGAGTTTGGTCCAGTGTCTGGAGGTTTACTATATCTTTATTATCTCCATGATAATTCTTTCCACTGCATTACATATAAGACTAGTGAGACTTATGGGTCTGTAATTTACTGTAGATGGCCCACCTTTGTGCAGAGGGATGCCTGCGGCCTTTCTACATTCATGAGTTATGAAGTCTGTTTGGAGGCTACAGTTAAATAGTAATTCCAGAGGGCCTGATAGGTCATGTTTCATGCTATTTAGAAGGCATCCTGGGATATTATCTGGGCCTATTGATTCAGTGTTGTTGATCACAGAGAGAGCTTTAAGGATCTGTTCCCTAGTGATAGTAGGGGAGCTATATTATGGTTTGTTCCTACACCCTTCCTGCACATACCTACTTACCTTTTACTATGTTTTTCCCCCTGATGGCATCCCATTTCACCACTATCCTAGTCCCCATTTTAAATTTCTTTAAAGATTTTTTGCAAGATTCTGCTCAGGGCACAGCATCACTAAGCTATGCTAAATGGTGCTAGATTGATACATGTGTGTGAAATAATGTGCACCCTATTTCCAACCCAGGACCAACACACCTCTAGATCAGTGCATCAACCCATCAAGGGACACAGCTGTCAACTAGCATAAATGTTTTAAGCAAAGCATACTATTTGCAATGTTCCTGTCATTAAGAGTGTTTAGGAAATTCTGCCCATTGTGGCACATTGCACAATTTTGATAAGAGTAATAGAAAAATGTGAACGTAACTTGGTCGCTGGTATAGGAACACAACACTATAAAGCCATAAACATAATAATGGACATAAACATGGTCTCTAACAGCAGGTAATTGTGCAATTATATCTGAAACATTTAAAAAATACACCTGTTAAAACATTAATGGAAAACTAGGTGTTTAACTGGGACTCTAGTGGAGAAATACATCCCTAATAAGCCATACACATAACAATGGATGCAAATGAGGTATGTAACAGCATGCAAGTGTGCAATTATATGTTGAAAAATACAGCCACTGTACCAGTAGCTCAGTCTGTTAAATGCTTTGAAAACATTAATCTTTGGTACACATGGTCCTGGGTTCAAATCCAGTAGTGTTTAGCATTTAAAATACATGTATGTCTGCATCACCATTGTGAATTCTGATATGAATGACTATTTCATCACCTATTTATCAACCCAAAACATTTCAGATGGAATGTCTGCTTTTCAGTGATGGAAGTCAAAAGCCTACAGATAGGGACACAGTTAACATATTCCTATTACAACACTAGAAATTGCATAGAGTGAGAGGTCATGCATTACTATGCATTCACAGAGGATTTTAAGTTATGTAATTCAAAGGAGGCTCAGTAATATCAGACTGCAGCACACAATTATTTGCTATTGATATTACAGATTAGCACAGCTGCAAAAGTAACATACACATATTGAGGTTGTGCTAGAAACAAGGGTTGCCAGCACACACCTTCAAGATGACTACAATAGCATAACACATGGCTTGGCAGTTGTCTATATGTTTGACATAATGGTAAATGTAACCCCTACCTTGTTCAAGGACACAACAGACATGTTGCCCTTTTTTTAATTACGCCTTTGGCTTACATAGTTACCTTAAACACATATCTCAGTTTCCTGTGGGATGTGTTTCCTCAATCAGACTCGACTGTACACCAAAGCTGCCACTGGTCACAACGTTACTCATAAGTGTTGATGTCCTCCACATTCTGCAGCCTCTCTCACTATCATTATTGCCTGCAGTAGCAGCAGCTGCAGCCTGTAGCACACACATGTGTATGTAATAAGTATGTATTCCAAACATTCTCTCTGTGCTGATGTAGTATCTCTACCACAGCATTTCCACCCCATCATATGAGAAAGGGGATGGATTCTAAATTGAGGCCTTATATCTCCTTCAGTAGTTGCATGGGATTGCCTGATTGCACTGCAAATCAGCTGTGTATACTTCAGTTAGCATTCTTGAACCACAGATTGGTTCAGAGGCAATTACTTGCTAATGAGAACCATCTTAAAAAGGCAAATGCCTTGCTAGGGAAACCATTGCGTATAAGAGTTACTTTCTATGGTGAACTCATCACAAGTATATATCTGTATCTTTCAAAAGAGGAGTATTCTACTCCATCAGGTATGTAACCATTTTGTTTCCAACATGATGCATATGTTTGAATATACTTAGGGCGAATGGGGATTACATCAGTAAGCCTTTCTTTGAAATGTACAGATGACATGCCATTGATCTGCAACTGTGTAACACCTACAGAGGATGTAGACTACTGCAAGGGATTAATGCTGTCTGTTAACTAAGGACACAGATCTCTTGAAAACTGCCTTTGTTGGCAGTTGTAATACTACACAGCTATTTTTTGGCATTGTACTATTTACATATGTTATGGGGGACTTTCCTGCTATGGGCCACACTACAAGTGGATTCCTGTTTTAGGTGTCTGATCATATGTGAGCATCTGTCATGGCACAAGCAGGTAGGTCACTATTGCCACTATCCTACTTGCTTCCATACCATTTGTATGATTGGCACACTGTTGCATATGAGATGCGTAATCAAGTGGGGAATACTTATAACCTTCCTTAATTGCTGTACATACTGTTCACCCATGTATGTGATCCGGGCATGTGTTCTAAGTTTTTTGTATTCCGCTTGATGACATGCACACCAGACATCTCCCACCTTTCACTGAGTGTAAACAACCTCATAATTGAAGTGTTAAGACAATACTACCAAGTCCTGCTGTCCAGAGGAAGGAAAATAGGCAAGAGCGACAGGCCTTGTGGAATGAACTGGTCCATAGTATAAATTCTGTAGGTCATCAGAATTGCACATATGAGCAGGTGCAACCGCGTGCCACAGGCATGATCCACTTGGCACGCAGACAGACAGCAATCTTGGCTAGGGATCATCAGGTCACTGGTGGTGGGCCTGCAGCTGAACAGCCTCTGTCAGCCACTGACAAATTCCTGGCAAACCTTGCAACACAGGACAGCTCTCAGGCTTCCATCACACCATATGTCATGAATGTGGTGCCACCATTTCCACCCAAGAGGACAATCCAGGTATGTTTTGTTTAATCAGCATTAGAATACTGTAGCATTTAGCATGTCAGAGTGTACATAGATTTACATGGATTTCAGGTGTTTTGTGGGGTAGGGGGAAGCAGCTTACCTGCAGTTTTAAGCTCATGCAGAGATTGTGACCCACATACCTGTTAACATAGCAGCTACTGTAAATGGGTATATTTGGATGCAGTATACCTATTAACATAGCAGCTACTGTAAATGGGTATATTTGGATGCAGTATCAGTGTTATACTGTAACATGTGGTGTTGTTTACATTACCTCTCCCTCAAATCTTTTTCAGGACCATCAGGAATAGGAAGATGCCATGCCTCTGCCACTGGTAAGCACAAAACGTTTTTGTCACAGATTTAGATTTCCTTCACACTATTAGCAAATGAGTCATCACAGGCCTGCTGGCTGGAATGGAATGATGTACTGTCTGCATGGTTGAAAAATGTAGAGGCAAGTTCTGCCTGTACACACTTTTGAGTCATACCTAGGCCTTGTAGGTGTGACCACAGTGATTGATTTCACAGTATTGACAGAACTTTTCACATATTGACAGTACTTTTCACATGGTCATACCTGTAAACTGTGCAGAGTTCTGCAGAATGTCAACAGTGTACATAATTTATGTATTTCCCATGAGAGTCCAGTTTAAAGAGCTGTTATTTTGAAATACTTACAAATATGGGTTACAAATTAATGACCTTATGTATTACTATCTCAGATTGTGGGTTGTACAAGTCTGTAATACTGACAGCAGTGTATACAGCTTAACATATATTGAAACATAGTATTGCAGATCATAGTAGTGCAGGTATTAATGTGATGCTTTCCCCTTTATATCACAGGTAACCTGGGAGGTTGGTCTTTGTCCCCTTCACAACCAGAAGTCAGTGTCTCTTCAGACTCTGATGATGATGGTGGCCAAAGTAAGGCAGAGCTGGGGGTTGTAGGGGCTGAATTTTTTACAGAGGTTTACATCCCTCATCCACCCTCATTATCACCATACACAGTCAGTATGCCTATGTATACCCAATCCCCTGAGGCCACAGCTATTAGACAGTTGGAGGATGGGGACATTGAACAGGGAAGTGTGGCTACTGTGGCTGCAGTGAGTGTCTACAGTGGCCATAGCCAAACAGTTGGTGAGGTTCCACACAGGTGGATTGATAAGGTTGCTTGTAGGAAGCCTGCTGTCCCTCCACCACCTGTTGTAGGTGACTCATCACATGTTACTTGGCATATGTTTAGGGCCATCGTGGAGGCACAGACACATTCCGAAAGGAAGTCCAGATGAATGCTTAGGGTTATGGATGCAGCACAGTCTCACATCCATGACTGCCTCCACCACATTCCTGATACCCTGGATTGCCTGACTGATGCAGTGGAAAGGCGTTAGGCTGAGACATAGTGCACACTATCTTCCTCTGAATGCACATTTTCTGTGATGGAACATCTGTTTGGAGTTGAGCATCAGACTCATGGATGTAGGTTAGCAACTACATCTGCTGAGAGTCCAGGAATTTCTATAAACATTACCTAGATGACATTTATATTTTTTGGACAGGAACTGAGGCTTTATTCATGGAATTTATAGAGCATCTTAACCAAACCACTGGGTTTTTGAAATTTACCCACCATGTTATGGGGCTATGAATTTTTTTGGACATTACTCTGCAGAAGCTCACTGACAAACAATACTTTAAGTCTATGGTTTATAGGAAAGGGGCATTCTCAAATTCATATTTACACTTTTCAAGCTCCCATCCCTATACACAAAAAAGGAGTATCTTAAAAGGCCATTTTATACGTAGATGTAGAATTACTTCTAGTGATGTAGATTTTGAAACAGAGATTAATAAATTGAGGGCCATGTTTATGGAAAGGCAACACCCTGTTGATCTAATTGAGCAAATAGTGGCTGAAGTAAGGTTGGGTAGAAAGGACAGGTTTGGACCAATTCTTGGTATAAACCTGAAAGTTATTTAGAATGGGAGTAATAACGCTATGGTTTTAAGACAGTTAGATCATGTAGAACATCAAGTTAGAAATAACAGGAAGGAAGTGGATAACCACCCTGCAGGGAATTTTGTCCTACAATATTTGATTGACACTCCAACTATAAGAGGCATAATTGCCGAACATTGGGGACAATTTAGTGGTTATTCTGATTTGGAAGTATTATTTAAGGTCCCTTTGAAATTTAGTTATAAGAAAGGAAGAAACCTTAATGACCTTTTGGAACAGGAAAAGAAGGTTACTAACCAAAGAAGGAAGGGAACTTATAAGTGTGGGTCTGGCCCACAATGTCCCTACATTATTAATCAGTACAAGGTGTATATTACAGGGAGAGGGAAGATTATTGAAGCAGACACCTTTGCCGACTGCAATAGAAAGGGGGTCATTTACCTCACTTCATGTAAAATATGTGGGACATTTTATGTGGGTAAGACCACACGTAAATTAAGGAGGAGAGTGTATAAACACATGAATGCTGTAAGGACACATGATAGTAATAATGAATTGTATAATCACACATAGGATTGTAAAAATTCCAAGTGGATATTTTTTGTTTTGGAAAAGATAGACCCTGACCCCAGGGGTGGTGCATGGGAGACGAGGATAGATGTGAGGGAGCTTTTTTGGCAGTTGGTGTTAGAGACTAATAAGCATCAAGGAATTAATGAACATCTATCTATAGTATCAAACTTTTAAAGGCCAAAAAACAAAACACAATAAAAAAAAATGGCCTCAGTTGCAACGAGATGAAGAAAGATAAAAATTTCCAAATAAGCAACTAAGAAGTGCTTAAAAAGAGAACTTTAATTTAACAAATCAAAATCAAAATAAATCAGATGCAGCCAGTAAATCAAGCGCTTTCGTCTCTAACCATTTGGAGACTTTATCAAGATGTCTTGATACAGTCTCCAAATGGATGGAGACGAAAGCGCTTGATTTACTGGATGTATCTGACTTATTTTTATTTGTTAAATTAAAGTTCTCTTTTTCTAAGCACTTCTTAGTTGCTTATTTGGAAATTTTTATCTTTCTTCATCTCGTTGCAACCGAGGCCATTTTTTTGAATTGTGTTTTGATCTATCTATAGTACCCATTTAAAGATGAGAGCTGCTAAACTATAAATAAAAAATAAAAAAATACAAGTCAAAGTTTAGATTATTGGGTGCTGTAGTTGAGATGCCTATATTTTATATTTTATATTTTATATTTTATATTTATATTTATACATATCTTTACATAAGTAGTTTATTATTAAGGACAATCTTTACATTTTGAAATATGTGTATAGTATTTACATACACATATACATTTTCTATTTTTTCATTGGTTTTATAAATAGAGATTGAATTTAGGCATTATGTTTTAACAATATTTTATTTACTGTTAATACAAGGTTTTCAAACATACATTATTTTAAAGAATATATGACTTTAAGGAATTGATTTTAATTGGTTGATTAAATAATTGTGTTTATTACGTTTTGTATAAAAGGAAGTCACAGTTTGGTAAATCTGTTTTGCATCTGAAGAAGTATAACTAAGATGAAAACGTTATTGTGGATGAATTGTGTTAATGCAATAAAGCTGCTGGTTCCACATTTCGCTGTGCTTGAATTATTCAATCTCCCAGAGTGCCAGGACAGTATTGGTTATTGTTTACTTGTTTTATCTGGGCACTCCTTTCTCTGATTCATTTTTTTCAGTGTAGATAATTTATGTATTGCTCATGAGAGTCCAGTTTAAAGAGCTGTTATTTTGAAATACTTACAAATTTGGGTGACAAATTAATGACCACATGTATTACTATCTCAGATTGTGGGTTGTACAATTCTGTAATAGTGACAGCAGTCTATACAGCTTAACATATATTGAAACATAGTACTGCAGATCATAGTAGTGCAGGTATTAATGTGATGCTTTCCCCTTTATATCACTGGTAACCTGGGAGGTTGGTCTTTGTCCCCTTCACAACCAGAAGTCAGTGTCTCTTCAGACTCTGATGATGATGGTGGCCAAAGTGAGGTAGAGCTGGAGGTTGTAGGGGCTGAATCTTTCAAAGAGGTTTACATCCCTCATCCACCCTCATTATCACCATACACAGTCAGTATGCTTATGTATACCCAATCCCCTGAGGCCACAGCTATTAGACAGTTGGAGGGTGGGGACATTGAACAGGGAAGTGTGGCTACTGTGGCTGCAGTGAGTGTCTACAGTAGCCATATCCAAATAGTTGGTGAGATTCCACACAGGGGGATTGATAGGGTTTCTTGTAGGTTTATTCTTCAGCTTATTCTTTAGGAACGTTAATAATTGCCATAGGAAATGATATAATATGTGAAGCTGACTTTTCATTGGAGGGTAGTACTATTTAAATGATTATGATTGCATGGGTTTTTTTGTTACATATCCCATTGAGGAAGGCAGGTTTGCCGAAACCAGTCTGGGACTAATTAATAAATAATTTCACTATTTTTCATTGTTGTGTTGATTACTTCTTGGTGCTGGCCACTTGTGTACTGAAATGCAGTTTGGATTGGCCCTGCACCAGCCATAAGAACAGACATCTTTACTGCAACATTGGTCTTTGCTCTGCTGTTGGATTGAAATTAACACACATCTGTGTCCCTAGCTGTGGATTATTCAGCTTTACTTTTTCAAGACCTTGCTTATCCTTTTTAGAGTTTTGTATGAACCTGGTGAATTGGAACCATTATACCAATTTTCTATTGGATGGACCTTTCTACTACTTATTGCCAAATATTTTCCTGTTGGAACTCAATACCTGATTTATCTGACTACATTACAGGCCGCGACCATTCTGTATGGGTTTGTTGAAAGGGGAATACAACTCACTCTTGTCAGTTTATTGCACCAGACTTGCCTTATATTTCATTTGAGGTTGGATTACCTTCCTTTACGAATACAGGTACTGTCTTTGGAATGTGATTGTTTGTGGGACAGTAGCAGATGCAAACTCACCTACAAATGCTTGTAAATGTAAATTTACTTGCATTTCGGACTGGGTTGCAACGCAGAGATGTTTGGTCATTTTTGTGGTTATTGTGATACCATATAAAGGGATTTAGTATTCAGGGCATTATTTTGTTTGTTATGGGGTTTATTTGGCAACCTTTGTGTATAATGCAAGTTTGGCGTTAGTTACGTTAGGCCTGATTTAAATCAGGTATGTGTTTGGGGAAGCAGAACATAGCCTCGTCATCTTTATATTGCCCTTTGAGTGCTTGGTGCTTTATCTGACAGTACATTTTTGGATTTGGGATTTTTCCTATTTGCGGGCCCACACCAGAATGACATCTACTTTGGAACTGTATGGAATGCATGAATAGCTGGCGAATAATTGGGTCCAGTATTTTTGGATATTGTGGACTGGATAACTATGCCGATTCCTTCAGTACTCATGTGTTCAGAATATAATATGGAGTAACCCATGTTTGGGACATATATCCTGGAATTTTATGTGTATCACCTCTTGTAAATGGAACTTTGGCTGCTTGCATATGGTTTGGTTTATTAGAATATAATTTCACCATTCATGCATATTTCATTTAGGGTCTGGCGTTTTATCATTAACTAATATGCACTAGTGTGGGACTATATTGGTCTCAAAATGTATCTGTTGTGCAAAAAATAATTGGGATAAGTTTTTGGTTGATTGTGGGGGTTGAATAATGAAGTCGACATTTTACTTACTATCGTGGTCACAATGGATTTAATTTAGTGCTTAGAATATATAATATGGTGGTAATGCCTGCCCTTGAATGTGATATGATTGCGTTTTTTGTTTTCCATACTAGTGAATTGCTTTAATTTTCCATGTTTGAATACAAGATATGTGTAATTGAAAATCATTTGGATTTTCTCTAAACTGTTTTGTAATATGTTACACTTCTTGATGTTGCAACTATCTAGAATGTGGCTGAAAGTATATGTTCGGCACTGAGGGAATATTTGGATGTTCCAGGCAGCCATTTTTCTGTCTTACTATTTTGATATATGTTGCTTGGAAGGGGAACAACATTGGGTCACAGTGGGTCCCTGTGTTATGATACTAACAACCTGGTCTCTAACTATAGGCTATTTTGTTTTATAACTAGGACTGTTCTTATATTGAAAGATACTCAGAATAGGCATATCTATTGCCACTAAAAATTTTGTTACAAGGAAGGGGGTGCCTTTTATGACCCTAGCTGAAACAAATAGTTCTGTCTGGTCAATTGGTTTAATTTTCTTTGTTTGGAAATAAGACATGCATAACTGAAAATCATTTGGATTTTCTCTAAACTGTTTTGTAATATGTCCTACTTTTTGATGTTACAACTATACAAAATGTGTCTGAACACATATTGCTATTTATAAGTTTATGTTCGGCAGTGAGGGATATTTGGATGTTACAGGCAGCTATTTTTCTGTCCTATTGTTTGGATATATGTTGCTTGGAAGGGGAATAACATTTGGTCATAGTGGGTCCCTGTGTTATGATAGTAACAATCTGGTCTCTAACTATAAGCTATTTTGTTTAATAACCAGGACTACTCTTATACTGAAGCATACTCAGAATAAGCACATTTATTGTCCCTAAAAATTTGTGTTATAGGGAAGGGGGTGCTTTCTATGGCACTGTTTGAAATAAATAGTCGAGTCTATAATAGTTTATACTTCTTTTTTGGTCTCTGTTGATATAAGAACATTTGTCAACAAGTATATTTTTTAGGGGATCATTGTCTCCACATAGATAGGGACTTGTTAATGGTTCTACATACTGTAAAATGTTTTTGGTATATATTATAATATCTTTTGTATGCTTTTCTTGGTCTTTCCCATGTGCTATATAGAGACAGTTGGGTGTTTTTCCATTTTTTGTCTTGTCCCTGTTGAACTTTCATATTCTATTAGAGATATTTATATGGTGAGGGATATTTCCCTCACATATTGATTATTATCTGTTTACAAGCAATATAGCACCCTTGGAGCTTATTTTTGGAGCAGATGACTAGTCCTCTGGTATAATATTGTTAGATGAATGCTCAATATTTTTTATTATTTAGGTTTTGGTTTGAATAACCAACACATTGTGAGCTTAGGGTCATGACTCTTGAGGCAATTTTGAAGGGTCTTTGTGCCGATAAAAATGATATACGTGTTTTTGGCATTTTCAATGAAAATGACAATAATGTTGATGAACAGAACATAGATCCAGTTGACGGCTGCAATCTGGCCTTTAACAAACTAGGAAAGAGTATGAAAACATTATGGGCAAATATTTGACATCTTAAGCTTTTTAAAGCTTACCAAAGCAAAGATATTACACCTAGAGGCCTTACGGTCAAAATACAACCCCTGGTGGGTAAGATGGATGAATTGTTGTTGCAGGAGTGAAGTCTTGCCCAACAAAATGCATCCATGTCATTTGTTTGTATTTGAAGTTCCTATTATGAACATATGATAGATGTGAATATTGAAGAAGTGAAGAAATTGTGTGGGGAATTGAAAGTATATGAAGGTCAATCTCAATACTCTGTTTGTCTCAATAAGCTCACAAGGGAGCTATTGGCTTTTGAAAAGGAAATCAAAGATAAGAGAATACAAAAGTTCAACAGGGATTTGACAGATTACCAAAGGAGTAAACCTTTCGATGCTCAAAAAATTGTTAGGTTTTCTGATACTAATAGGCCCATGGGGGGACCAATAGAATGAGACCCAGGTCTATACTTAGAAAAATGGGTAATACATATAGCAGTACTTCTGCTGATGAGTGCTCAGCTATGGACACAGAGTGTGTTAATCTATGGGACTCACCTGACCCAAAGAAACAGCAAAGCTCAGACCACCCTTTAGACATGGCAGGAGGAGGGGTGGGAAAAAACATAAAAATAGACACAGTGGAGGGTTTGCTTCAGACCCTAATGTCCCTGTAGGGGATGCTGATTACAATATTCTTAACATTTCTAATGTTGAAATTACCACTGAGCAGAAACAACTACTCAATAAAGGCTTAAACTATGTTGTGGGCTTTTTTGTTGATGAAACTAGTTTGGTTACTGATGTACATGATTTTTGTCATAGACTAAATTTAAGATTGTTTTTTGTTTCTAGGGATGCCTCTCAAAGATCGACTGACTTTAAATTTCTAAAGTCTGACTATATGCCCCCTATGAATAACCATGTATCTATATTCCAACAGGCTGTGCTCAAAGATATACATTTTGGATTGGGTCATTACACTCCACTTGGTCATAACCCTACTGTTGGGGAACGAGAAGCCTTACAGAAACTGAAGGATAATAAAAATATTGTAATATTACCAGCTGATAATGGAGGGGTGGTAGTCATCATTAATATGGATTATTATCTGGGGGAGGGAAATGGACAGTTGTCCAACCCTCAGCATTATATGAGTATGCCTATTGACCCCACACCCAACTTCAAAAGGGACATTGATTCTTTCCTAAATAAGGCTGTCGATAAAGGTATCATTTCAGATTCTGTGAGATTACACTTGACTGTTTCAGATCCACAAAAACAAATATGATACTTATTACCAAAAATACACAAATCCTTGACCAAACCCCCCGGGTAGACCTAGAGTTTCTGGTAGAGGTTCTTTGACTGAGCCTCTTTCTGTATTTCTGACCCAATACCTGAAGTCCTTACTCAATTTGATTCATGCTAGAATACAGGATACGACACAATTTCTTAAGATATTATCAGATACCCAATTGGAGCCAGACTGGCTTCTATGTACCCTTGACGTAAAGGCTTTATACACTAACATTACCTACTGGGCTGGGCTCGAGGCCTTATATTACTGGTTGGTTCGAGCCAACTTGTATCCAGCAGGTTTCAATACTTTATTAATATGTATGGCGGAGCACGCACTCAACAAAAATGTGTTTGACTTTCAGGGGGAATGTTTCAGGCAAGCTCAGGGTACGGCAATGGGTGTATCTTTTGCACCCATTTATCCGGACCTGTTCATGGCATATCTTGAGGAACAGCTGATATATGACCCTACACACAATATGTATATGAATGAAGTGGATATTTGGAGGAACTACTTGGATGATTGCTGGCTGGTGTGGTGAGCTGACAAGCAATACCTAATGGAATCCGTTGAATATTTGAACGATAATAAATGGGGAATAGAGTATACACTAAATTCAGATTACCATCAAATCAATTTTCTGGATGCTAACGTTACCAGAAATCCTGATAACACACTTTGAACTAAGGTGTATCACAAGTATCCCCAGTATAATAACTTGCTTTTTGCCACCAGCATGCATCCAAGTCATACCATCCGTAACATCCCCAAGTCCCAGTTCTTACGTATAAAAATAATCTGTTCTACTATGGATGATTATACCACATCAACACAGGATCTTATTAACAGATTTAGAGTTAGGGGTTACAAACAACAGTATATCATAGCTGCCAGTGATTGGGCCTCAGATTTGGACAGGAAGCAATTACTAGAATATAAAGAAAAAACACATAGGGTGGAATCTGATAATATTAGATTTGTAACCACCTATGGTCGTAATATCAATCTGACTCAGAAGGTAATTTCAAAACATTGGAATATACTTTTGGCTAATGATGAGTTACACCATGTCCTTGGTCCCAATTGTCAGTTTTCATACAGAAGGGGAAAAACATTGGGATCATATTTTTCTCATTTCAAACGTACCAGTACAGGGTACATCATCAGATCACTATTACTGGGGACAGATTGTTGGGCACCTTTCCCTGTGGCCATTGTTCCTTGTGTCAGTACATATTCAAGTCCAAACAATACACTAGTAAATATACCAGTCAGCTTTTTGATATCAGATTTTTTGGGAACTGTGGAACTGACTGGGTAATATACCTAGCGACATGCACCTGTTCGGCTTTCTATATAGGGCAGACATTATGTCCCTGAGTCTCTGTATTTCTGAGCATCGGAGTGATATATGTAACAAAAGGTTGACAAATGCACTATATAGACAGTGTACGGTTCATGGTACTGCCCAGTTATACTTTATGATTACAGATAGGATCCATGGCAATAGAAGTAATAGACAGGGCTGGCATTCTATTTTGAATAGAAAGGAGAAGTATTGGATTATAAAACTGGGGCGTCTCTTCTCACCAGAGCTCAATGATCATTTATGAAATGTATAATATTTATAAAAATTGTGAATGATCATTTATGAAATTTATAATATTTATAAACATTGTGACTGATAGTCTATAACATGTTGATATTTATTTGTTTATTCTTAAGGAACTTCAACAATTGCTGTAGGAAATTATATAATATGTGAAGCTGACTTTTCATTGGTGGGTTGCACTATTTAAATTATATGATTGTACGGGTTTTTTTGTTACATATCCCATTGAGGAAGGCAGGTTTGTCGAAACTGGTCTGGGACTAATTAATAAATAATTTCACTATTTTTGGTTGTTGTGTTGATTACCTCTTGGTGTTGGCCACTTGTGTACTGAAATTTGGTTTGGTTTGACCCTGCACCAGCCGTACGTGCAGACATCTTTACTGCAACATTTACTTTAACTACCCACAAACTAGGTAGATTACTTGTGCTCAGACTCACTTTCCCAGAGATTAGTCAACTTCCTTATGCCCTGGACCAGCAGTGGTTTGACATCCACACAATGTACTGGATCGGGTGCTTAGCAATATGGGTGACCACTGTATATCATCTACTGTGAGGTTTTCTCTGATGAGATCTGACCACAGATTGGTCTCATTCAAAGTAAGTATCACACCTGACCCCCCCCTCCCTTGCAGCATATAACATAATAAAGTTCAACAAAACAGAACATAACCTCCTATGGGATGGTATAAATAGCTTGGCTGCACCTCCCCCATCAGATGGAACAGGCAACCATGCCGAGCGCTACACCAGTGCTTTACACAAGTACCTGTACAACTGCATTGACTCACCTGTATCTGACAGGGGCAAAACAAGCTTGGTGGACAACTGTCAATAGTAGGCTTTAAATAATAGGTAGACATTGGTGTCTCTCAGTAGGAGGGAGGGAGCCCCCCTAAAATGGAATCACTCCCTTTTCAATTTAAACAGGCAAATAAGTGTTGCTTTGAAGTCCTGCAAAACAAAGTATGGGACAAAATTATCCTCCTCTACAAAGCACAACCGCATTGTGTAGTTACATGTGTAATGTAAAAGGAAAGGCCACATTGTTGCCAAAGTCATACTTAATGATAGCACAAATAATGAGCATATAGACATAGCTAACCTGTTGGCTGACAAGTTCTGTGACAACTGCACTCCCCTGTCCCAACCACATGTAGACCATGACATCCATACAACCCATCCCATAATTTGTACCTTTAAAGAGCAGGTAGTAAATTGCCTCTCAAAGATGACAAACACAGCATCTATTGCACCTGCTAACGTTCCAGGCTGTGTCCAACATGGTATCCAACATGGATTGCTAACAACATTAGAAACTCTTTGCAATCATAGTGTAACCACCGGCTGAATCAAAGCTGACTGAAAATCATCCACTGTTATCCTCCTGCACAGAGTTGGTGCATCCACTGACCATGGGAACTATAGACCTATTAGCCTGACTACCCATATCTGTAAGGCCATGCGGCAAATCATCATGGACTACATCGACAAATATATAGGTAATCTAAAAACACGTCACCCTACACTGTTTGGATCTGTGAAAGGGAGATCATGCCTGTTAAATCTAGTGGACATCTATGAGGCAGTCACCAAAGACCTGGATGAGAGGTCATCTGTGCATACAGCCACCTGGACTTAGCCAAGTCATTTGACACTATCACCCAATCAAGCATCACTGACAAACCCATCCAGCTAGCCATCAACAGCAATATCATTAGAGGGGTCACTAACTGGCTCACTGATAGCACTCATATAGTCAGAATAGGGGTATCCACCTTCAGTAGTAGAGCTGCACCCAGTGGTGTTCCACGGGGTTCAGTCCTGGGTCCTCTTAGGTTTGGAATCCATTTATTCAATGCACAAACACAAAACAAATGTCTGTGGCTGGCAAGGGTTGCTGATACCTGCAAACTGGGAGCAGTCATAGACTCTCCAAATTATGTCAACATCCTACAAGCATGTCATACATCACCAAATGATTGTTGACACAATCATGGCATTAAACTCCATGCAAATATATGTAGTATCATTAATTTCAGTACCAACAATGTTCCTCCTAAGTAGCACATCAATAGCAACACCTTTGCTCATGTCATAACTGAGGGCACTGTCACCTGAATATGAAGTAGTTATAACCTCCGTGTACTCTTCCTTCATCCGGCCAATATTTCAGTGCGATGGCCATTCATTTCCAAGCACCAGTGGCAATTGCAGAAACTATAATGGTTCCTTACAAGGGGAATTCAAGTCTTCAGCATATGTCCTATAGGGATCATCTTAAATCACTGTAACGTTAGTCTGTGTCATACAGACTACTCAGCGGTGATCTCTGCCTTGCATACAAGACAGTCTGTAACCCTGCTTTATTGGTAATGCTGCATATCCTTAAGTCAAATGATACATGTATTACTCACTGTAAGGACCTTAACCTGGTATGTAACATAAATAAAACATGCTGGAGGGAGAGATATGTCTACCAGGGTTTAACAAACCTTTACAACAGACTCCCAATTAATGTCAAACAGTGCACCTCATTGGCCCTTTTCAGATGCAATCTGTATGATTGGATGGGTGACCATAATTTCTCCATGGGGATTCTGCCTGTGTCCCACTTGGACAAGGGCAATAGGTGGTGGATATGTAAATAAAGGTAAGAACTTGGCTCAGATTGTAAGGGCCCTAGGGCCATTAGCCTAATTAATTCCAATGATTCTATGATCCCACAGATTGATGTAAAACACTCTAACTGACAACCACACTCATCAACTTGGCTATAGTGTGAATGGCATCACTACCAATTAATGTTTACAGAACAATGTACTGTACAAACACACACACACACACACACACACACACACACACACACACACACACACACACACACACACACTTCAAGTTGGTTATAATGAGATTAGAATCCCTACTTATCTAGTCTTACAAACTACAGATCCCAGTACTTAAAGCATGCACCACAGCTCAAGTCTGACATTAACATATCTTTAGGTACTCGATACTAGATGTAATAAGCAGGCTTTGTGGAGGACAGGAATTCTGAGGCCTGCATAACCTGCTACACCCACTATAGTGCAAAACCCTGCCACTTTCTAAGTCAGTGTGGTAATCATGCTTGCTTTTTAGGGAAAGGTGCATACCTATACAAACACATCAAGTGGGCTGCAGTGAGATTACAACCACAACTTATCTAGTTTGACACACTACAGATCACAACACTTAGCGGATGCACCACAGCTTTGGTCTGACATTAGAATGGCTGCTGGTAGTCTTATGGTAGATGACATCAGCAGGCCTTGTGGAAGAGAGGGGTTTGGAGAGCTGCATCAACTGTAAGGGCAAAAAAGTGCATATCCCTTGTAGTTTAGAAGTCATTGTGAGATTCACACTTGTTTTGTAGGGGGATGCACATATACACACAAACATACCAAGTGGGCTGAAGTGATATTTGAACCTGTACCTATCTAGTCCTATACACTACAGATCACAGTACTTAATGCACACACTATGGTTTAAGTCTACTTTCAAATGACTGCAGGCAAACTACTTGTAGAGGACATACACAAGGCTTGTGTTGAACAGGGTGTACCTGCAGAGAGGCATTGATTCTTACTGTCATCTGTATCTAGTGGCCTAGCAGTCAGACAACTGTTTCTTATACTAGCTATGTGGCAAATGTAGCCATTTTGTCCATATGTGTCTATTTGCTTTTGGATGGGCAAGCCTGTGGCCAAAAACAATTTGCCCTGTCAATGAGTGAGTACACAACATTATATATTACACAACTTGTTCACTTGTTGGTGTATGTATGGTGACATCCAACAGGCACAGGGGTCTGTAAGTAAGTGCATTATCTAATGTTGAGCCCTTACGTTTGGTCCTTTGACCAACATTATATGTGTGTCATAGTGCAGCTTTAATCACCACAATCGGATTATGTTGGGCAATACAGACATGCACACACATATAAACATATCTTTATGTATATAACAGGAATATCTATCTACCTATGTGTGTGTGTATATATATATATATATATATATATATATATATATATATATATATATATATATATACATAGGTTTGTGTGTAGCTGATATATATGTGTTATCTAGATATATGGGGAGCGACAGGGATGTATGCGTGTGTGTATGAATATATATATATATATATATATATATATATATATATATATATATATATATATATATATATATATATATATATATATATATATATATATATATATATATATATATATATATATGTGTGTGTGTGTGTGTGTGCATGTATATATATATATATATATATATATATATAGACACACACACACACACACACACACACATATATATATATATATATATATATATATATATATATATATTATAAAAATCATTGTGCGAGGAGCAACAGATATGTGCTTAGCTTAACTAAGTGTATGAGTGCATGAACATGCCCAGTGGGAGTTTTGGCTAGTTATAAACTGACTCCAGTACACACATTGCTGTACTCCAGCCTGGGATTTTGTGTATTACACAATATGACATCTGTCCCTGTTTCTGCACTGCTGCACTTCACTCACACTGGCTAAAATTTTCTATAGTTGTCTTATGTAATTAATATGTCACAGTAGTTAAAATAGGTCAGCACAAACAGACTGACAGTCTGTAGAACATAGATTATTGATACCTCACATCCGAAAAAGTGGATGCTTCTATATTAGAACCATGAACGCCATCACACAAGGTGATTGCCTTAGTCCTTTAAGTTGCAGAAGCTGCTTGACAGACAGGGGGTCATTCATTACACAATCACCTGCATAAATATGTACATTGCTTATTCCTCCATTACCTAAGATACACAATGTATGATCAATTTCTACAGTACTGTCCTGAGCCTGAGTGAAATGCTCATATGCCACTGATGAGTTACTGCTACAGCAGTTACAAGGCAACACTACTGTGTTGGGGGTGGGGGAACAACACCACATGTTCTGCTGGGATACACAATAGCGTGGCTATCATTTAACCCCACTGTCTAACACCTCCATTCCTGTATCTACCATTAATTTGTTGCAGTAAGACTGGATGAATATTGCATGCTTGAGGCCTTCTGAATAGAAATGGAAATATGTTAGTGGAATGTGTATCTGTAGTCCCTTGTAGATGTAATTTCTGTCCAACGTGCCCACTATAGTCACTTGCATAATGTACCCAGTCCATACAGACACTGACATATCATCATAATCCAGTAGACTACTGTGTGGGTTATGAACTTACCCTGCAAATGCAGCAGTTGACAGAACTGTAGTTCAGTTTTGACTCTGTTTTTTGCAAGCAGTACATAGCCAATACATGGATAGGAACAGGATGTGTGAGTTGCCTGGCATCAATTTTAATATTTGTATGTAAGTAGGAATATGGTCCTAGTCCTTAGGGCTCTAGGTTGTCAGTGAGTGTGCTATGTGTTGCTTTTAGCCAAAACCAGGGCATACTGAGCACATATTCATCTGCCTACAGGGACCTCAACAGGAGGTTCCTCCTCCGAGTCCTCCTGTGACTGTGGCTGTCGAGACCTAAGCATTAGTGGGGGGCTTTGTATCCATTCCCTTTGCTGATTTTGCTGCAGATGTTTCCCCAGGATCAGAATGTGTAATATAGCACATACTGTGAATATCTGTGTACATGTGACTGGAGTATACTGCAGGGCTCCACCAAATAAATCAGGGCACCAGAACTGTGACTTCAGAAGCCCAAACACATGCTCTATGATGTTCCTAGTTTGTGCATATGCCTCATTATTGCATTTTTCTGTGGGTGTGTGCGCATTTCTGATGGCTGTCATTATCCATGGTTCCAGGGAGTAGCCAGCATCCCCCAGTAAATGACCCCGTGAGATGTCCCCTTAGCAAACATCTGGTACAGCTGTGATGTATGCCAAATATGGGAGATGTGATAACTACCAGAGCTGCCAGCACACACATTCAGGATAATCACCTGGGCACTGCATACAACCTGAAAGTTGATGGAGTGGTACCTCTTGTGGCTAATGTAGATTGTACCCTGCTCACCAGGTGATGCCTTGATGTGTGCAGTCTATGGCACCCTGTACCTCAGGTTAGTGTGCTGCACTGTAGATGTGGTGCATATTGCTGGTCCTCAACTCAGGAGTAAGGAGAAAATAAATGTGCTCAATGGCATGTGGAAGCATAGCATCCAGGAGATGGTGGAGTATCCTGGATGCAGATACCTGTGACACCCCCATCATGTCTGCAGTTGGTCTTTGAAAAGCACCTGTAGTTAGTATCCTAAGGGCTACACATACCTTTGTCTCCACTGGGATGGGTTCCCCCTCTGTTAGCTCTGGCTCTGAGTTGAGGGAAGCAGAGCTCATTGAGTTCTTGTAATATGTCCCTGTCCACCCTGTAGTGCACAACAGTCTCTAGCTCATGTAGCTCCTGGAAGGTTACCCTGAGCCTGAACCCTTTTCTCCTTGGCCTAGGCCTATTGTCAGCAGCATCAGTAGCATTGACTTCAGCATCTAGCACATACATATGTATCAGACCTGCAACAGCCCCTAGCATTATCCAGGATAAATTTCCAAGTTTCTACTCCAATAGCCCAGAGTACCGAAGGAAATCAGAATGTAGTGTGTATGCATATTTTATACAGTTCTTCTTTAGGTCCACCATGTGGGATTGTCTAATTATTATGCAGTTCACCTGCCCGGGATATAATTAACATAATCTAAAGACCCTACTTTAGTGTGCAATGTGGTGCTATGCACCACAGCATACAGCATAGCTTATACAAAAGTCAAAAATATTTATTGAAGATATCCAGTTTTAATGACTGCTGCCTATATCATCACTGTCATGTGGGTAGTCTGTCCATGTGAACACACTTAGCTATGCACCGAATGGCACAAACATGCACCCTGAGAACAAAAAGTCCTAAAAATAATGGGACACACCCCTTGGTGTCATCCACATCCTCTGGGAATATCAACATCGTGTAGGAGCCTACACAAAGTGGATATGTGGACATGGTTTAATTCAGGAAATCCACCTCATTTGCATATATATCCATGCTGGCAGTTTAGAAACTACATGGGTCATAGCCGTATGACCTTGGTAACAGCATATATGCACCTAGGTATGGACCTCATGCAAGGTTCTGCAGTATATTTGTGAACGCAATATTAGAATTTTTGTTTTTATTTATGGTAAGCATGTTTGTGCAATACGACACAAAGTGCAAACATGCTGAAAGAAATTATTAAAAAAAATATTTTTAATTTTACATATTCCCTTCCTTTTTTAGGCATCCACAATGTACCTTTTGCTGGGGAGTTGTGTCCATTTTTATAGAGTTATACATCCCCTTCTGTCCGTGTAGACTCCTGTACACAGACAAATTCCATGTACACTATGGACTCTGACATGGAGTCTACGCAGAAGCCTTTCTGCTTGCTGGATTACTCCATCTGGGATATATGCATAAGATTCACCTGCTTATGAGGTAATTTGCATTCCACAGAACTTTACCTGATTGCAAATGCTTGTGCACCGCTAAGCAATGCTTACTGAATCTAAAATTGTTTGAGCTTGTGTAAGTATTGCGGCCAAAAGAAATCCATGTAAGCTTTACTGAATTCCCCCATTATCATTTCTTTTTGCATGTATTGTTTTATTCTCTTTCTCACTAAAATGCTTCCTGACTGTTTTATTTCAGAGTTCATTTAATGGAGAACTTTTAATTCTTAGTCAACCAATACTTTAACAGTAACAGCAAGAAACAAAGCAGAAATATGGTAAGACTAAGGTCAATACATTGCTGAACCAAGGTACTAGGCATGAAGTAAGTATACAGATAAAGTTGTGTGAACTTTGGAAGTTAATAAATAAATTAAAGAACAGTAATAAGGGATTATGGGAATTGAGTGTAACATGAGCTAACTAGTATGGAATATGATGGAAAAGCACATGTAGGTAGTAGTAAGAGAGAGAGCTAGAACAGATGCAGTTAAGCTAGGTTATTCCCTGAATATTTCTTGGATATTAGTTTAGAGCATGAACATATCCAATTTGATAGGAAAAAAGATTTAAGCTGTTTCTTGAAGGCATTTTTGTCTTTAAGTAGTCTAAGGCCTAAGGGGAGTGTGTTCCAGTTTTTTACAACTGAGTGACAATAGAGTATTTTCCCAAAGGTTTTGTTTGGGTTATGAACTTCAAGAAAGTATTGATTAGTACTTCTTAGTGGGCGTTGAAGAGTATAAAGTGTCAGAGAATTTGCAAGGGATGGGCAGGATTTAGGATTGTTTAGTATATTGTGGGCTATAAGGAGCTGGTATTGAGGCAGTAAGTTGGAAAATTCAAGCCAGTGTAAAGCCTTTAATGAGAGGCAGTGATGGGATTTGTAAGGTTGATTTGCTGCAAATCTGGCTACTTTGTTATATGTGGTTTCTAATTTGGATATTAGGTTTCTCTTTTGATGGGTAAAAATAGGTGAAGCATAGAGTAGGGATGGGGAAGCAGGGATTGGGCAAGGGATGGCCTGGATGCACAGGGATGAAAGTTTTTGTGACGGTAAAGCAGACCTAGTTTTTGGTGTTTTTTTTTATTGAACTATGAATGTGATGGCTGAATTTAAGTTCACCATCAATTATTGCTCCAAGGAGTATTGTTTGGGGTCAACAGAAATTTTAGTTCCATTAAGGGATGTTACGGAAAAGTTCTGTTTTGCATGTTCCAGATTTTTAGGTAGGAAAAGTAGTAGCTTAGTTTTGCTTGCATTTAGTAGGAGTTGGTTGGATTGTAGCCAGTTTTCAACTGAGTGGAGTGAGTTTTGTGTAAGGGATTGAAGGTTTTCTATGTTGTCAGCAGAGTGGATGATGGTCGAGTCATCAGCATACTGAATAAGATTGGATTGGGGGCAGGATGAGAAAAGGTCATTGCTAAATACATTGAAGAGGGCCCAATATTAGTGGGACTATTCCTTACATGTAAAGTGATACTTTTTTTAAATTATTGCTACACTTTATTATTTTTACTTGAATATGTAAACAGTTTCTATAATTCTAGTCAAAATGTAGCCACTAACATAAATTGATAGATTCATTGAGGAGAGTAAGATGAAAATTGAAGAATAATTACAAGTGTAGTTTTTACTGGTTCTAACAATGTCTAGGTCTGCGTATGAATTATAAAGTCATTATAATCTAGCAGGTAAAGTTCCAACATTATATGCCCAGTTAAAATGTCTGTGGCTTTCATACTATTTATAACGTCCACAACTAGCAGTAAAGTGACAGAGGTGTGCTGCAAAGTAAGAGGGGCTTAGCAAGTAACTTGTTGGCTTCAGAATATCAAATTTAAGTCAGCTCTGTGACATAGATGGATAATGTATTGACTATAATCCACACAACCTGAAAATAAGTAGAGCCCCAGTTAGCTTTTAGACCCATACCTCTCGGCTGTCCCTGATTATGTGTAATATCATAAGGAGTGGCCCAGATATCTATGAGACCAGTACCTCTCAGCTCTCCCTGATTATGTGTAATATTGTAAGTACTGGCCCAGGTATCTCTTAGACCCATACCTCTCAGCTGTCCCTGATTATGTGTAATATCATAAGGAGTGGCCCAGATATCTATGAGACCAATACCTCTCGGCTGTCCCTGATTATGTGTAATATCATAAGGAGTGGCCCAAATAGCTATGAGACCAATACCTCTCGGCTGTCCCTGATTATGTATAATATCATAAGTACTGGCCCAGGTATCTCTTAGACCCATACCTCTCGGCTGTCCCTGATTATGTGTAATATCATAAGGAGTGGCCCAGATATCTATGAGACCAATACCTCTCAGCTCTCCCTGATTATGTGTAATATCATAAGGAGTGGCCCAGATATCTATGAGACCAATACCTCTCAGCTCTCCCTGATTATGTGTAATATCATAAGTACTGGCCCAGGTATCTCTTAGACCCATACCTCTCGGCTGTCCCTGATTATATGTAATATCATAAGGAGTGGCCCAGATATCTATGAGACCAATACCTCTCAGCTGTCCCTGATTATGTGTAATATCATAAGTACTGGCCCAGGTATCTCTTAGATCTATACCTCTCAGTTGTCCCTGATGCATAATATTAGTGACTTTGTATCGTATTTCATTAGTCTCTCATAATTTTTTTTTATTTTCTGGTACATCACCAAGAATTGCAGTCAGTCTGTAATGCTAGACCTTAGAATTTCATACCTTTTCTTGTTCAGAAAATCAATGTTGTTGCAAAATATGTTGTTCTTTTAACATTTTATGTGAATTAGAGCAATATTTAAAAATTGCTGCTGATTCTGTTTCTTTGCCCACTCATTATTTTTGAACTTGTCCAGAATTCATAACAAAAAAAAAAAAAAAAAAGTTGAGAGGTTTATTTAGACCTGGCAGAAAGTGGGGAAGAAATGATAAGATCTATGCCTCCTCACATTTCTCAGGGAGTAGGGATGAGGATTATGTAGAATTAGGGCATACCACTCTATCTGGCTCTTGAAGAGGTTGGAAGACAAGAAAGTGACTGATGTTGGGCTGAATACCTGGTGGTTTATGGGAGTTCCCATTCTTGGGGAGGTGAGGGAGTGTTCCCATTAACCATGAATCATTGCAAAGCTTCCAAGAGTGACATAAGCATGCAGGGGGTAAGACAAAGTAATGCAACCAACCTAAATCACTCTGAACAGCATTGGTATCTTCTGAGTTTGCACAATTCCTGGGTGGAACCTACATGCCATTGTGGGAAGGACTGCAAACCTGTTCTGTGGCACAGTATACAAAGCATCTAAAAATTACAATGGATGACTGCTTCTGGGAAAAGACAGAATCCATGCTTCCACAACTCTCAACCCAAGCAAGTAAACAAAAGAAATTTGTCAGATTAAGAATGCTATTACCAGTCTGGGAGCTCTTGGTCCCTTCATTATTGATTTGCATGGTGTTTTTGGTAAACTGAAGTTGCTAATGGTAACCAGAGATACTTCAGCAGCATGATATTCCCGAGCATGACCTGTGGCATTAATCAAGTGATATGTTTGCATTGCATATACCATCTTGGGCAAATAGAATTTTAACTACATTTAGTCATTGTTCATATGAAGAAAGTGAATTGACAAACTGTATACATTTCCAGATAGATTCTGGGCAGAAATTAGACACATTGTAAAAAATCAGCACTGGATTTCTGATATTACTCTAGTGAGAGGAGAGGAGAGGTGAGGGAAGTATGTGGTTATTACCTTTCTGATTGCTTTAGAACTGTGTTACAGTGCTGTTGCTATTGGTCAACATGCTATCTTGTGCTCATTCAGCCATTTGTTTTTGTCTTAGGTTCATAGGTTCATAGGTTCATACTAGGCTATCTGCCCTAGGGCATTCATAAGCCCAGCCAGAGTGTGTTTGGCTTTCATCACCCATTTTAAATTAATTTTGCTATGCCCTTTTTCGAGGTTAGTAAACTGTGCCTCTGTCTAACAGTGACACAGAAGTGATACCTGGGGTAAACCTATGATATCCCATCCACTCATCAAGATTCCTCTTGAAGAGAGTCAATGAGGGACTCTGCCTAACCTGGACTGGGATTTTATTCCAGAGTGAAGGGAGCCTCTGGGTTATGAATCTGTCCCTCCAGCATGTCCTATTTATTTCAGTGCTGAGGTTCAAGTCTCTCGAGCGTGTAGCTCGATAGGATTTGGATTTTCTGAGGTGCAGCATGTCCATTAATTCCGGGTTGGACATGGCTTTATACGTCAGGCACAGATCACCTCTGAGCAGGCGGTATGCCACTGAGTAGAGCTGGAGTTTCTTTAACCGGGCAGCATATGGCATCTGTTTGAGCCCTTTGATCCTCTTGGTGAGGTACTTTTGGGGTCTTTCCAGTTGCTACAGATGTCTGGTAAGGTACATCCCAAAAGGGGCATTGTACTCAATTATGGGCCTGATGAGGGATGAGTAAAGAGGCACGATGTCCTCCCCTGATCTAGATGTGAATCCCTTCATGATTAGGTGGGCTATATAAAATATTTTTCTAACCACTTTGGCCATGTGGTTGTCAAATGAGAGATTGCTATCAACTTGGGTCCCCAGGTCCCTAATTACTTCTTCTGTACTTAATGGATTACCACCTATGTGGTAATTTGTGGGCACTTTGTTTTTGCCATAGGGGATGACTATACACTTTTTGGCATTTAGCTTGAGGCCATGGCTCTGGCACCAGTTGTCTGTTTCTATGAGGCCCTTTTGGAGGATGCTTGTGTCGGCTGGAGAGTTGATTATGGCGCCCAGTTTGCAGTCATCTGCGAACTTGGTCAGTCACAGTCCTTCCGTGTTGGCCTGTACCTCCGAGAAATATATACCGAACAAGAGAGGTCCCAGGACTGAGCCTTGTGGGATGCCACTTGTAACTGGTTTGGAGTCTGACATGGCTCCAGCAATTCTAACCATGTGGGTTCTGTCCTTGAGCCAGTTTGCAACCCATTTAGTGACATAGGGGTTTATATTTAAGCTAGTGAGCTTATCTATAATGCCCGAGTGGGGTATTGTATCGAAGGCTTTTGCGAGGTCCAGGTAGGCTGTGTGGACCACCTTCCCCTCATCAATGGCCTTGGTGACTGTTTCAAAGAAATCAACCAGGTTTAAGAGGCAGGATCTGCCCTTAACAAAGCTGAACTGGGTAGGATCCAGTGTCTGTAGATCCCCAACATATTTATTTATGAGGTCCATAATGATCCTTTCCATATGTCTTGTATAAATTGTTCATGCCTGTGTGGCTTGGTGCTAATTTGGTATGAGTTGCTACATGCTACACTGACAGTTTCTGATTTTGACCTACTCTACTGGGTTTGACTGGACTAATAAAGCCCTATCAGATCTAAGTGGTTTTATTATTTTACTGAGTATAGGTTCATAGGTTCATGGGTTGGTACTAGGCTATCGGCCCCAGGGCCTATACAAGCCTAGCCATAACAATTCCCTGGCTATTTCTTCCCACAGTATTTACTTCCCTGGACCCCTGTCTAGCAGGGTGACTGACATGATCCCCAGGGTGAATTTCCAATCTTCCATCCAATCATCAAGGTTCCTTTTGAAGAGGGCCAAAGAGGTGCTCTGCTTGATATATATGGGCAGTCTATTTCAGAGTCTGGGGAGTCTCTGGGTCAGGAACCTATCCCTCCAGCATGTTTTGCTCATTGTGATGACAAGGTTTAGATCCCTGAACCATGTGTCTCTGAGGGATTGGGATTTCTTTAAGTGTAGCATGTCCAACAGCTTTGGGTTTGACATGGCCTTGTATGTTAAGCAGAGATCGCCTCTGAGTAGACAATATTGGACAGAGTATAGGTGGAGTTTTTTTTAGGCAGTCAACATAGGGCATCTGCTTTAGGCCTGTGATTCTTTTAGTGAGGTATTTCTGCGGCCTTTCCAGTTGTTGCAGATGCCTTGAGAGGTACATACCAAACAGGGCATTGTATTCTATAATGGGTCTAATGAGGGATGAGTA
This sequence comes from Protopterus annectens, assembly GCF_019279795.1. Lineage (NCBI taxonomy): Eukaryota > Metazoa > Chordata > Ceratodontiformes > Protopteridae > Protopterus > Protopterus annectens. Next base: position 1,935,847,107 of record NC_056733.1, read on the forward strand.
CAATGGGATAATGACCTCCTCTTTTCTGGATGAAAAGCCCTTAGTGATGAGGTGGGCCACATAGAAGGATTTCCTGACTATTGTGGCGATGTGGTTATCAAAGGTGAGACCACTGTCCACCTGTATCCCTAAGTCTCTTGTCACACTTTCAGTGTTTAGTGTACTGCCACCTATGTGGTAATTCATGGGTACATGTTTTTTCCCAAAGGGGATAACTATACATTTCTTGGCATTGAGCTTGAGTCCATGGTTCTGGCACCAAACATCTGTTTCTGTAAGGCCGTTTTGTAGAATATCCACATCATTTTGGTATTCAATAATGGCTCCCAGTTTGCAGTCATCTGCGAACATTGTTAGCCAGAGTCCCTTAGTGCTGGCCTGTACTTCAGAGAAGTAGATGCCAAACAAGAGTGGTCCCAGGACTGAACCCTGGGTTACTCCACTTGTCACTTGTCTGGAGTTTTGGAGTCGGCTACTTTTACAGAGTGTTCTGTCTGTAAGCCATTTGGCAACCCATCGAGTGACATAGGGATTAATGCCCAGCTTAGTAAGTTTATCTAATCATTCCAGAGTGGGGGATGGTGTTGAAGGCCTTGGCGAGGTCCAGATAGGCTGTGTGGACCACCTTATCCTTGTTCACAGCTCTGGAGACTGATTTGAAGAAGTTAATCATGTTCAGGAGACAGGATTGTCCCTTCATGAACCCAAACTGCATGGGGTCCAGTGTTTGAAGGTTGCCAATGTCTTTGTTTATAAGTTCCATGATAATCCGTTCCATGGCATTGCAGATCAGGCTCATCAGACTGATGGGGCGGTAGTTCCTAGGATCCAAGGTGGATCCCCTCTTGTGGAGTGGGATAAAAGTAGCTGTGTGCCACTCAGTGAGCACAAAGCCTGAGGTGAGGCTATGATTAAACATGACACTTAGGTGAGGTGCCAGTTCATTTTGTAGTTCATGTAGTACACAGCCTGGATTGTCATCTAGTCACATGGATGCTGTATTCTTAGCTTTGGAGAGTGCGATTTTTACCTGTGTGGCCGTTGTTACTAGAATTTGGAAATCTTTCAATATTGAGATGGGCACTTTAGGGGGTGAGAGGTGGGGTAAAGTTTGCACTGAATCGATCTGCCAGGATAATAACAATATCCTTGGGATCAGTATATTTAATGCCATTCTGTTGTAGCTCAGAGAAGATCTCAGCATTGCCATTTAGATTCTTGACATAGCTATAGAATGCCTTGTGGTTGTCTTTGGAATCTTTAGAAATTTTATTTTCTTAACTAGCTTTGGAGGATGTTATGAGGGATCCCAGCTTCATACTGAGGCTAGTAAGGGGAATTTTTTGCATCCTGGGATTTTCCTCTTTTCTGCAACAGTTTCTTCCTTTTGTTGTAAAATTTGTTTATGGCAAGGGATCACCAGATTGGCTTCCTTTTTTTGGAGGAGAGCGTCTTGGTTCTATTGGGGATGGCACAATTCATGCATGAGTGGATGTGCTCATAAATGCTTTAGTGTAGGATTCAGCAATCATACTTTCAGTTGCCGTCTGTATGGGTGTCATCAAGTTTGTCACTTCTGACTTGAGTAGCATGGAGTTGGATTTGGAGAAGTTTTTTACAGAGGTTTCCTTACTGGGGGCTGGGGGTAGGATGTGGATGTCAAGGGTGATTAGCTTATGGTCAGACCTGACCAATGAGGGGGTGACCATAGACGTGGATCATTGTTTTCTCATGTTGGTAATGACCAGGTATAAGGTATTGGAGCCCCTGGTGGTACTAAGTATTAGTTGATCCAGGGTGTTGGAATTTATGAATTCCAAGAACCTTTGGGTAAAAAGGTGTTGGTACACGAGTTTTCCCAGTTAATGGCAGATTAGTTGAAATCACCCAGTATTCGGGTGCTTGCTTGTATCTTAGTATTTTCCAGTATGTTTAGAAAGGTGTAGTGAGAATCTTGGGGCATGGTGGGGGATCTGTAGCAAGCTACAATTTGGATTGCAGTCTTACCTAGTGTTAGTTGCACCTGGAGAATTTCAGATGCATTGTGTTGGGCAACTAGCCTGGTGTTGTGAATATCCTTGGTGAATATGGACAATCCTCCACCTTTAGTATTTCGGTCCTGATTTGGTGACCAAAAAGTGTGGTAAGAGTTGTAGCCTGGTATTAAAGGGGTGCTCTCTGGACTCTTGAACCAGGTCTCGGTTACTGCACAGATATCGATGTTCTCCATTTTTAGGAGTGCCTCGAGAGAGTGTATTTTGAAGTTTAGACTTCTAGCATTGAGTAGCATTACCCTCAGATTTTGCATGCTTGTACCTATTACTGTGGTGGTGCTGTCCTTTGAACTTTGCCTAAAAAAGGCACTATTGGGGTGGCAAGAGCCTTAGCCAGTAACCTGAATCCCAGGGGCGACAGGTGCAGACCATCTCTGGCAAAGCATTGTGGTCTGTCGATCATGTCGTCCCAGGCAGACAGATACTGGATCCCCTTTGAATAACACCAGAAACTTAGCCAATTGTTGAAGTCAATCATTTTGCCCTTATACTGTGGTATCATTCTGGGCAAAGGGAAGATGCTACTCAGGGCTAGGATCATACCTGCCTGGGCCACGTGATCTGAGAGCTCTTCCATGTGTCTTTTCATGTAGTCCAGGGAGGTATGTCTCAAGTCATTCACTCCAACGTGGACAATGACAGAGTCATATCTGTACTTGTTGTGGAGTGACTTGAGTGCATGCGTTATGTCGTGGATCCAAGCACCCGAGAGGCAGCTGACTGTAATTTTCTTCTTGTTCAGCCTGGTGAATGGGACATCAGTGTGCCTGACTATATTATCACCTATGATTAAAGTGTTGGGTACATTGTCTTGCCTTAGGGGCTGCTGTTGGGTGGCACACTGGGGTTGTGAGCTATGTGACACTTTGGTTGTGATTGGTGTTTGTTTGCATTTCAGCTTCAGAGGTCCTTGTTGCTTGGGCAGGTTACTGTTAAGGGCCTCCACATATGTGGATTTAGTGTTGCTATGTGTGGGTGATGGTGGTGTGAGTTTAGAGGGGAAATGTGTTGCTTGAGGTGTAGTGTGGGTATTAACCTTCTCTTCTTGACTGTCTAGCACAATCTTGGGTGGAGAGAGCTTTGCTTCCAGTCTGGCTATGTAAGTGCACCTCTCGCAAGTTGTAGTGTTGGGTGGTAGGAGGAGAGGGTTGTCTGTGTTCAAGAGGCAATTGCTGCATTGCCCCAGTATGTCAAGATTCACCAGATAGTCAGGAGAAATCACTGGAAGCTGACCCTTGGACATGCCTGGTTTGATGTTTTTTATTTATTTATTTATATTTGTTGACCGGGAATGTACGACTGAACGCAGGTCCATTTTCAGTGGAGGCCCAGGGAAAAGCTCCACAAATTAAAATATTACAGACATAGTTACAGATGAAGAATCCTAGTAAATAAAATATTACAAACATAGTTACAGATGAAGAACATAGTGCATTCAGTAGATAACTAGCATCTGTTCCATACACAAAGTCATAGCAGATATTAACAATTGTTACAATAAGAAGTTACTGCCATATAATAAGTAGATAGGCATGGGAGTATCAGAGCTTGCTGTAATCAAAGGTAGTTTGTGGGGTGGAAGAGAGGTAGAGGGCAGATGGAGTGGGAGAAGTTAGAGGGGAGAGTTATAAGGGCATAGCCAGCATGTTTTTAGGTGCGCTTTAAGTAAAGCTTTGAAGTGGGTGCATGATGGTACAGAGGTTATTGTGGGGGGGGGGTTCCATAATTTGGCTATAGCACTAGAGAATAGTGCTTCTCCAGCAGTGTTATTGGCTCTAGTAACCTGTAATTGATTTTTGTTGCTGGATCGTAGTGGTCTGGTGGTGAGATAGGGTTGAAGTAGATACCATTGAAGGAGGTGAGGGAGTTCTAGCCAGCCTAGTTCAGTAAGTGAAAGACAGTGGTGACTGTGGTAGGATGCTCCGGTGGATAATTTGGCGATTTTGCTGTAGCAGGTCTCAAGTTTATTTAGATCGCATTGCCTTAGGTTGGTATATATTGGAGAGGCATAAAGTAGAGTGGAGATAAGGTGCAAATTTGCAACTGAAATTCTAGCTGCTTTGGTGAGGAGTTGCTTATTTCTGTATAAGGCTCCTAGTTTTTTGTGGACTTTTTTTATGGTCATGGATATGTGAATGTGAAATTTGAGATTGTTGTCTATTTCAAATCCTAGCAATTTGGTGTGATCTGTTGGGTGGTTAGTGGTGTTGTCTTTTGCTGTGATGTTAAAGTGAGAGTTGTTTTGAGTATGTTTGGTGGGTTCTATGATAAGGAGTTTAGATTTTTTTATGTTGAGTATTTTACTGGGCATCAGATAGCCAAGTTTCAACAGAGGAAAAGGCATCATGTGTGACATTTTGCAGTTCAGGTAGGGACTGGGCTGAGCAGATGATGGTCGAGTCATCTGCATATTGTATGAGTGTGCCATGTTTGGTGGCAGAGGCTGGATTATTGATGAAAATAGAAAAGAGTAGGGGTCCAAGGATGGATCCTTGGGGAACACCAATAGAGACTGGTAGTTGGGGAGATATGTCATTTTGCCATACAACAGATTGCTGGCAGTCAGACAGGTAACTTTGAAACCATTTGGTGACTGGTTGAGAGAAGGATAGGTTACTGAGTACAGAGACGAGTTGTTTGTGTGGGACCATGTCAAATGCTTTAGATAGGTCTAGGAAAGTAGCAGAGGAGAGATGGCCATTCTTTTTATGGTGAATGATAGTGTTAGTAAAAGAGAGTAAGGCAGTGGTGGTGCTATGGTTTGGTCAGAAACCATGTTGAGTATTAGAAAGGAGGTTGTTAGTAAAGAGGTAGTCTGAGATTTGAGAGTGAATGCATCTCTCTAGTATTTTGGAGAGTGGAGATAGAATCGCTATGGGGTGGTTGTTGGTTATTTCTGTGGAGGGGCCACCTTTGTGAAGGGGAATTATGTGTGATATTTTCCATAGTGTAGGGACGAGGCATTCTGACAGAGATTGGTTAATCAAGATGGATACTGGGTAGGCTAGGGCGTCAGCTGCAATTTGTAGGAATTCACTTGGGAGGTTGTCTACTGCTAATTTTGTGGGTTTAAGTTTAGTTAAGAGTTTTCTTATGTTGGAGGTAGGAATGGGACAAAATGAGAAGAGTGTGGGGAGATTACTGGGTGAAGATGTGGGGTGTAGGGGAGGGGTGTGTGTTGTGTAGCTAGTGATAGTACGGTTTGTGTGAAGTGTGTGTTGAATAAGGTAGCAATATTTTCTGAGGAGTGAGGAATGTTAGGTGTAGGGGTATTGATTTTATATGGGTGGAGGATGGAGTTTATGGAGGTCTAGAACTGTTTGCAGCTGTGTTGGAAGGAGTTGAGGGCAGACTAGTAGTATTGGATGTTGTCCTCCTTTATTAGCTTTTTGACTCTATTGCATAGTTCTAGGAATTTCTGTCTAGCTGAAGGGGTTTTAGTTTTGCACCAATGTTTCTAGGCTTTAACTCTTTTTTTTCATTTCTGACTTATTGGTTTTCTGTAGCCATTGGGAGGTTGGGCTTTGATTCTGGTAAGTCTTATGGGGGCATAGTTATTTAGGATGCTTAGAAAGGTAGTATTGAAAAATTGGACTGCGCCATTTAGGCTGAGGTAATTTTGAGGGTGCCAGTTACATTCTTTGAGGGATGAGATGAATGTGATTGGGTTAAAGTGTAGATTTTTACGTATTTGACGATAGATGACAGGTTTAACTTGGTATAGGTGTTTTTTGAGTAGGAATGTTGGGGAATGATCACTGAGGCTATCTGACAGGCAGCCTGCTATATAAGACTGGGGAATCTTGCTGACTAGTATCCAATCCAGGGTAGTGTGTTTGGAGTTTGTATTTATTCTGGTTGGTGACTGATCTAGTTGGGTGAAGACATGAAGGTTTAGATGCTGGGTTGGATGGTTGCTGCAGCAGGATTGCCAATTAATATTGAAGTCATCTAAAATTATGGTCTCATGGGGGAGATGGTGGGTAGTCCAGCTGAAGAGGTTTTTTAGTGGAGGTATATTTTGGCCAGGTGGGAAGTAGCATCCTATTATGTTGATGATTTTATTTTGGTTATTTTTCAGGTTGGCATATATTATTTCTTCATTGGCACTTTGGGGAGCTGATGAGTTTAGGATCTGGATATTTAGATGCTGTTTAAATATTATAGCCATACCACCTCCTTTCTTGTTTAGTCGGTCCAGTCTTAGTATGTTGTAACCATTAGGGAGGATTTGCTCACTGGTAATATGAGGTTTTTTATCCAGGTTTCTGTCAGGATGATTATATTCAGAGAGTACAAGTCTATGGTGGCATGGAGTTCGCGGACTTTGTTGGTTATACTTCTGATATTTAGGCTTAGCAGAATGAGGTCATTTGATTTTCTACTGGCTGGGAATTGGGAGATATTCTGGTTGTTAGTCTGATTATTAGAAGTGGGGATAGAGATGGAGGGACCAGGTTTGGGGTGGATGTCTTCACTGAGGGCAAGTTTTGATATGCATGAAGTTATTAGTTTTATCAGTTTGTGAAAGAATTTGCATTTTAGGGAAACTTTATGATTGGGTGCAGTTGGTAACAGATGTGTTGGGAAGGTTATTTAGTTAACTTGTAGGGATGCATTTAGTTTGAGTATTTTAGTTGATAGAATATGTGGGGAATGCATAAGGATGGTTCTTGAGTTGGTGGGAGAGGAGCAAAGTGAGGGTGAAGCACGAGTGATGGAGTGAATAGTTATACAGTGGAAGTGGTTGAGTGGAGGTATAATGGAGTTTTGGTAAGATGTAAGATATGCAAGTAGAAGGTATGCAAAGAGTATAAGTATGGTATGCTTATTCATGTTAGCAGAAGAGGAGGGGTAGTAGTGGGAAGATGGTGGATTTAGAGTTGGGAGTAGTGTTGTGGCTGGTGGTAAAAATGATGGGAAGGATTTGTTCTTCTAATAAAGGTAGGACCACCGGGGGCGGGTGAAAATTGGGGGCAGGATGGGGAGCAAAGTGGGCAAAGACCTGTTAGCTGCTCTTAGGAGGGGTTGTGGACTGGAAAACAATCAGGTAACAGAGAATACAGGCCCTTATATAACTTCTGTCCTATGCATTCCTAGTGGGGGAGGAGGGTAGTGACTAATTGCAGGAGGAGTCCTGTGGGAGTGACTGACAGGTCTCTCAGCCAGATTCTGGAGGATGGGCAATTCAAACAAAAACAATCAATTGACTCAAACTGTAGGTAAGTGATACGGAGAGAGTACCAAGAGAATAGATGAACTGCAGTTAAGTAAATGGCAGTACAGTTCAAGTGGGGAACTAAAGTAGCACAAGTTAATTATTTCTGGTGTTACTAATTCTGGGGTAGTGCAGTTTAGTTTGGAAGTGGATAGCTATTGCCATACAAAAATAGTCTAATATTGACTGGACACAGATGTAACTGGGGAATAAGGCACAGCTGGATGTAAAAGCCACAGATAAAAATGTAAAAGTTTGCCTTGTTACTCAGAGAAATGTACAGAATCCAGCAGTGTGTCATCAACTAGAGTCTGAAATGGGGTCTTACAGGACTGGAGTTAGGAAAATAGTGCTAGCTAAAGTACAAGAACTGTTTTCCCTTATCTTAGCAAGGTACTTTTCAATTATAGGCTGTTTAGTGCCTATGATTAAGTTTTTCTTGTGATAGTTGTATACTGTTTTTGTGCTTTTAAGTAATCCTGCTGAGAAACTGTTTGCTGGTCTTCCTCCAGTGAGAAAAGAGGAAAGTAGACTGTTTCTATGCCACTGAATGTTTTAGATCCTTTAAAAACATTTTTACTTTTAGCCAGCATGCTGTTTTGAGCTTTTTTTGGCATTTTCTGACTGATTATAAATTACCCATATTTGCATGTTTCAGATGAAATGTGCAGTGCACAGCTGCAAGTGATTTGCTGTGAAATTTGTACTTATGTACAAATCACCTCCATACGTTTTTCATAAGTTATATTGGTACTACATTCCCTGTTTGACATTAGCTGCCCTGTGAGCAAACAGTACTGTTAGCTGTCCTTTACCTTAATATTGTTACTAGTTGTGCTGTGAGTTATTGTGTGTTATGAATTGTTCTCTGATGTTACGTTTCTAAATGTATTCTAGCATGCATTTAGCCTTATAAGTCTCTAACTCCACTTGGTTGATATTGCCAATAAGGAGAACAAATCTGCTTATTTGCCTTCTGTTGCCAGCCACATTACACTTGGCAGTCTTATACAGTGTAGGAACTGCAAATGTTGAGTCAATGATCTATTGCTTGACCCAGATGGTTCACTCTGTGAGATGTGTAAGTACCCACCTGGAGGCTACCTTCCATCAAACAAGTTGGTTTACCCAAATGTAGATCTAAAACTAACATATGCTGAGAAACTCAAAAAAATCTCTTCCCAAGTCTCCTAGATCTAGAAAGTTAAAGACATAGCAGAAATCCACATCACCCTCATCACACATAGTATACAGCCATCAAGTTATAGTAAGTTGAGCATCCACTACCACTAACTTCAAGACTACAAATAGAAGTGCCCTAGTAATAAGTGACTGTGTTGTCAGGTATATGGAATGCATATTTATAAGGCTACACAAGAACAGGGATACAGTTAGATGCCTCCCTGGTATTAAGATCTGCAATGTTACAAGGGCTCTATAGAACCTAACAAAAAGCAATTATTACTATGGCTTTGTGGTAGCCCAAGTAGGTCTGAATAACTTCAGGTGTTCATCCCTGAGAGAAACGCATGCATTAAGTGCAGGCAAGTCTCTGGCCCTAAACAGAATCCTGCCTTCACCAATAATGTTGCCTAAATACAAAGTGCAATGTCCCCATTTGGCATGTATCAGTCCAGACACATCAGGGAACTTAAAAGGCCCCACAGTTTCCTAACAAAGATTACTAGCTTAAGGACTCAACTACCAGTCTGTCACAGCCTCTTCTGTGGATGTGCATAGCTGGCCATCCATATCATTAAGAACACAGCCCTTTTTTATGTCTGCCATTTCTGCAAGATCAACAGATCTGCTAATATCAGAACTAAGGCCTTAAGTCTCCACCAGCATGGATACAAAACTCAGTCGAGGGACAGATTACCAAATATTTACTTTACCTCTGCAATAAATTACCCAACTATGTCAAGCAAAGCAACATCCCTACATCCTTCTCATCTATTCTTAATCACTGGATGAGGATGGACAAAGTCATCACTGGACACACCTGCTTTGGCCTGCTAGAAACAGATATACAACTTCAGGGTGAGCACTGGCAAAACACAATGTTTCTCTTAATTAACTTGCCTTGTACTTCCTATGATCTGTTCATTATAATGTAATTTATGGCTAAGCAGAATCAGTATCAAGCATTAAGACAGTGAATAAACTGCGAATGGATTTAAAGGTGAGATGTAGCAGATACTGCGACAGTTGAAAGATTTTGCTAATCTGTTTTACTGGAAAATTAGAACATTTAGTTCTAGATCAACTCTAGATCAGAGAGTGAGAAGAACAGATGGGGAGAATTATGCGTTCTTCACGGCATGTACATTTCTCTTGGAATGCTATTTGACACACATTCAATGAATTCCTCTGAGAGATGTTCAAATGTGTAACCTTCCAAGTGGTATATTTCATTTCCAGCAATTTTTTTTCAGAAGCTGTATAATTATTTATGCTGTAGATCAGTCTATTTTGCAAAGTTTGTCCCTAATTACAGTCAAAGAAACCTCCTTCAGCTCTGTAACATTCACAAAGTTGAATCATGAATGGTATTGTTCCAAAAATGAATTTATTTCTTTGTTTTTTCCCAAGTGTTTCTTTATTAACCAGGCAGATGGACTTTTTAAGGGACCAGTTCAACCAAAATTGGCCAAGTATGCAAAATTAACAACTGTACAAAGGAGTATATGACTGCAATATAGTTTACGATTTTCAGAGCAGTATATTTAACTATCTACCTATCTATCAATATATATATCTATATCCATATGTATATCTATATCTATACTATATCTATATCTATATCTATATCTATATCTATATCTATATCTATATCTATATCTATGTCTATGTCTATATCTATATCTATATTTATATATACAAACAAACAAAACATAATACTAGGATTTTGTGGAATTCCCAAATTAAATCCAATAATATTATTAAGGGGTATGTTTGATGTATAAAGCTAAGTGAGTGCTGTTGCAAAATGATACTTTTACTGAATAAGTATATTCTCTGGGCTTAGCCTTAAAAGGGGACATTTCGATCAGAGCTCTTTCCTGGTAGCAAATTAAAATAAATAAATTTGTTTGAGGTATGTGTTACTAAGTGATTGTTGTAGGACTACAATATTATTTCTCTGTGGTAAGAGTCATGGTATTAAGTGTACAATACCAGTATTAGTGAATAGGCGTCATTTTGTTATCTCTTATCAGACCTTTTCTTTCTTGTTTTTCAATCCAATCCTTTCTACCTCTTCTTATACTTTTTTATAAAATGGACTTATTGAAAAAAGGAAATGAGTAATTTCACATACTTAATTCCTAGTCTTAAAATCTTTAGCACATATGTTTATATAATAATCGTGTCATTAAGATATTTTAGTTTCATATGACTTATAATTAATTCTTAACATTACTTTATCAACTCAGTTTTCTTTTCATTTGTTTGTATATACACTTTTTGTAGGTTTTTCCTTGGCTGAACCTGAAAATGATATATCTTAATCACTGCTTTAACACAGCTAACACAAGTAAAATTAAATAAAATAAATGATGATAAGTGATTGTTATAGTGCAACACTAGTAGTGAATACGTTTGAGATGTTACAAAGTGACTGTTGTATGATTGCAGTACTATTTATTTTTGCTTATTGTTTTATTTTGCCTATGGAGAGGATCATAATGGAACTCATAAATAAAGACATTGGGGACCTACAGACACTGGATCCTACCCAATTTGGCTTTGTCAAGGGCAGATCCTGCCTCTTGAACTTGGTCGACTTTTTCGAAACAGTCACTAAGGCCATTGATGAGGGTAAGGCAGTTCACACAGCCTACCTTGACCTAGCAAAAGCATTCGACACAATACCCCACTCGGGCATCATAGAAAAGCTCACCAGCTTAGATGTAAACCCATATGTCACAAGATGGGTTGCAAACTGGCTCAAGGACAGAACACACAGGGTTAGAGTTGCTGGTGCCATGTCAGACTCTAAGCCGGTCACGAGCGGTGTCCCACAGGGCTCAGTCCTGGGCCCCTCTTGTTCGGCATTTATTTTTCTGAAGTGCAGGCAAACATAGGGGATTGTGGCTGACAAAATTTGCAGATGACTGCAAACTGGGCACCATAATTGACACTCCATCAGACACAGACATCCTCCAGAAAGGTCTCATAGAAATGGATAACTGGTGCCAGAGCCATGGCCTTAAGCTAAATGCCAAAAATGTATAGTCATACCCTTTGGGAAAAACAAGGTAACCCCTAATTACCACATAGGTGGTAATCCATTAAACACGGAAGAAGTTATCAGGGACCTGGGGACCCAAGTTGACAGTAACCTCTTTTGACACTCACATTGCCAAAGTGTTTAGGAAGACCTTCTACATTGCCCACCTGATCATGAAGGGATTCACATCCAGATCAGGAGAGGTCATTGTACCCCTGTACTCTTCACTTATCAGACCAATGATTGAGTACAACGCCCCATTCGGAATGTACCTTACCCGACACCTGCAGCAGTTGAAAAGACCCCAAAAGTTCCTCACCAAAAGGATAAAGGGGCTCAAACATATGTCATACGATGCCCGACTGAAGAAACTCCAGCTCTATTCAGTCGCATACCATCTGCTCAGAGGTGATCTGTGCCTGACATACAAGGCCATGTCCAACCCGGAATTAATGGACATGCTCCACCTCAAAAAATCCAAATCCACCAGAGCCTCGAGAGCAAGAGACTTAAACCTCAACACGGATATAAATAGGACGTGCTGGAGGGACAGATTCATCACCCAGAGACTCCCTACACTATGGAACAGAATCCCAGTCCATGTGAGGCAGAGCCCCTCACTGACTCTGTTCAAGAGAAATCTTGACGAGTGGATGGGAGATCGTAGGCTTACCCCGGGAATCATCTCTGTATCACTGCTGCACAGAGGCACAGCAAACTAATGGGTATAGTATTCTCATCCTAAGGGGTGGTGAAAGCCACACACACTCTGGCTAGGCTTATAAATGCCCTAGGGCAGATAGCCTAGTATGAACCTATGAACCTATGAACCTATTTATTGACAGGGTGATCCTACTAGATACAAATGTTCCTTTCTTGGGGTCACCCAGGAGCGTTATATGTTTAAGTGACTGAGTCAAGGCCTTAAACAGGCCAGGTCGAAGGGCACAAACTATTTGGGCATGAGCTATAGATACCAAATTTTTGTATACTGTCATTGATTTATAAAGCTATTAGGATATTGCACTTACATACATGAATGCTGATAATGCATTTGCAGTCTTAACTAGGTACATTTATGTTGCAGTGACTGTGCAGCGTGTAAATGTCCCAGTGTAGCCTTGGTCTGCCTCTCTCTGAATTATGTGCACACAAAACACAGGGTTAAAAAGTACCATGGGAATGTAAGGCTGGGCTTCTTAAGATTCTCACAGACCAATAGCCTCTTAAGTACTTATGAATGTATGACTGTAGCAAGCAGCTTGCCACAATTACAGGATAGTTTCTTTTTTAGTGCCCCAACTTTGATTTGTGGGTGCTAGTTGTGGGGAACTGCACATGGTGCCAAATATCCTAGCTATGGTTCTGTTCAGAGTCAAAAAGGAGGCAAAAGGAGATATAAGGTATCCAGCCCTGTAACTCAACATAGGAAATAACTAATTAACAGCTTTAGTCCTCTGCACTAACTACCAGACTATTAGTCAGTGAGTATGAGGTATGGTACTAAGTGAAGCTTGTAGTACAAACGTACTCAATAGTGAGGCACACTGATGACCCACTCACTAGGTTGAATAAGGAGAAGGTAACAGTCAGCTGTCTATCAGGTTCCAGAATCCGACACATAACACACGCCCTCAGGTCACTCCAAAACAAGTACACGTATGACTCTGTCATTATCCATGTGGGTGTGAATGACCTGAGATGCACCTCCCTGGACTACCTGAAAAGTGACATGGTGGAGCTCTCAGATTATGTGGCACAGACAGGTATGACCCTAGCCCTGATCAGCCTCCTACCATTGCCCAGAATGATACCATATTACAAACACAAAATGATTGACTTCAACAATTGGCTAGGCTTCTGGTGTCATTATAAGGGGAGTCAGTATCTGTCTGCTTGGGACTTCTTTGAGTCAGTCACCAGAGCAGTGAATGAAGGTAAGGCAGTTCATACAGCCTACCTCAATCTGGCCAAGGGGTTTGATACCATTCCTCACTCAGGAGTTATTGATAAATTCAGCAAACTAGGCATCAACCCCTATATCATTAGGTGGGCTGCAAACTGGCTCACAGATAGAACCCACAGTGTGAAAGTAGCAGACTCCAAGTCAGACTGCCGACCAGTCACGAGTGGAGTCCCACAGGGATCACTCCTGGGTCCTCTCCTGTTTGGCATCTACTTCGCAGAAGTCCAGGCCAACACAGAGGGATTCTGGCTGACCAAATTTGCAGATAACTACAATCTGGGAACCATTATTAGCTCCCCAAGTGATGCAGATATCTTACAGAAAGGCCTCACTGTGACCAGTGACTGGTGTTGAAACCATGGGCTTAAACTTAATGCCAAAAAATGTGTAGTCATTCCCTTTGGGAAAAACCCAGTTCCCACTAATTACCACATCGATGGTAGCCCACTGAACACTGATGGTGTTATAAGAGATTTGGGGACACAGGTTGACAGCAACCTCTCCTTTGACCACCACATTACCACTGTGGTCAGAAAGTCCTTCTATGTGGCACATCTCATTACCAAGGGTTTTGCATCCAGGACGAAAGGGGTCATCATTTCTCTCTACTCTTCCCTCATTAGACCAATCATAGAGTATAATGCCCCATTTGGCATGTACCTCACTAGACACCTGCAACAGTTGGAGAGGCCACAAAAGTTCCTTACAAGGAGGGAGGATCCTGGGCCTTAAACACGTGTCCTGCATGGACAGACTCAAAAAACTCCAACTATTCTCTGTCTCATATCGTCTACTAAGAGGCGATCTCTGCTTGATTTACAAAGCCATGTCTGACCCAGCTATGTTAGAAATGTTACATCTAAAGAAATTCCAATCCCTCCCCACTGCACACTCCAGAGACCTCAACTTCATTACCATAATCAACAGAACATGCTGGAGGGACAGGTTCATAACCCAGAGACTACCCATACTCTGGAATACACTTCCCATACATGTCAAGGAGTGCACCTCACTAGCCCTCTTCAAGTGAAATCTTGATGAGTGGATGAGTAATAGAAAGTTCACCCCAGAGATCACTCCAGTGGCTCTACTTGATAGAGGCACTGGGAACTAATGACAGGTGGCACAATGCCAGGGCACTTCTATGGGCTAGGCTTGTAAAGGCCCCAGGGCCATTAGCCTCATACACACCTATGAACCTATGAACTATTACTGAGTTAGTTTTACTTATCATACTAAGTAACTTTAGTACTACCATACTATTACTAGTTAATCTTCAGACATGGTACTAAGTGACAACTGAAGTACAGCAATACTATTAGCAAGTGACCTTGAGGTACAGTACTAAATACTTGCTGTGGTAGAATAATATTATTACTGAGTGAGTTTGTAGTATGAACAGCATGACTGTTGTAGTACAATCATACTATTAGTGAGTGAGTCTGGGGAATAGAACTAATTGAATGTTGTCACACATATGAATGAATCTGAAGCATATGGTACTAAGTGACTTTAGAAGGACTAGTGATTCTATTATATAGCACAAAAATGCTATTAGTTTTTAAGCTTTATATGCAGTGATAAGTGAATTTTATAGGGCTACAATAATATGAACAAATGTGTTTGAGTTGTAGTACTAGGTGATTGTTATAGTGCATCACAATTATTAATGAGTAATCTTTAGGCTTTACACTAAGTAATTGCAGCTCCGCACTACTAAGGGAGAGTGAGTTTTGGGTATGAATCTAAGTGATTGTTGCAGTAATACAATACTGCTAATGGGTAACCTGTAGGTATGGCACTAAATAAATGTCTTTATATATACTAATAAATGTTCTGAGTTAAGGACCTAACTTATTGTTATAGTTCTAAAATTACTAGTCAGTGAACTTAAAGGTACAATACTAATCAATGTATGTATGTAGTAAACAAAAGTGAATAAATATGAGGTATAGTACTCTGTTTCTGTTCCAATACAACAATTCTCATAATGAATGAGTTGGAGTTATGATATTATAGTGATTGCTAGAATCAGAGTCGGCCTTAGCTGAAATGGTGCCCTAGGCGAAGTAGTGCTTCGATGCCCCTTAAGCCCCACCCACACTGCACTCATGAAACACCCACAAGTAGGTAACTTCTGATGAAAGCCACTCAAGTTATTTCCATCAATTATTTTAATGCATGAAAATCAGTAAATGCTTTATCATACTATAGAAAAAAATATACCATGTAGTCATAGCTCTCAACCTTCCATCTCCAAAATAAGGAACACTAGGCCTCATAATGTGCAACAAATGGGCAAAATGTGGAACACATATTAACAGCTTACTAAACTTCAACTAGGAAGGTCATATGATGGTTAAAATATGCTATTACTTATAAAAAGTTATTTTAATGAATTAATACAATTCCTTTCTATTTATTACACATATCAGTTAAAAAATTCTTAACACTGAATGTGTGACAGACCCTTTCAATGTGGAACTTCAAGGAATATGCACTTTTTAAGACTCCAAATGAGGTACATTCCTCATAATGTAGTACACTTGAGAGGTATGCATGTAATGCAGTTAAAACTATTAGACATTACTTAAAGTACTATGTTCCCTGATGTGTGTTTTATGCTCTTGACAGGCCAACCATCATAAAGCTAAGGCAGAACACAATTTTGATATAAACAAAATGGAAATGAGCTCAGCAAACACTGGCAAAAGCAAAATATGACTTAACTATTATGACACTAAATATTTGCAAAGCAGCAGATGCAATGCTTAACACTGACCTTGTCTTTAACTGTTTCTGCTGTCTCCATTATAAAAACGACAATCATCCTATATCTGCAAAAGTACTATAATGAGATAAAAATTAAATAATATTACTTACCCATCAGTATACATATGTATACTATATATTATGTTATAAATTTATAATCACCATGTGTGCACCAAAATGCTATAATGTGATGAACTATTACAATTGTCAAGCCATCAACAAAAGTAATTCTGTTCTATCTGCTCTAACAACACAGTGCATTATGGCAGTGTGTATTAAATCACATCTTAGGTAAAGGTTCAGTTTTTTTATGATTTTCAAAGGAACTCTCTCTAATGAATGTTTGAGATTCACACTGTGTAAGTACTGCATCTCTTCTAATGTTTACATTTATATTTATATTGACAGTTTGCTATATTTACTTCCACTATGAGTCCTCACATTACAGATCATAAAAAAATAACTTGCTGAGCTAAACGCCTTAATGGACCAACCACATGAAAAAAATTAAATGCATGTTTTTTTGCAGGGGAACAAGCATCCCTTTCCTCACAAGTCCTGAACGTACATGTCTACATCTCCACAATCACACAAATGTGAAGAAGAGAGAAATATTCCAAAAGAAAGGAATCATTTTGGTACATGTAGACACTCCTATGGAAAATGATTGTTGACTTTAATAGTGAAAACTGGGCAACTACTGTAATAGTCTTATTTCACCTAACCCCGTTACCCCAGGAATAGTCTAGGATATGCATAAAATCTATGTTGCCCCAAGCTGCAGTATGCACTACTTAGTGAGCATTCATTACTAACTGTATTGCAAACATGAAAACAAACAATATCTCCCTGCTCCTAACACATACAGATTTATTGATGTTCTTATTTATTTTATTTTATTTTGCTTATTTGTTTGCTTGCATTTCTTTACTAGGGACATCAGACTGAGTATTAAATAATCCCTTTTCAATTGAGGCCCATGCAGATAAACTTCAGAACTCTCAGAAATAAAATAAAATAAAATATATAACATGGCTAGCAAAGAAAAATTATTGCATAAAACTTCAAAGTGCTGACTATGCCTAAGGCTGGCTGTTCCCCAGGCCTCCACTGAAAATATTTTTTTGCTGAGTCAGATAATTATGGTCAACAAATGATAATAATAAGTAAATAAATAAATAAAGTTGAGTGTCTTCTAGACTTTAAAGGGGAGATCTCACTCTTGCTTACCATACCATTACAGACCAAGCTGTCCTGGACCTCCTGCACCTTTGCAAGTTCAATAGCTGTACCATAAACTTATATTTTTATTTTTGGACTACAAGATCATCTTCTTGTGGATTTTTTCAAGACAAGAAGCAATACAGTAGGTAAAGTGATAGTTTCTCTCTACAGTATGTAGATTTTTCTCTACTGGAAACAGGGACCTAAATCTTCACCAACAGATAAATAAAACATGGTGGAAGAAGATATTTTTAATCCAGCACCTCCCAAACCTATGGGATAAATTTCCTGTGCATGTTAAGCAATGCAACTTGCTATCTTCCATTAAGCATAACCAAGATGACTGGATCAGTATCCACAAGTTTGCTCTAGGCAGCTGTGACTGGTATGCCACACACACACACACACACACACTGAAAGGAAGTGCAACCTGAGAGAGGGCACTGGGCAAGGTTTAAATGGTCATAAGACTCAGTAACCTTGTAACATGTATGAGTCTGTGAAACAGCACTGTTTGATTGTTCTGCAGGGCATGTTATGTACTATCTGTCTACCATGGAAGTTGAAGTTACACTGCTTGGTACTCTATTATTCTTCCTGGAGCAGTGACCCTTTAGATGTGGATATACTCAACATAACAGTAGATGTTCAAAGAGTACACTTCTGCAGGACAGCCTGCCTTCATCTATCCCCCTGGGGTTATACTTAATACTTGGTCTAATAGCTTCATGTCTAGTTAGTTCAGTATCAGACATAGTATATATATATATATATATATATATATATATATATATATATATATATATATATATATATATATATATATATATATATATATATATATATATATATATATATATATATATATATATATATATATATATATATATATATATATATATATATACAGCTGGAGGTTTCATATTTTACTGGTTTGTTTTCCTTGCTGTGATTCATCCTTTTAAGTCTTTTTTAGGCTTCTCCAACAGCACTTATTGGTATGAAAGCTCTGCTTTACAGCTACTGGGCAACAGAAAAAGAACTGATATGTGTGCAGTGTATGTTTGTTTATAGTCTATTTCTATCTTATGGTTATTACAAGAGAATGCAGACATGCACCTTTTCTGGATGTATAACTTCTTAAATAGATCAGGACAAGTCACTGATGTTCACCTATGGGAATATCCTAGACTTGTTTATATATCTAATTGTACAGTGGGAACACTCACAAAATCACTTTCTTTTTCAAGGGGAAGAGCAGTGCTCTCAGACTGAGCCAGAGTCCATGTGGATCAATGATTTACCATGTTTAACAAATACAAATAAGAAATACAAAAATATGGTGTAGATCATACCTTCCAAATTTAGATTCCTTCAAAGTATCTAAAGATGACTAGATGGTCTAAGTCTGCTTTCATTGGTTAATGGAAGCAGAACTGCTCTCCTGAGTGCAAACTGAACTGTATGCTGCTGTTATTTGGAATAAAGAACGTAAACACTTGCATTCATGTTTGTGCTATCTTCAGTCATGGGGTTCATAGGTTCATAGGTTCATAGGTTCATACTAGGCTATCTGCCCTAGGGCATTTATAAGCCTAGCCAGAGTGTGTTTGGCTTTCGCCACCCATTTTAAATTAATTTTGCTATGCCTTTTTTTGAGGTTAGTATACTGTGCCTCTGTCTAACAGTGACACAGAAGTGATAGCCGGAGTAAACCTACGATCTCCCATCCACTCATCAAGATTCCTCTTGAAGAGAGTCAATGTGGGACTCTGCCTAACCTGGACTGGGATTTTATTCCAGAGTGAAGGGAGCCTCTGGGTTATGAATCTGTCCCTCCAGCATGTCCTATTTATTTCAGTGCTGAGGTTCAAGTCTCTTGAGCGCGTAGCTCGATGGGATTTGGATTTTCTGAGGTGCAGCATGTCCATTAATTCTGGGTTGGACATGGCTTTATATGTCAGGCACAGATCGCCTCTGAGCAGGCGGTATGCCACTGAGTAGAGCTGGAGTTTCTTTAACCGGGCAGCATATGGCATCTGTTTGAGCCCTTTGATCCTCTTGGTGAGGTACTTTTGGGGTCTTTCCAGTTTTTGCAGGTGTCTGATAAGGTACATCCCAAAAGGGGCATTGTACTCAATTATGGGACTGATGAGGGATGAGTAAAGAGGTACGATGACCTCCCCTGATCTAGATGTGAATCCCTTCATGATTAGGTGGGCTATATAAAATGTTTTTCTAACCACTTTGGCCACGTGGTTGTCAAATGAGAGATTGCTATCAACCTGGGTCCCCAGGTCCCTAATGACTTCTTCTGTACTTAATGGATTACCACCTATGTGGTAATTTGTGGGCACTTTGTTTTTGCCAAAGGGGATGACTATACACTTTTTTCATTTAGCTTGAGGCCATGGCTCTGGCACCAGTTGTCTGTTTCTATGAGGCCCTTTTGGAGGATGCTTGTGTCGGCTGGAGAGTTGATTATGGCGCCCTGTTTGCAGTCATCTGCGAACTTGGTCAGCCACAGTCCTTCCGTGTTGGCCTGTACCGCCAAGAAATATATACCGAACAAGAGAGGTCCCAGGACTGAGCCTTGTGGGACGCCACTTGTAACTGGTTTGGAGTCTGACATGGCTCCAGGAATTCTAACCATGTGGGTTCTGTCCTTGAGCCAGTTTGCAACCCATCTAGTGACATAGGGGTTTATATTTAAGCTGGTGAGCTTATCTATAATGCCGGAGTGGGGTATTGTATCGAAGGCTTTTGCGAGGTCCAGGTAGGCCGTGTGGACCACCTTCCCCTCGTCAATGGCCTTGGTGACTGTTTCAAAGAAATCGACCAGGTTTAAGAGGCAGGATCTGCCCTTAACAAAGCCAAACTGGGTAGGATCCAGTGTCTGTAGGTCCCCAATATCTTTATTTATGAGGTCCATGATGATCCTTTCCATAGCTTTGCAGACCAAGCCAGTCAGGCTTATGGGGCGATAGTTTCCAGGATCCGTTGAGGCACCACCTTTGTGGAGAGGGACCACTGTTGCTGTACGCCACTCTTTGGGTACATATCCTGTAGTAAGGCTAAGATTGAACAGTAGTTTTATGTTTGGGTTTAGCTCTTCTTGGAGTTCATGTAGGACGCAGCCCGGGACACCATCTGGTCCCATTGATGCTGTGTTTTTTGCTTTGGAGAGGGCAGCTCTTACCTGAGCATCTGAGATGTCAGGGGGGCAGCACTCTGTTGGGATAGATATTTGCCCTTTTGGTGGGGAGACGGGGAGAAGTTTGCACTGAACCTGTCAGCTAGGATGTTGGCAATGTCTGTGGGCTGGGTGTATTTTTGTCATTTTGGACTAATTCTGAGCATATCTGGGAATTCCCACCCAGGTTCCTAACATAACTAAAGAAAGCCTTGTAATTATCCTTAGTGTCCTGTGCAATTTTTCTCTCGAAGCTGGCCTTAGACGATTTTATGAGTGCCCGTAGTTTTTGCTAATACTGATCAGAGATGCCTTCCCTTTTTGGGATTTTGCTCTATCATGTAGTAGCTTCCTCCTTCTATTGTATAGTTTGTTTATGGCTGGGGTCCACCAGACAGGACGCCTGCCTTTGGAGGATTAGGTCTTGGTTTTATTTGGGATTGCATGATCAATGCATTCCTGAAGGTGTTCATAGAATGCGTTTATAAAGGATTCTGCGGTCTGGGCGTATTTTCCACAGGCCGGGGCTTTGAAGGATTTCGCCTCGGTTTTGAGGCATGTGAAATTTGCTTTAGAGAAGTTTTTCACTGTGGTTTTCTGGGCAGGGGTTGGGGTCGGGATGTGAATATCCAGTGAGATTAGTTTATGGTCTGATCTTACCAGTGAGGGATACACTTCTGGTCTGGAGCATAGTGTCCCCATGTTGGTGATGATCAGGTCCAGTACGTTTTCCCTTCTTGTGGGAGTGGTAACAAGTTGTTCCATAGCATTTGAGTTTATAAATTCTAGGAACCTTTGGGCTAGGGTGTTGGAGCTAGAGTAATGCTCCCAGTCTATGTTTGGGTAGTTGAAGTCGCCCAATATAATGGTGTTTGGAGAGACCTTCATATTTTCCAGTATTCTCAGGAAGGCCAAGTGGGGTTCCTGTGTTTGGGAGGGTGGTCTGTAGCAGGCTATAAACTGGAAGGCACCCACAGTTAGTTTCACATGGATAGTCTCTGATGCTTCGTGCTGTGCCACCAACCTGGAGGTGTGGGTATCTTTGACGAATATTGATACCCCCCCTCCTTTTGTGGTTCGGTCCAAGTTTTGGGGCCGAAAAGCATGGTATGAGGTATAACCTGGTAGTGCTGGGGTGCTCTCGGGAGCCTTGAACCAGGTTTCTGTTACTGCACAGATATCGATGTTCTCCATGCTAAGGAGAGTTTTGAGGGCGTGCATCTTGAGGTTTAGACTTCTGGCGTTGAGTAGCATTACTCTTAGTTTCTTATCCCTTGTGATACCTATGGAGGTGGGTTTGTCTTTTGAGCCTTGCCTAAAAAAGGCACTATGGGGTAGCAAGAGCCTTTGCCAATATCCGAAAGCCCAGGGGTGACAGGTGCAAGCCGTCCCTAGCGAAGCATCGTGGCTTGTCGAGCATGTCATCCCAGGCTGACAGGCATTGGATCCCCTTTGAATGACACCAACACTTAAGCCAATTGTTGAAATTGATCATCTTGTCTTCATATTGTGGCATCATTCTTGGTGAGGGTAAGATGCTACTCAAGGTCAGGGTCATACCGGCCTGGGCTACATGCTCAGAGAGCTCCTCTATGTCTCTTTTCATGTAGTCCAGGGAGGTACGTCTCAGGTCATTCACACCAGCATGGACAATGACTGAGTTATATTTGTACTTGCCTTGGAGTGACCTGAGTGCTTGTGTTATGTGGCAGATCCTAGCGCCCAACAGGCAGCTCACAGTGACCTTCTCCTTGTTCAGCCTGGTGAGCGGGACGTCAGTGTGCCTGACGATAGAGTCACCTATTACAAGTGTATCAGGTGTGTTGTTTAGCCTTAAGGGCTGTGACTGTTCAGCACACTGGCTTTGTGAGTTATGTGTTGCACATGTTTTGTTTTGGGGTAGCGGTTGCTTGGGTGTCTGCTTTGGAGGTCTCTGCTGCTTAGGAAGATTTTTATTTAGAGCCTCCGAGTATGTTTTTGTGTGTTTATGTGTTTGGTTTGTTGTCGTGGTAGGTCTATGTGAGACTGGAATTGTAGTGAGTGTGGTTTCCTTCTCCTCCTGACTGGTTACGCCAGTACTGAGTTGAGAGAGCTTAGCCTCCAGTTTGGCTATATGGTTGCATCTCTCACATGTGTTGGAATTTGTTGGGAGGAGGAGAGGGTTGTCTGTGTACATGAGGCAGTTGTAACATTGCCTCAAGATTCCCAGATTCACCTGCTGGACCGGAGAGGAGATTGACAACTGACCTTTGGACATGCTAGAATAGTATTGGGAATTCCTTTATAATTGAAAAAAGGGCCAATGGGGAACAAGGTACTCAAGGGGAGTTTGTGAGGGTGTAGTGCTTTTAATTTTTTAGAGCTGACTTATATAATTGCTTTAGTGAGCAAGTGCCAGGTAACTTAAATGCAATGTGTTACAGGTAATTTAAATGCAAAAATGACAAACAGTAACTTTCTTACAAGTGAAACAAGGAAATAAGTACAGTAAGCAATGCAGATATCACTAGGGATCCACAGAAGTGCTAAAAGGCCGCGTTTTAGGTGGAATTAGCGTTTCAGGGAAATAAACAAACAACAAGCATACAAATAAAGCTAGATTCAGCAGGCCTGGATCTAGTCTATGCTACAGCAAACAAGGTGTACCAATTTCAGTAAGAAACAGTTAGAATATGCAGGTACTATAAGCCTTTAACCAGAAATGCTCTGCTCAAAAGGGCAGAGTCCAGCCTCTCCTCCCACAAGAGTGCAGACCGCAATCCTTCTTAACGTAATATAACTGGCTTGAAGCCCAAGTGCTTAAACCAGAACTAATACACTTTTAGAATAACAGACACTGAGCTCTCAATCAGCAGTTCCTAACTTAGAAGGATGTAAGCTACCTGTCCTGCCACCACAGTGCAGGCCACAAACCTTCCTAATGTAAAACAACTGGTCTGAAGCCCAAGTGCTTAATCCAAAGACTTAGAAATGATAGCTACACTTTAATCAAGTTACTACCAGCAGTAATAAATACAACTGAATACTTTAATGAATGCCTGGATTAGTGCTCAAGTTATACAAACAAAGCTAGATTCAGCAGGTCTGGATCTAGTCTATGTTACAGCAAACGAGGTGTACCAATTTCAGTAAGAAGCAGTTCAAATATGCAGGCACTATAAGCTTTAACCAGAAATTCCCAGCTCAGAAGGACAGAGTCCAGCCTCTCCTCCCACAAGAGTGCAGAACATGAACCCTCTTAATGTAAAATAACTGGCCTCAAGCCCAAGTGCTTAAACCAGAATTAATACACTTTTAGAATAACAGACACTGAGCCCTCAATCAGCAGTTCCCAACTTAGAAGGATGTAAGCTACCTGTTCTGCCACTACAGTGCAGACCACAAACCTTCCTGATGTAAAACTGGTCTGAAGCCCATGTGCTTAAACTAATAGGCTTACAATGGGTTACACCAAGCAGTAATAAATACAATTGAGTACTTTTAAGATGACGCAAGAGCAAAATAAAGTAAGAAAAAACACAAATACACACTTATACAAACTAGAGACTTATACAAACTAGAGATACCACCCTTCTACTCAACTGAAATTATAAAGGAATGCATCTTTTCTTTTAGCTCCTAAAACTATCCGCACTGTAAGAAGAATGTAAATTTAAAGGGTCTAAATATATTTTAAAGTATACTCTCAATCATAATCTGTGGTGCTCTGCAAGTCCACCGATACTGTAAACTGTACAGTATCTGATTCTAGTCTGTGTTTTACTTTTATTCTCGTTTGTTATGTGCGACTCATAATACCTACTTGTCAGACATTCTGTCATATATATGGGGGAGAAAAAGATATTAAGGGCATAGCTCTCACCAATCAGGGGCAAATGTCAACAGAATCAGGGACACATCCAGGCATAATCGGGAACAATCAGAACACTTAAAATATCAGTACTATTAACTAGGGAAATTGACAGAATAAGAGAATACCAGTTAATATGCATTTTCTGAAATAAGAGAAATCTATAACTGTTGTCATTATTAAGTGTAATTCACCTCCTTTTCTACCAAAGTTAATAGTTTTAGGAGGGTTTAAGAGGGACAGAGCTAAAATCTGAGTCACAATCAGGGTCGGAGGTTGACAGCACAGAGACATTTTCAATAATTACTTATCTAAGAAATGTAGTAGAACAGACACTGCAAGCCAAACAGAAACGCTAAGCAAAATAAACAGCAATAAAACATAAAAAATGAATATTACTAATGCACTTTGTTCTATCACCTACATTTTGACAAAAGTCATGGTCAAAAAGCATGGGAAAGACTTTGTGACCAAACCCCGTAAGCAGACACAAACTGCACTTTCACAAACTCTTGCATGCCTTTGCTACAACGTTATGGACTGTCATGTTTTATACTGGTATTCAGTACTACATGCATTGTTCCTCAAAGCTCACACCTTACTCATTGTTCAGCTACAGCACTTTTAATTTCCAGCTTGGAACATGAAAAAAAAAAATCTAAATTAACACAATAAAACGTATAATATATAATGTAACTCCAAACTAAACGTATTAAGCCTGAATAAACTATCGTCAAAATCAAAAATATCCTGATACTGTTTAGTACTTCTGCTGTACTTTTTCACAGCTAGGCAGAAAGGAGGAAATGGTGTTCACAGAATGTAAACTGTTGTTATAAACCATGGTAACAGAGTTATTAGAAATACCTCTGCTGTATTTTTTCACAACTAAGCGAAAAAGAGGAAATGGCATTCACAGTAGAATGTAAATTGTTGTTATAAACTATGGTAATGGAGTTATTAGAGACGTGGCTTGAATTCAGGTAAAGAAACTTATGGTGTTGGCTGAAGGGCTTTGAACTGTGCGCATTTTGAGGGATGAACTATGGAATTGGGGGGGGTGCAAAACTCTCAGTACAGTTAGGACGAACAGGGCGCCAAGATGAACAGAACTAATTAATTAAAACAAATAAGTAAATAATACAAATTGCGCCCTTTATGAGGACAGCCTGTACAGTGCCCTAGGTGGTTGCCTAGTTTGCCCATGCCTAAGGCCAGCCATGGCTAGAATACAACAATACTGTTAGTGAGTATTTGGTATAGCACCAAGTGACTGCTGTCACGCAGCAATACTATTAGTAACTAAAATTAAGTTATAGTACTATGAGACCATTATAATTATAAAACAATTGTGTGTGCAATCTTCAGATATTGTTCTACATGACTGTTGGAATACAGCAATGGTGTAAGTCAATAATACTGATGTATACTTAACAACTTGTAGAACAGTGGTAATTTCAGTGAGTGTCTGATGCATGCTACTAAGTGATAACTGTAGTATTTTAATACTGTTGGTGAGTAAGTCTGAAGTATGGTACTAAGTGTTGTACTTAGTGAGTATGGCACCAATTAATTGTTGTAGTGCAACAATATTATTAGTGAGTCTGTGATTACCACAGTACTTTGATACTATTATTAAGTCAGTTGTAGATATGATACTATGTTATTGCTTTATCAAAGTCATATTGTAAGTGATTGAGTCTAATCTGTTTTAGTAAATGATTGCCACAGAAAAACAACACTGTTATTGTATTAAGTGACTTCCATGGCACAACAATACTATTAATGATTAAAGTTTGTGGTATTGTATTAACGGCTTATTGTAATGCAATAATGTCATTGGTGGTTGTGTTAAAGGAATAGCATTAGGTTCATAGGTAGTTGCTAGGCATACAGTTCATAATACCACTGAGGGTCATAGCCCAATTTCCCAGCTATCTAGTTAAGCTATTTGCTCAAGGTCACACAATAAGAAAATGGAGGCTGAGGGAATCAAACCTGTATCACAAGAAGTAGGTTATTAACAGTTTATTGCCTTGATCCTTTGTGCTGGCAGTTTGTAAATTAGATTTATCTGTTAGTTGGTGCTAATATAACAACACTATTAGAAAATTAATTCTGAAATATGATACTAACTTCTGTAAGACAGCAACAGTATTATTCACTCATTTATTTATTTGCAACCTGTTTACCTGGAGAGTCCAACCAGGCTGGAAAGTCATTTTCAGAGGAAGCCTGTTGAGAAAGCTTAGAAAAGTAACAATCAGTATATAGTAATAAACATTTAAAATATGCAGTACAGTTGAACATATTTGTATTTAAGATATATAGACAAAATAAATTACAATCTAGGAAAACCCCCATATCCTAAAATGTTACAGGAAAGTCTAACACAGACAAATGACTGCTGCCAAAGCCATGGATTAAAACTCAATGCCAAGATGTGCATAATAGTACCTTTTAGGAAGTCAGCCACCCCAGGAAACTACCTCATTAATAAAACACCCTTAAAAGTTGACACAATAGTCTAAAAATCTGGCTTTTCACCAACATGTGTCTAATGTAGTAAGAAAAACATTCTATGCAACTCAACTTAAAAGTATGGTCATGGCATTAGGTTCCAGGGAGGTCACTGTGCGACTATACTCAGCCCTCATCAGACACATCCCTAAGTATAACGCTGTCTTCGGTATGTACCCAACCAGGCACATGCAATGACTGGATCAGCCACAGAGGCTCCTCACAAAAAGAATACAGGGTGTAAACATAATCACCTGTACAGATTACCTCAAAACCCTGTCCTTATACTCTGTTTCCTACAGACTGCTGAAATGTGATTTATGCCTGGCATACAGAGCATTCTTGAATCCTGCCCTGATGGACCTTTTCTATATCTATAACATGAAAGGCATTACAACTAATAGATACAAGGATTTAAACGTTGCTTGTGATTTGAATAGGACATGTTCGAGGGACTGGTATGTATCTCAGAGAATTCCCATTCTCTGGAATAGGCTTCCCATCCATGTGAAGAAGAGACCTTTTCTAATCCTATTCAAGTGTGACCTTGACCAGTAGATGGGAATCACACGTTCACCTGTGTCTGACACCTAAGATTCTGATGGACAGAGGCAACAGTTAAATCATGCTCTAACAAACATACATCCCTTGAAACAACCTCTAAGGCAAAGTAGTCCATTGGATATACTTGGGTTGCATGGCTAGGCTTATGAAGACCCCACTGGTCATTAGCTTAGTTTAGACTGATGAACCAATAAACATTGTATAAGGCTTCTTCATAAGGTAGGGAACATAATGCAAAACAACAGAAGATATTTCAGTAGCAATTGTAGAACACATGAATCAGCAAGTGACATGATATTATATTAATTGAGAAATGCAATGCAGCAGTATTATTACTGACTTTCAGGCACAGTACTAGATGACTGTTGTGGTACAACAATATTATTAGTGAGTGAGCTGGAAGTATGTACAAAATGACTGCTGTTGTACAAAACTGCCATTAATGAGTGAGTATAAGGTGTAGAACTAAGTGAATATTGTGGTGCAACAACACTACAAATGAAATAATTTGATGTAGATGGTATCAAGTGTTTTTTGTAAGACTATTAACAATCCTGAGATATAGCACAACAATGCCATTAATCAGTTAACAATGTGTTGTGTGGAATTACTGTTGTAGGGATATAATACTATGAAAAAGAGAGTGAATTATAGTACTTGGGGACTGTTGTAGTGCAGCAATAGTATTATTAAGTTCTAGGTGTAGTTCTAATAATTGTAGTACCACAATACTGTGACTGAGTGAGTCTGAGATATGAATCAAAGTGATTATTGTAGTAGTAAACTTAAGGCATGTGGAGCTTTTCTCCCCCGACCTCTGCTGAAAATGGGTTTTACAAAGTCAGACTTTTCCTAATCAACAAAGACAAATAATAATCATAACCATATCAATGAATGGGTTTATGTATGATACTTAGCAATTCTGTTAGTGAATGACTTAGAGTTACAATACTAAGATGATTGCTAGAATACAGCAATACCATTAGTCAATGCAGCAAGGAATGATTTTTACTCAGTTTTCCTGCTCCACAAATGTTGCAGAAACACACAGTGGGTAGGACATGCAATTGCAGGACTGTACCAAACCACCACTCCCTTCCACAATGGGCCACCCATCCACCCTCATGAAGCACTTCACAACTGTTTCTCTGGCCTCTCCAAGGGAAATCAAACTGCATCATTAGCCCCATTAATATGTCCTTTCCTCATCCTCCTCCTCCTCTTCCAATGGGCACAACCATCCACCCCTACCAGCAACTGACACCCAAGACATTAATCGAGCCAAAGTTGCTTCCAGCATAGCCAAGGTTGCTTCCAGCATAGTCAGGCCTTTATCTTGGCATGCCACTGCGTTGGCTGATTTCAACTGGTATTGGAAGACAGGTAGATATGAACTGATGCCATTTTATACTTTAGGTCCTATTAGTGACGTATATTTTTAACCATTCTAGATATGAGTGGGAGAGACCAAGAGATGAGACCCAGTGATGAAGTTTGGACTGAAGGATTACATGCAAAGTATTTGATAAGTTAAGGATTGATGACACAATGAAATTATAATTTTGTTTGTGAGTGGTATTAATGACACATATAAGATATTAATGAGTGAGTCTGAGGAACAGTGCTAAGTGATTTTTGTAGGAGTATGATACTCTGACCCAGTCAGTGTGAGTTATCATACAACATAATGTTTATAGTACTATAATGCTTTAGTGAGTAAACCATGTGATTACTGTACTACAACAATACAATTGGTGATTACATTTTGACTATGGTGCTAAGTGTTTTATTACAGCAACACTATTAATTACTGACTTTTAGGTATTCTACTAAGTATTTGTAGTCCAACAATACTATTAGTAACCGTACGTCCTGCTTATTAATTAATTGTTGTGGCACTACAATACTATTTACCAGTTTTTTTTGTGGCATGGTATGACGTGATGTTTGCAGCAAATGCAATTAGTGTGTAAGCTTCAGGTGTGGAACAAGTGATTGTTGTAGGACTTCAAAACTATGAAGGTGGAATTTGAAGTATGGTAATAGGTGATTGTTGTAGTGCAACAATTCTATTACTGAGTCAGGTTGAGGAATTATACTATGTTATTGCTGCAGTATTAGTCATGATAATTATAATTCTGTCTATCTGTACACAAATTCACACACACACACACACACACACACACACACACACACACACACACACACACACACACACACACACACACACAAAGACACGCAGAGACACACACACACACACACACACACACACACTCATCTATCCATCTTTTTGTCCATCTATCTATCTATAGATGGATGGATATGCGTGTGTGTGTTTATTTATATATATATATATATATATATATATATATATATATATATATATACACACATACAGATAGATAGACAGATATGGATAGATAGCTATAGATATATATTGTGCAGCTTATGTCTAAAGGGGCCATGTAAATTATACTTTGTCACATAACTTGGTAGGCCATTCCAAGTAGTAGGGGCTACTTTGGAGACTGATTTTCTTCTAATACCTGACTGAAAAAGAGCCTGAAAAAGATGATAGATTGTCAGCTTATGGATAATAAACAGATGGTATGTTCACTTCTGAAACCTGAATTTAGCTGCAAGGAGAGGGCAATAATTTAGGAAAAGCAGAGTTTAGGTGAAAGAGCTTTGCAGGAGATAGATTCTGGCATTAACTGTGAACTAGTTAGCCTTTGGCAGTCAGGGTGATAATCTCTCTTGTTGGACAGGCTGATAGTTCTCTAAATAATACTACAGTTCTTATTTTTTGGTTAAAGTTGGCATGGTTGCATTCTTAGCACTGGGTTTCCCATATATTTTGTTAAATAGTACTAATAGTGCCTAATGTAGAATTGTATGATTCAGGCAGAGATAAGAACTATGATATGAAGAGCATATTTTGCATGGGAATAAATACTGCTTTGACTCACTCAGCTGGCATTGCCAGTGAAGCGACTGGAGGTCTATAGATGAGTTTAAGTTTTGAAAGGGCATTAATGGAGGAAGCATATGTATGGTTACAAAATAAATACATTTTGGTTGAGCCATATATCTATGTAATTGTATGTTTGACTTGTGCAATTTCTTTTTCATTGACAATTTTTACTTCTCATATCACACCTGTGTGAATCCTAGACCTGCTCTTGCACAAACCCTGGTTAGGAAATAATGTCTTAAGGCAACTAAAAGAACACAACCAGTTATTTTTGTATTTGAAGAGTATACCTTACTGAGCATATGTGTACTTCCTTGTTTTTTTTACCTTCAGTCACAATACTGCTATTCTTTTTATTCCTACCTATAGTATATGATTGTATTAGTGATATGTATAACATGTATTTTTCATTTTGTGCTTGTATCTGAGACTGAATTAACATTTGTATCTGCATGCTGTATATATGTTGTACTGCTATTTATAAATGTGGAGCTTTTCTCCCCAGGCCTCCGCTGAAAAAGGACATTTTGTCCAGTCAAACCTTCCTGGTAAACAAATGTAAAATAAATAAAAAATAAAATAATTTTTAATGGAGATGTTAGAGCCCAGAGCCAACTTATGAACATGATTAATCGTTTTTTGAGGAGATTATGGTATCAGTATACTACACAACCATTTCCATAGGAGTTCAAATTCCTTATGCAGTAATTTTGTATATGTTGTTTAAGAAGATGTGAATTTGAAAAAAAATTCTGCATGCAGAGTGTACTGTAGTTCGTACAGGACAGAAAAGATAGAATTAAAATAGCTGGAAAACAGTAGTGGGGCCAGTATTGGCCTTGGGAACTCATGATGTGATTACTCCTGCATTTGTTGTTTAATAGCCTAAAATATTTATCAGTAAGGTAATTGTTAAAACAAGTTAAAACTCTTTCAGTCAAGTTGCTCTGTTGTAGACCACTCAAAATGCAGGTTAAGTGGTATTATTTCAAAGCCGTCTTAAACGTCTATGAGTACACCACCCGAGTTAAGATTTTTGTTTCTATATTGAGACAGATTTGATTGGTTACTGAGTATAACACTGTTAATGTGCTGATTCCATGTCTGATGACATGAGCTTTGTCTTACAAAATGATAGTTGTTCTTATACAATGTTCCATAATGGCTTTGTTTGTTGTGCTAGCATAGGTTTCCAAACATTGGATAAGCATTCTTGTAACAATTGGACTTACCAGCTTCAATTTTTTTTGTGTGTAAAATATTAACTCTGAAATTCTAAAATTAAATTGTAAAAACTGCTCTGCTTTACTTGGCTTCAAACTCAAATTACGTTCTTAACAACTGACCGGGTCTTCAAATGATTTAC
Organism: Protopterus annectens; assembly: GCF_019279795.1. NCBI lineage: Eukaryota > Metazoa > Chordata > Ceratodontiformes > Protopteridae > Protopterus > Protopterus annectens. The sequence goes on from NC_056733.1 coordinate 1,935,879,039, forward strand.
TGGCTATATTTGAAGAATGAAGGACATTTTCATTAAAACAAGGCTGAGATTCTTTGACAACTAACTATCTCACTGCACAATGCTAATTAGTGGCCATTTGAAGAATGCAGTGTTTCAAAAACAATGTGCAAGGGACATCTTCTAAGCTGTGAGCCACCATACAAAATTCCAAGCACTGGTGTACAGTGTTCGTCTGTGAATACCAAACTATGTTTGCCTTTAGCAGTGCTTAATAACTTGACATTTTATTCTAAGGTGGTCAGTATTAATAAATTACTACTACTTCCACTAACAATAGTAATAGTAACAGTAATAATAATAATAATTTTTATTATTGTTGTTGTTATTATTATTATTATTATTATTATTATTATTATTATTATTATTATTATTATTTTATTATTGTTATGCACTGTCTCAAAGAAGCAGCCCCAGGTTTGAAATAAGGCATTACTTTAAAATGAATTATATGCCACAATAACCATTTTCAGATCTACACTTCTTTCAGACAGGTTTCTTTTACCAGTTTCATACTTATCAGTATAATGTTATAGACCCAGTTTGTGTCAGTCTCAAATTTGAAGATCAGTAAAATTGAAAATTATTTCTTGCAAACACTGCAGAATATGTAGAGTGCAACTTGTACCCAGGAAAACTACACAACTTTTAATACTTGAAAAATTGTGAAATGCGTCTAGGCAGGTAACAACTGGTAATAAGACTTAGTTGCTAAATTGTCATTGTACGAATGTGTGTATGTACTTAATAAAGTTTGTTAATTAGATAATGGAATTATCCTAGGTAAACCTTTTTCAACAATAGCCTTAAATTACAGGAAAAAATACACAAGTAGGTTACACTGACAAACTCTAGAAAAAGTCATAGAAGATGACATGGCTATAAAATACAAGAGTATTTTCTAAGATATATTTATATTAAATTGATGCCATCAAATAAAAATATGTTTGTAAATGGAGTGATGCTGGTGTCAGTAGTGAAGCCAGTTCTGCAGAAAGTATTTAACGAAAAATGTTCCTTTTGCAGATGATTCAAAGTTATACAAGAGGTATGAGGAGCAGAAAGTTAAAGAAGGAATAGGAAAGGTCAAAAAATGTTACAAGGTAGGTCTACAGTGTGGCAGTTTACATTATGTGTATTCATGCATGGGAGAGCAGAAATCCAAAAAAAAGGAGTATACAAATGAAGAGAAAGTTGTAACAACAACAAATGAGCAAATGATCAGTTGGAATCATATCAGCTGAACTGAAGGTAGCAATAGTGGTTGGTAGCAGTAAAGAGCATGAATGCTAATATATACAAGAGGAAAATACATTACTTTTAGAATTCAAGACTAGTATTAACCATTATTATATATAGCTAACAGAACCTCATGTGGAAGTGTGTGTGTGTGTGTGTGTGTGTGTGTGTGTGTGTGTGTGTGTGTGTGTGTGTGTGTGTGTGTGTGTGTGTGTGTGTGTGTGCAATTCTTGGCTTCTCAACAATGAAGACATAGATACATCTCATTCATTTCAGAGGTGAGTAACAACAAGCATAAAGAGAGACTGGAAGAGCTTAATACTTATAGTTTTTAGGGAAGAAGGCACAGGAGTATACGAAAAAAAAAAAAAAAACTTCAGTTGTCTTAATGTAATTCAGAAGAAGTAAATGTGACCTCTCCTTTCAGGGAAAAAGGAGTAAGAGAAAAGGAGGGCTTAGGTTCATAGGTAGATACTAAGCAAAAAGGTCTGCGTAATATTGCAAGCCTAGACCATGGCCATATTAATGTTTTCATAGGGAAGACAAGTTATACCAGGGGAAAATTTGAAGCAGCCCATCAAATTATCTTATATTTAATGTGGCAAGGGCATTAGTTTGCTATTTATGCGTAGAGGAAGTTTTTTTTTTTTTTTCCAGAGATAGAGAATGCATCAGTATATCAATATATCAGTATTTGAGTCGCATTAGTTCTGCAATGGAATTGCAGATCAAACAGCAAATAATCTTTCATTGTTTGAAGGTTAGACACAGATTCCAAAGGAAAAGTGTATAAGAGATTGAGTACAGAGAGAGAGAGATGACTAACAATCTGTCCTGATTAAGACTTTTGAGGACACTGATTTTTTTTAGAAATTAATCTTTGAGGTTTCTGAAGTTGAATGATATGCTTAGCAAATAGATGCCAAAAGGAGCCATTAGTTCAATAATGGTTGTGATGTAATGAAAGTATAGGAGAATTAATACTTCTTTGGATCTAGAGGATATGTCTTTGCAGACTGAGTGAGCCAGATGGAAGGGTATCTGAATTGCTTTGGAGACATGATGGGTAAAAGGTCAGGGATCATCAACAAGAGTGCCTAGATCTCTTAATACAGTGTCTGACTGGAGGGTCGTGTCTCCAGTACGGCAAGTAAAATGTTTTGTTTTATAAAATAAGCTATACTATGTCTTTTTCCATTTAATTTGATGTAATTTTCTTTGCAGTAATTGTTAACGTGGTCTGATCTTAGAATATAGAAATGTAACTACTGTCTGTGCTGTTTGTGTATAAATGTAAACAGAAATGTAATTTCTCTGTGTTTGATTGAAACTTAGTATAATTCAATGTAAACAAATGGATGGTATTGCCCAGTCGGACTTTCCAGGTAAACAAAGACAATTAAATAAATAAATAAAATAAATATTCCATGTTGGAGCAATTGTGCACTGGTCGACACAAACTGTACAGAAAAGATGGATGGCTTACATGGCATATGGGGAAGCTTTTTTTTTCCCCACAAAGACTGAATGCCATCAAAAGCTATCTGACTGCAAGGTTATTAATATCTATCAGGGTTAATTGGAGATTATGCAGAATTTGGTATCAAAGGGGACAGATATAAGCCATTCTTTAATAGGTGAGAAAAGGAGTGACTGACTGAGAAGGATTGGGAACAAATCCAGTAGAAATTGAAAATGAATGAACAGGAATGTCATTTGGACCTTACGTACTGTCAGGATCTATACATTTGATCTGAATCATAACCTCAGAATTATTAGATCCTCCCCGGGATTCATGAAGCTCAGTGCAAGGACGGCGTTAGCCTTGCACCGACCGTGTGGTGTAGAGATGGCGCAGCAGCACCACATGCATATTAATGAAGATGCGCTGCCGCAATGGCCACATGCATAGGAAATGTGCGCGAGTGCAGGGGGCGTGTCCAAGCCCTGCACGGAGGCGTGAACATGGCTGCATATGCGCAACCTAAAATGCTGACTAGTACAGCCTGCCTCTAATAGTAATCACTCCTGTCAGTGGCCATGGATACTGAAATGTATGCAAAGCATACAAGACAGTTTTGCGAACACCAAAATAAAAAGTAAACACGAAGGCACGTAGCTGAATATTGAGTCCCTGTCCCTTGAACAAATGACATTTAAAACTCCGTGCCCATATTCCATTGTAGTGTCGATAGTTATACCAAGTGGAAGTGAAACGCATTGTGTTAGCGTGTCGCCAATTGCTAAGCCTAGCCCAATGGCTAGAGTCACCACCTGTCCCACATTGTGAGGGACAGTCCTCATCTGGGCAGTTGTGTCCATACCAAAACCATTATAAACGTCAAATGTCCTGTGACTGTAGGACATAATTATGTCCCATATTTTATGTAATAGTCCCATGCAATACTTATTTCCGTATGTAAAATACCTAAATGTTACAAGAAACAGAATAAGCAAGTAAATGAAACAGAATAAGCAACTAAACTGCTACAACAATAAGCTTAAATTTAGGCATAAAACTAAAGTACTATCCTTTGTACTGACCGTGGGTATGTGTTGGCCTGTAAAATCTGATGTGTGTCCCAAAAATGTCCCCTCTTAGTCATATGAAAAGGTGGTAACCCTACCAATGGTCAGAGCATTCGCCCAATATCTGCCCATTCACGGTCCAAGTTGTCCTTATCAGGACATCCCAAAGATGAATGGGTATTACCCGGGTCTACCTACCATGTCATGAAAGATAAGTATTTGCGTGTACCTATGTGCATGAAGTACAGCATGTGAAAGATCAAAAATGCTAGGGTAGTCCTCACAACCATATTGGTACCAGAGATAAGTAGGGTACGCAATGTGTTCTGTTGACTGTGCCATGGGCCATCAACCAGAGGAGGGATGGATGGTAAGTATGGAATATGGGGGTGGGGGGTGACCGGTAATGTAATAATTCGCCAAGGAGAGACTGGGTTGGATGCACAATAGGTGAACTGGAGGTGTACGAGGGAGCAGTGGGTGAATCAGAAAGAAAACCAAAGAACAAACATTCATATCCACAATACAACCTGACAGGCTATACTGTAGAACACAATCCCACAAATATATGAACATTAAAATGTGTGATACACATGTACAGAAACGTTACCGGCACATACCCACATAATGGTCTGGCCTGAACTAAGCCATCCAACCTCAACACACCTGGATACATAATTGAATACCCATCATTCCCTCCAGAGCACACCACCACCCCCCCCTTCCTGAAGGTCCACCAAAACCAACCATACTCGGGCTGTTAGCTTGGCGCAGCCATATCTGCACATAGTGACCCCTACTCATATCTAGTAGGCAGTCTCACCCTAGGCAGTCTCATGACTGCAAACTATGTATCCCTTGCATGTATAACCCTACCTCATTTTTGTAAAGCCAAAAGAATAGAGATCATCAGTCCCCAAAATTTTTGGATATCCCTCATGGGATAAGTATCTGTTCTAAACATTAGACTTGGTGTCATGACACAATGTCCAGTCCTGTAGACATCTGGACATAAGTTGTATGAGCAATAGTTATCCACAAGACTGCTCAGCCTCCAGCCGGTCTTGCAGAACCTACGACCCAGGATTAAACACCTGACCATGATGCACGTCTCCCCATGTGCATTATCGGGAATATATACCTTACACATTCGCATAGTGGCAGTCGGATATAGGGTGATTAAGGCACTTTAAAGCAGACGTAAGTAGGGTTACAACCTGTCCCACTTTGAGAGGGAAAGTCCCTTTTTGGGCAGTTGTGTCCTGACCAAAAATAATACAATGGCAAATGTCCTGTGATTGTAGGAAATAATTATGTACCATATTTCATGTAACAGTTGCATAAAACAGCTATTTTTGTATGTAAAATACTTAAATGTTACAAGAAACAGAATAAGCAACTAAACTGCTACAAGAATAAGCTTTCATATAGGCAAATAAGTAAATTCAAACCTATGTACTGACCATGGGTATGAGTCGGCCTGTAAAATCTGATGTGTGTCCCGAAAATGCCCTACTTTGGCCATTTGAAAAGGTGGCAACCCTAGAAGTAAGCGGGTATACAAGTGTGTATGCGCGACGGTAAGTGGCGGTGATTCAATGGTATGGGGAATGTAAATAAGCATGCATGTAGGTGTATATGTATGTGTATGTACAGAGCGATATATATATATATATATATATATATATATATATATATATATATATATATATATAGATAGATATGAAGAATGAACATGATCACAATATAGCAGTCATAACGAATGTGAAGAAAAACAGCAGTGGAACCCCCCCATAATATTTAGTGCTGTTATATATGAGGAAGGCAGAGGTGAGCACACCTCTGAATCCCCAACCAAAGGTAGGACGCTAAAAGTGGAACTAACGATGTCCCCGTGCTAAGTCTGACTTTCGTCTAGGTACAGGACAGTCCTGGTCCCCAGTCAGACAAACCTAAACCCAGATGACCACATGAAAACCCTGACAATCGAATACACATATGTGCCAAGACTATAGGCTTTGGAGATCTGAATATACTTTGAGTGAGTCAACATGCGGCAAGGGTCCAGAGCAGTAGGGAATGGTGCATGTGTAGTACTGCAGTTTTCCCAACAGGAAAATGGATGCCTGCTGTGTTAGTGAAGTGTTGAGTCATGCGTTTGGGTAGCTATGAACCATGGGTATCTATATAAATGAAGCAGAACACCAATAGTGTAGTGGTTAGAGCATCCGACTATTGAGCAGATGTTGCCGGTTCAACTGCAGCACACACCATTTATGACTCGTAATCTGTATACGAGCATATGTTGCTAATTTTATGCTGTATAATGATATCATACCAATTAAATGTGAACTGGGGTGACGTATCACAGTAAGAATGTAGACAGATTTTGCATGACGTGAATTGGCAGTTAAACGGAAAACTGCAGCTGAAAAGTGTTGTACTCACCCTTTGTACAACGGCCCTTGTTCTGCCCAGAAACACAATATACCGCATCGGCCAGGCCCTATGCCAGGGCCCTACACATCACAATCAATGTGATTTACCACTAAGACATGGCAGTTATATCTAACGTCGATGTTATCACAAACATAGCAGACAGCACAGTCATTCAACAGTATGATCAAATTAATTAAATCCTATAGATGTGTATGCATGTGTATGTACACACACACACACATATATATATGGGTCTACTTGAGTTGACCGAGACGTCACTTCGCCGACACGCAGAAGACCAAGACCAAACAACCGAAACCGAAGGTGATCGACAAGGTGAAATCCCAACAGCCGAAAGACAGACATGGGGAACGTGTGAGCGCGACTCGGTAAGTGTGCGATAGTGAGGGATTTAGGGTTAGGGAGCGGACAGGTAAGTGTGCGATAGTGAGAGATTTAGGGTTAGGGTGCGGGAAAGGTGAGTGTGCGGTAGTGTCGGAGTTAGGGTTCGGGTAAGGTAAGTGTGTGATAGTGATGGAGTGTAGTTTAGGGGCGGGTTAAGTGAGTTAGGGTTAGGGTGCGGGTAGAGTGAGTGTGCGATAGTGATTGGCTTTATGTTTTAGGGTGGGTTAAGTGAGTTAGGGTTAGGGTGCAGGTAGGGTAAGTGTGTGATAGTGATGGAATTTAGGTTTAGGGGTGGGTTAAGTGAGTTAGGGTTAGGGTGCGGGTAAGGTAAGTGTGCGGTAGTGTCGGAACTTAGGGTTAGGGTTTGGGTTAAGGTTAGTGGATATGTAATTGTGTGTAATGTGTAGTTTACGTTTTGTGTGTCAGTGTAATGGTGTTCAGTTTTGTGAGTTGTCGGTATTGTGTGTTTTCGGTTGTTTGGTCTCGGTGTTTTGCGTGTCGGCGAACTGGCGTTTTGGTCAACTAAAGTAGACCCATATATATATATATATATATATATATATATATATACACATCTACATATATATATATATATATATATATATATATATATATACATATAGGGTAACTACCTGCCCCACTTTGCGAGGGACATTCCCTCTTTGGCCAGTTGTGTCCTGTACACTTAGTGTCAAATGGCAGATGTCCTGAGATTTAATGACAAAAATATGTCCTATATTTATGTAATAGTTACATAAAACAGTTATTCTGTATCTGAAACACCTAAATGTCATAAGAAACTGAATAAGCAACTAAACTGCTACAAGAATAAGCTGTCAATTAGGCATAAAAGTGAGGTCCTGTCCTTTGTACTGGCTGTGGGCATGTGTCGGCCTGCAAAATCTTGACGGTTGTATCAAATAAATCCCACTGTGGCCATTTGAAAGGGTGGCAACCATATATATATATATATATATATATATATATATATATATATATGTATATAAATATATATATATATATATATATATATATATATATATATATATATATATATATATATATATATATATATATATATATATACACACACACACACACACACACACACACACACACACACACACACACACACACAATGAACATGGGAACAAGAAAGTAATCATAATGAATGAGAAGGAATATAGCTGGCCAGAGGTGGCCAAAATCCCTGCGTCTCTAACCACAGGTAGGATGCTAACAGTGGGAGTAACCTTGTCCACGTGCTAAATCTGACTTTCAAACAGGTACAGGGCTGTCCCGGTCCCCAGTCGGGCAAGCCTAAACCTGGATGACCACATGAACACCCTAACAATCAAACACACATATGTGCCAGGACTATAGGCTTTGGAGGTCTGAATATCCTCAGAGTGAGTCAACATGCGGCACGGGTCCAGAGCAGTAGGGAATAGGGAATGGGCATGTGTAGTAGTGCGGTTTTCCCAACAGGAAAATGGATGCCTGCTGTGTAAATGAAGTGTTGAGGCATGTGTTTGGGTAGCTATGAACCGTGGTTATACATATAAATGAAGCAGAACACCAGTAGTGAAGTGGTTAGAGCATCTGATAACGAAAAGGCATTCACGGTTCAAGTTCAACTATAGCACATGTCATTTTCCCTGTGGAATGAATGTCACTCTACTGTAAAGCCGACATTTAAACATGTAAAAGTGAACGTGTGTATCGCATGGGACTATTAACCAGATCCCTTCAATCAAAGTGGTACTGTCATAATGAATAAGGCACAAGTAAGCACAAATAAGCGGCAGTAAACATATGTAATGCACAGTAAGCATAGGCGAGTGCGCCTGCTTGGGTGTAAGCAGCTCCCAGCATAGGAAATGTATGTTTGTATGTACAAATCTAATCTATATATATACATATATATATATATATATATATATATATATATATATATATATATATACATACACACACACACACACACACACACACACAAACACACACACATATATATTTGTGTATAGATATATATCTACATACATGAAATATATATATATATATATATATATATATATATATATATATATATATATATATATCTATATGAAGAATAAACGTGATAACAATAAAGCATACATAAGGGATGTGAAGGGAATCAAGAGCAATTATGGTATTATATAGTGCTGTCAGCGTATGTCATAAAAAGCTGCCCAGGAGTGAGCAAAGCACCACTACTCACACCACAGGCAGGGTTTTACCAGTGGGAGTAACATTGTTGAATTGCTAAGTCTACTTTACACACTGACAGAATGTAGTTCATGATGGGACCACCAAAAATTGTAAAGCGCAAATGGCCTTAATCCACAACCCCAGGAAAGGCACACATGTGCAAATATACATGGCGGGATACCCTGTGAATACACAAGGCGGGACAAAATGTGTGTAGGGCCCCAAACGTTCTGGAGAGGGCAATGTGTAAAGGTGTGTCATGGCTGTGATAACAAGTGGATAATGGATGTTACGCATCTAAATTCAACACGGGTGGGGTGGAGGAACTATAGGTATGCAATTCTGGATCCAGGCGTGCCAGGGTTGGAAGGCCCGATTTTAATGGACTGCCCCGTGGAGGTCAGCTAGTTCGTAATAGGTATATATGCATACACACATGCAGACAACAATATGTTGAAGTACATTCTCTGTAACACATGCATTCCATTTGTTGACATAAATAATAGGAATGTGCACATACAAACATCGACAGTAGATGGAATAATAGGCTGTGCAGAAGAGGGGTGGGTCGAATCACACTGTATCACATTCCAATTACCATCGGTAATCCGTACATGAAATATTGCGACATCTGTCTGCTGTATAACGTGTTAAATACCGATTACAAGATAACTGGAGTGAAGTGTCGGTGTCATAATGAATAAGGCACTAGTATGCTGGTGAAGCATATATAAACACAATTACGCATTTGTAAGTGCGTATGAACAGGGAAAGTATATATGTATAGACATGTGTGTATATATATATATATATATATATGCACACACACACACACACACACACAAATAGATATATATAAATAAATAAATAAATATATATATATATATATATATATATATATATATATATATATACAGCAAGATATGAATATACATGTATGCATACATATGCAGATATATCTGTATATATGAATGTAAATAGATATATATATGTTACAGTAAATATACACATGTATATATCTAGGTTATGTTACAGCAGTTACGGATAACATATTTTCAGACCGGGCATATGTTGGTGGGAGGTCCAATAAACAAACGTCTACCTCCCACCACCCCCAGCTAGGCCGGTGAGACATACAGACATGCAATAAAGGTAAATACACCACTGCTTCCCAGACCATCGGCAGAAAACTACCAGTGGGAGAGATCTACAATGTCTACACTTTAAACATGGACAGCGATGTCCCTTGTGGGACACCAAAAATTCTGTTTTTCTAGCCAAGACCAGTAAAGATTGCGGCAACCAGGATGTAGCTGTACACGGAACAGTAGGTTGTGCAAACCTGATAACACATGGGTTGACACAACGTACAACATGTTTCCCGACATGGGGAGAGTGGGCAGTGTGTAGGGGTGTGTTCATACCCCACCTTTGCCCACAGTAAGGATGAGTGCTGTAGAGGAGTGGCAGGTAGGTGAACTATGGGTATATGATTATGGGCCTAGGCGTGCAGGTGTTGACTGGCAGAGACGTGTTAGGACCACCCAATGGATGAAGGTAATATTCTGATGTGGGTATAGCAGACACCCATACCTCCCAAACCTTAAGAGCACATCTACTGGATAGTCCATAAACCACTGGGGGAACACATATGGACTATATCATTGAACTGTCCCTGATTACCAGGGACGTCCGTGATTACGAATCAGAATCTAACACGGTCCCAACTAAGCTAGTGATATTAGGAGGAAAGGTGGCGGAATACATGTAATGAATAATGACAACATGTAAGAGTCATAAACAGCATGTACCTCAGACAATGTGTATGAATACATATGGGCTCTGGGTCCGTCAATGTGTCAGGTTAATAGCACCAACCTTCTAAATGTGTCCCTGTGGTTTTTATGCAGTGTCACTGATTCAGTGTTCCGTCTTCCCCATTCGTATGAGAGGTCTGCTAGTGAGAGAAAGCGCATGTTCCACCGACTACCTTAGAAGGATGATAGAATAATAGGGGTTGGGTTACCACCTGTCCACCTTTGCGAGGGACACTCCCCTTTGGGCAGTTGTGTCCTGCAAAATAAATGTAATTATGGCAAATGTCCTGTGATTTAGGGCAAAGATTTCCTATATTGTCTGTAGTAGTTGCATAAAACAATTATTTTGTATCTGAAACACCTAAATGTTATAAGAAACACTATAACCAACTATAATGCTACAAGAATAACCTTTTATTTAGGCAAAACAGTGACGTACTCTCCTTTCTACTGGCTGTGGGAATGTGGTGCCCTGCAAAATCTGATGTCTCTACATACAGGTCCTATAGGTTTGCCACCTTTCCAAATGGCCAAAGTGGGACATGTTCTGTAGAAATGTCAGACTTTCCAGGACAAAACATACCTACAGCCGTGCATAGTACAGAATTATACTTATTTGCACAAATCAAAGCTTATTCTTGTAACATTTGAATTGCTTATGCTACTTCACATAACATATAGAAGTTTCATATATAAAATAACTGTTTTATGCAACTATTAATGAAACGTAGAATATAATATTGTCCTGTAATTAGGACATTTTCTATGTCTTGATTATTTTCGCAGGACACAACTGCCTAAAGAGGGACTGTCCCTCACAAAGTGGGACAGGTGTTAATCCTAACTTGGCCAACTGAAAAGGTGGCAAACCTATAATAGGTATGCAGTAGCATGAGTCAGCCGATGTATGAGGCTCCCAAAACCCAATTACTTGTCTGTATTGAAGAGTCTCAGTTCCCATGTATCAGCCAGATGGGAGCAGATTGTATGAGGAACAAACAAATGATATGATTAATTCACTGGACAAGCCACTGATTCCTTACAGTCGAACGCCATGCCGTCGCCTAATGGGCAGCCATTCCCGATACTGTATTCATGTAGTGCGATGTAATAGGCATCACAAGGTGGGAGCAGATTGTATGAGGAACACACAAATAATATGATTAATTCACTGCACAGGCCACTGATTCCGTACAGTCAAACGCCATACTGTCGCCTAATGGGCAGCCATTCCCGATACTGTAGTCATGTAGTCTGATGTAATAGGCATCACAAGGTGGGAGCAGATTGTATGAGGAACACACAAATAATATAATTAATTCACTAGACAAGCCACTGATTCCGTACAGTCACATGCCATGCCGTCGCCTAATGGGCAGCCATTCCCGATACTGTAGTCATGTAGTCTGATGTAATAGGCATCACAAGGTAATATTGCAGTCCTCGCTCCCACCCAGGGGTGTGAGTGACAGATGCAAGCACCAATGTCGGTGCATTTGCAAGTGTGGGAGCGAGCAGGTGTAAGCGTGTTTGGCTACCGGTATGCGAGTATTGCACTGGTAAAGCAATGTAGAGGCTAACTGAGTGTAAGAAGCTGTAACCAGAGGTCAGTAGTGCTTATCAACGTGCAAACCCATGCACACCCACTCCCAACTGCTTTAATGTGCCTTACTCCCTCCATATCCAATGGGCTTGTTCTGCCCTGCAACCAAATAAATGTCCTTTGCAAGGGTCATAACCAAGACCCTGCACACACAGCTAATGTGAATTACCAATACGCCATGACAGATATACAGGCAATGGACAGTACCACAAACATATCATACAGCGCAGTCATTCAACAGTATAGGAATGTATCCCATCATGTAGATGAATATGTGAGTGTTTATGTCCAGCATATAGGTACATACATATATAGAGATATATCAGGAACATACCAAGTGGCATCAAAGCATTGCAAATGAATGAAACGGGAAACACCAGCGATGCCTGTATTATGTAGTTGTGTTGCTATATGTGATCTCAAGACTCCTTCAGACAGACATGTGTCATTCATACATGCAAATAGTTGTACATTGGCCGTATACATCACTCTGTGCATGTAATGTACATTAACACAACAGTACCTGTCCAATCATTATGTGTGAACAGTACTCTTGCAAGGTGCTGTGTGCAAGATCATCAATGTGATAAAGGTAAATGGGGTAAACATAGAGGGACCGGAATTGCTGTGTGTACAATGGGGTCATCCTCATCACGTGTACCTGGACCATGTAGGAGTGATGTGCATACCAGGATCGTGCGCCATGGGACAGGGGTGAGGATAACAGGAGTATGTTGTGATGCATATTACAAGGGTTTCATGTGTTCAGTGGGCATGTGTGTGCAATGGACAGTTATGTATAGGGCAGATGTTGTCCTAGGAGCCGATTGTCTTTATGTTTCCGTAGGTGAAGGTCGGATGTATTGGAAGGAGTGTAGGTATGACCGTGGGGGATAAGTAGGATCACAGAAAAGACAGCATACAGAGTTGGTATATGACATATGTGGGGGGATACACCCCGGACGGGGATGGGTGTTCGGCATTCACAAGCCCATGTGAACAGTTGGACGGAGCCATGGGCAACTGCCACTGCACCTAAATAGCTGCAAAGGAAGCAGTGTTGGGGGCTGTACAGGATGGGCAGCATCACCCTGTAAATGTGACACTCTGCCCTTGAGCTGGTGTATCTGGCTTCAGAACCTCTTATTGAGCCACCATCACAACACGTCCGGGACCGCTTGACAGCAGACATGTACCTGTTTGGTCTCGCTCCCAGGAGGGACATGCTCCATCCTCAGTGGTGGTACCACCAGAAGGTGGTGCAGAGCCAACAGAGGATGATGTCTAAGGCTGGGCCTCAGATGCGCTAGTGCCCAGTGCCATGGTCAGCTGAAGTGTGACAGGAGGTTTTGCCGGGACCTTCCAACTCATTCAGCCTATGGTGTTGCAGTTTAAACCCACATATGGCTTAGTGATAGACAACAGCATACAGGATTACCTACGACAGTATGCATAGATAACACCATCAACCCAACACAACAGCATGCAGGATTACCTACAACAGTATGCATAGATATCACCATCAACCCAACACAACAGATGGTATACATTTACTGAGGGAGCACAAAACATGCATATATACTGCATGCCATCTGTACAATGTGTAGTAGACATGTGACTGCAGCTATGAACAGTTGCCATTATTGGCTTGTCACTGGGAACCCCAGACAGTGTCTGTCATACCACTGTCTCATGTGACACATGTCCAGTCAGGGATGCAATGGCAGTAATACATCCCTATCATCATGCACTGTCTGCAATCTCACACCATGCTTCTGGTGTGCACAGATGTGTGTTCAGTGTGTAACACAGGAAACAAATGGTTGCACACACAGACCAGTTCACAGATGGCCCTACAGATGGGGGTCCCTCATGAACAGAGTACTGTCATGTCTGTATTATAACATGCAGAATAGCCATTACCACACACATGTTAAACAGGCAGTAGTCTCAATGAAGCATAGCTACACTTACATGCTGTAGTCATGTGTGGCACATCACCCTCCTGTCTTTAGACTATTTCCCACTGTGGAAAATGATTTAGGTACATCCAGATATCATCTGTGATGCAGTTTCAGAACACCACATCCAGGTACCACTCACAGCGACTGTCATGGCCAAATAACAACATGGTTTCCCTAGATAGTGTACTGTGTTTATCATACAGATGGCTATGGGAAAACCATCACAGCTGTACCACATGCAGTCAGCTAGAGGAGGACTGCAATAGGTGCAGAGGCCATCACCTGACCATGTCCATCACTTACAATACACATGCTGCTGCAGTGCAGGTGTACTCCTTCACATCCACTAGAGAGTGTGTGGGTGGGACAGGCAAAGTTCACCAGAGAAGAGCTTGGAGACTTAACCCTAAGCATTGTCTGACACACGCCGAACAGTACAGGGGTCAAACCCCTGATTGACTACTCATTACTATTACATGTGCATGATGTTACTACATGTGCCACAAAGGCAACATGTTGCTGTGCTGTAAGAACATATATGTGTGTAGGTGAGTGACATCTGCAACAGAGATATAGTAGACATACATTAGGTGTGGTACACATGGCTGTCCACATGAACAGATGCCATTGTCACCACAACCACACTCTCTAATGGACATGCATTGACACCTTTTCCAGGGCCACAAATACACAACCTAACTACTTAGTTTGCCACTGCAGTAATGCACAGGACTACATGCACCACAGGGGATATCTGGAGGTTCTATGGGCTAGGGCATGTGAAAGTGCTTGACATCTGTTGGTATGCCAATGAGGGTTATACTGGGAGTGACTGTGGTTGGGAGCATCACAACCCACATGCAGAAACAAGGTGCCAGTACTGGCACGCAGGTATGCATTGCTTCATGGGTGTGTAATGGTTGGCTGTGCAAGATGGCTGTACAAGGCTGGGTGAGGGGTAATCCTTGGCATCATGTCACCCAACAATGGTGTGCAGTGCAGAGGTGTATTGTCTGCAATGTCCCACGCAGATGGGTACTGCATTATCTGGCCTGACATCCTGGTTACCAATGTATATGGCCATAGCTTTGCAATGCATGCCATGTCTGTGTTTGATAGTCCTTCACATGGACATTGCCTGGGATGTGCATGTCCCACAATACTGTACAGTGACACATACAGGTGTACCTGGTTTGGCAGACACATGTTGTTTACACAGCCTGTTATCCCCCGATATGCCAATACTGGCCTGGTGTGGCGAAACCTGCTTATTGTGAGCAGGTCGACCCTGCACCTGCATTGATAGTATGATACAGGTATTCCATGGTGTCAGTGGTATGGGTCCATACAGGGCACGTGTACAGCATTGTCTGGCCTCTGTGGCTCACATTTGATGGCACCACATATATTTCAGGCATTCAGTGTGGGACATAGTGAAGGCACAATGTCTGCATATATGTGCCTATTGTACCGCTGTACTGGGTGCCATATCCTCTGCAGGCCACTGCATTCACACCATGCCTACTATCTGTCATCAATGTGCATGGTACTAGCAACATAGCGGGATATACTAGGCAAGTTTGTTTGTGCATGGCACATGGGTGCGGGACATATACCGAGTACTAGTAGGGCTGCATACTTTGTTCATCAGGCCTTTTGCCAGATGTATGGGTATGGCTTGCCAACACAGTCCCATGGTTGACTGACAGCTGTACTCCTCGTGAGGTGGCCAATGTGTCATAAGACAGACACCATATAGGAAAACTACAAAATCTGCTCCCAAACATGTCCAATGGTAAGACAATCACAGCCACCTCTACACAGGCTCTGACAGACAAACACACACTTGCCATGTCCTGTATACAAACCCCTACCATATCACACTGCAGCAATACTCATTTAGGGCACGTGCTATGGCGAATACTGGGTTGTGGCACACTTACAGGTGTATACCTAGGTGGGTGACAACAGCAGGAATGACAATGGTGGTCATGCGATTTGTACAGAGAGTGCATACTCTACAAAGCACTGTACTTGTCGCACGCAGGCAGACACACAAACACACACACACACACACACACACACACACACACACACACACACACACACACTTGGCATGTCTGGGATTAGAACAATGACCTAACTACTTTATTACACAACAGAATTACGCAGTTACAGAACGCACTACTGAGATTACTGGGAAACAGCATTCCCAGTGGTGTATTTGTAGATGGGTGACATCATCAGCCTTGCCAAAGATGGGTATCAGAAATGTATGGAGTGTGAGCAGTCTAAAAGCATTACTCAGTCCTCAGGCAGATGGGGACAAACACACACGCACACACGCACACACACACACACACACACACACACACACACACACACACACACACACACACACGCCAGTGGTGGGAACAAAACACCTGCCTATTTACAGATCACTATTACAATACTACATAGTTACGAGTTGCGCCACACAGACTACACATTTCAAGGCTGTCATTATGACCTTCTAGGAATGCGGACATCAACAGGGATGCTGGCATTTAAGATGTACATACCTGTGAACATGTGTGTTTATGTAGGAATCCATCCTGACCTAGAGTATGCCCGTTTGTGGAATGAATGACTACTATCACTATACAGGGTTACAATGGCCATACCCATACACAGAGGCACATAACCGACACAAGGTGTCACTGGGCATGCTCACACACTTAGTAGCACAGGGCTGTTCAGAATGCAGTATGTGTCCATCTACACAAGGTTATACTGGGCATGCTCATACACTTAGTAGCACAGGGCTGTCTGGGATGCACTCTGATTCTAAACATGGAAGGCCACAGTGGCCATGCTATTACAGGTAGACATAAAGAACACATTGTAATGGGCTCTGGTGTTAGTAGTTGTTATTGTTAGTAGGAACACTGCTCTACATATATCTGACACTGGTCTTTTACACAAGGTCTGCTGTTGTCCATCACTTTAGATGTACCATCCTATACCAAGCACAATATCACCACTCGCAGTGATGTCTTGCTAGAAGTGGAAACTGCTTGACCAACACAATGAGCCTTGCTAGAGGTGGCAACTGCTTGAACAACACAATGAGCCAATGTCCTGCTGTAAGTATGAGGTTGTCCAGTGTTTGTCATTCTGGGATGACATGACTGACAGTAGACAGGCCTTTGACACATATCACCTGCATCCATGATTCAAGGGAGTGGGGATAATACCAAAGTCACATCCGCCCATACAGTGCCATTCCAAGGCAAATGTCCAAAACACAGGATAACACCCTGACACCTACAGGACAACTGCATTGTATGCTTATGCTAACCAGTGCTATATGTGTAGCATCCATAATCACAGCTGCTCACTGTAGATCCAACAATGGGGAGGACTGACATCTGTGCAGTGAGGAACACCTGGCTGATGGCTCTGTAGTGCACAATATCACTACCACCATATACCTCAGAGCCAGACATGTGGGCCATAACACAGGTACGGACCACTCCAGGTGGTGGTGTCCCCACATACATAGATGCCACTCACATTTACTGACCGGTAGCCCCACGAAAGGCATAACAGATGAGTCATGTGCAGGACACAGTGTCACATGCTGCATTCTAGGATGTAATCCTCAGACATCACCATGCCCTCAGACCATTAGCACGCATCCATACATGTTGTAGGACATATAAGAGTATACCACCATGTGACCCTTGACCAGTGGACTGTACCAAGCTCTACATCAACTGTAGAGAGTACCCATGTACTGACACAGTTGCATCATGTGTTATGCAATGCAATGATACCACTGTCTGTAACCAGGTCAGCTGTATACATAGCAGGGGCCCTCAGTTATTTACAGCATTAGCAGATGACTGTTGTTGTACAAAAGTACACACCCTCATGTTTGGATATGACATACATGTACCTGCCCTGGGTATGTACATGCCACACACACACACACACAAAACATACATGTAAAAGCATAGCTGTTGTTGTCCTTTGTGCAAACACTTGGCTACAGCCATTACACACATGCACATGGAATGTAGGTCCATGGCTGCTGAATGCTAACAGTACATAAGGTGTGATATCAATGTTGACTGAGGTAACATTCCCTCTGTACCGGTCACCCATTACACCTATCATATCATACAACAGTCCATGTGTCATGTATGTCATTACACATGTCCACCAATTGCAATGCCTACAAACATGCCCAAATGACAGGACTGTAAGACGTACACACATGTACATGTAGTGGTGTGCGTTCAGATACCATGCGTGTGCAGTTGCTGATGTATGCAGGTGACGTGTATCCTAGTACATCATGCAGTTGCAATGTAGCCTCAGCATTGCCAACTGTATATGGTGATATGCTGAATGTATGGAAAGATGTACCTCAGGTATGGACAGATGTGTGGAAATAACTAAGTGGTGGGTCATCTTTGCAGATGGATGTTTGCTGAGGACAGCTCACAGGTGAGTCACAAGCAGTCCTACAATAACCTGTGTAACTGGTAAGCAATGGTTTCATTAATTGAAGGACATAACACACAACTTAAGACAGCAGTCAGGGTGACACCGAAGGTAAATCACTTGACACTTGTTAACAGTTAAGACGTCCTCTGTGCATATATCAGCACTGTTGTCAAAGGAAGCATCAGTACACGTTGTAACGCATGCAATACTGTTGTAAGTCTGTCATACATATCATGAGCTAGGCAGGTCTTTGATTCACATTACTGGCATGTGTGGTTGCGTGTGTAACCATATATGTCACGTATGGTGGGGAATATATCTCAATTGTTACTCACTCTCCTGTACACTAGTGTACACATCTGTACAGACTGCAATGTAGAAAGCAGGGCATAGGCAGGGGTGTGTATCTCACACATGTGAGGCATCTGTATGTGCGTGACATAGGTGTATTCAATACTGAATGCCACAGTGTGTGTATATGTTTGTGTGTGTGTGTGTGTGTGTGTGTGTGTGTGTGTGTGTGTGTGTGTGTGTGTGTGTGTGTGTGTATGGCTGTCTGGTCCCTGGAGTGAGGATGTATGTTACATACTGAACTGATAAGACCCCTCTCCCCATCCAGGTGATGCAATCTACTATCCGTGTTGATGTCCTCGATCTTAGGCCATACTGACTACCTGTTCATGGTGTGTCATGTAGGTGCACAGTACTGTAATGATGATTTGCACATAGGCAAGGGTCCTCACCTCAACAGTAGCAACTGTGTGTGAGTGTGTGTTACTGTCGGTGAATCTGTGAGTGTGTGGGTGTGTTACTGTGTCACTGAATACATGTGTGTCAATACCTGAGTGTGTGGGTGCAGTTGTGTGTTGGCATTCTGTCATGGGAACATGTATTACTGCTTCCCATTTAGGCATCACACTTCCCACTGGCCTCTACCCTTGTAATCAGCTAGACTACTCTCTTACCTCACCACTCCATGTAACTGTACCTGTGATGTCATCCAGTATGGATGTCACATCTGTAGCCACAGTAGCTTAATACACAACTATCATGCTCTTGGATCAGTATACATGTTTTGAACGTAGGACATTCTCACTGTTATGTGGCAGCTACACGGTGCATGCTTGTATATTCATGCATACCTGTGAGTAGTCCACATTGACATATAGGACACTAACTGCAAAGACTGACATTCACCGGCACGTGCAATTAGACCTGAAGAAGGACAGCAGAACATCATGACCAACATGCAGTTACTGTTGTTACACAAGACACATACTGTTAACAGTACGAAATGCATTGTACACCTGTAGTACATAGTATGTCTGCTGCCTGTCAACAGTACTCAGAAACTGTAAACTACACTTATCTTCCTAGTCTGTTCACCCTGTGCATCAGACCATATGAGCATGTCCCTGCACTGATGGTGTGGATGTCAGGGATGCGGCACAGGCATCATCATATGCACAGGGAGATAATGTTTGCCAGAGGCCTAGGCTGCACCATTGGATGACATCATGTGTGTGGGTTAGGGCCTTTGATCTAATTGGGCATGTGTGGATGTTATCAAGTGTGTATTGCGGTGCCCTACATATGTTTCCAGTGTGTGCGTGTATGTATGCACACAGTTCTGGCATGTGTCTGTCCTACGCAGGGATATTATTGTCAGCTGTGGACTGTACAGGCCAGGTTTTACAGTTCACGGTGTCCGGCCACAAACATGTGACCTGTGCCTGCCAGGGGTTGCATGGGAACTACCAGGCAGAGGTGCAGATTGGGTACTGTCTGATGACACTTGTCTACTGGAACTGTGTCCCTGTTGGGACTGTCCCAAGAACAGGCCACGTGCATGTGGCCTGCTGTGTCGTGGTGTAGACAGCACAGCACCAGATGCACTGCTGCTGCTACTGCCAGTATGGGATCAGACATGTGAGGTAGCTCGTACAAGTAGACCTGAAACAGGTGATGTAGCAGGCCTACGTCCACAGGCCCGACACCTCACTCATACCAGATGTTCCAACACAGACAGCTCACGCTCGCGGATTGTCATGCCACGGTCAGGGACTCCAACCATGTCACCCAACCATGTAGCCAAAGCTTCAGCAATCTGCTGGTGAGCATTTACCATTGCCTGGATGTTGTTGTTTAAAGAATGGACAGCAGCCCTCTGAAGCCTCTGATCCTCTCAGTTGTGCCATTCAGCACATGCCTGTGTCTCCATTACAGCCTGAAACATGCATCTGGTGACACCAGCTGCTATGCTCTGTCTTGCAGGAGCATGTTGGCCAGAGGTCCTCCTACGAGCAGCACTGGCCACGTGCCTGTGTGGGGCACCACCAGTCAGTTGGCTGACACCATGGTGTGCAGGCACACCTTCCATAGCTCCCACACTTTCCTGTTCCAAGCTACCACATGCCAACTGTCCTTCCTCTATGGCCACTGGTGATGGGGTATGTGCAGGCATGGGATCTGTGTGTGCGGATGAGGAGGATCGAGCTGGAATGGCAACTAATGGCACAGTTTCAGCCCCTGACAACCCTGTCTGTGCCTCAATCATACGTTCATCATCACTGCTAGAGTCTGTGGGGACACTAATATCAGATGGACCGCTGGAGGGCATCACACCTACATCAGCTGTGAGGGCAGACAAGAACTGTACATTACAATCTATACAAAATACACACACACACACACACACACAGACACACACACACACACACACACACACACACACACACACACACACACACACACACACACAGATACACATGCATGTGATATAACAGAAGGCATGCAACATGCATGTGATATGGCAGATGGCATGCAGCGCAGACAACAATAGTGGTAGTTATCATACATCCCTGGGTTGCACACAACAGCATGCATGTGTCACAGTAGACGGCATGCAAATTACACAATCATAGTAGTACTTAGCATACATACCTGTGTTACACCATGTAGACCAGCACAGGTTAACAGTATACCTGCCTGATGTGTGGCATATGACCTTGACAATCACGTAGTATGGCATGTGATCTGCTGACGTGTACAATGACATGCATACATGTTTAATATAATGGTGTCCTGTCAAATATACAGTGGGGTAATGGTGTTCCAATGCAGTGTTGTCTGTCTGCCCTACAGATATACTGCATATTTAGCTGATGTGCATGGCCATTGTAGGGAATCATGAGGCGTCTCTTTTGCTATACAATGTGAGTTACAGACACAGTTCATAGCCATGACTGTGTTCAGATACAATACATATATATTGTGGAATGTAACCCATGTCACTGAGGTGTATACACACTAAACCATGATGTGGAATGTGCGACACAGGTCACTGAAGGGTATACGGATAACACCCCTGCACATCTGCAACCATATTTCTGCTGCCTGGCAACTATGGCCAGACATGGCAAACGCATCAGTACGCCATGTCCCACATGACATCTGTGTACCACACACACACACACACACACACACACACACACACACACACACACACACACACACACACACATGGAGCAAGTATGACATTGATGTCCGACACCAGCAAGGGGAGTGTAATGTATCTGTGGGCTGATGTGGATACTGTACAGGTGACTGCTGTCATGTTGTGACACCCTCAAGATGTTCAACACATCTTATGTGGTGGATTGATGTCACACCTACACAAAATGTGCACAGGCCTGTAGGATGTCTAGTGTTCCACATCTACAATATAACCATTACACAAAGCCCATAGTCGGACCATGTGTAGCCATTGTACGACAGGGTGTACACACTAGCACATCACGTCTACTGTGTGTGTGTTGCTTCATGTCTCTGGCCATCCTCCATGGCCATGTGTGTACATGTGTTGGCCAAATTATTGTGAAAGGTGTCTATTTCACATGTCTGTGTTGTCCCATATGACATACACCCACAGATGTCATATGCTCCACTGATGACAGGGTTATGCAGACAAAGGGTGGTATGTGGGATATGTTTTCAGGTTAGTTAGGCAGTGTTGCAGCCAGGCCACTAGATGTCATGGACATGTCAAGATAGCACATCACATTGTGTGACATTCATAGCAGGGCTATGATCCACACTAGTGAATTATGTGGGCTGGCCATACTCCAGCCCACTGTATAGTACTGTTTGTATTCCCCACATGTGTAGTTCTGATCTGTAGTACATGTCCCTACAGTGAACAGCACCTCCACCATTGTATGCACAGCTGTCCACTCATCTGGCAATGACAGTTTGTGAGGATTCATGTTGGTGAGGTGATTCCCATTGTTTGCAAGTGTTGCACATGGGTAGGCATTGTGATGCATTGCAGGTCCGACCTGTATATTGTGACAGGACCATACCTTATGTGTACATGTGGTAAATGGCCACATGGCAGATAGATCTGTGTATTACGATGCTTGATAAATAATAACAGTCTCACCTGCAATGGGCTGCTGTTGCAGCGGAATGCCAGAGGTACCTAAATAGAAGTAACACAGCAGTATGAGCATTATCCATGCCTGTATGATGGCTACAAGGTGCAATGTGCATGTTAACACATACACCAGTACATTAAACTATACTATGGTGTATGCACATGTGTGCATACACAGAGTAGCATACTATAGTATGCAACATGTGTGTATACATGCCTTGCATATGATGCTACATTAAATATTGTACAGTGACACATGCAACAATATGGAATATAGCTGTTATAGGTGCAGTACTGACTTACCAGCCAACTCCAGGCTCAGTGGTTGAGAGACACCCACCTCCACAATATCGGCTAAGGCTTGTGGATGTTGTTCTGCAGGTGTCCCCAGGTTGGCCAGTAGCTCCTCAGTACATGTGAGTGGGGGCTGGGTTGGTGGTCCACCACCTGTTGCACCTTGTTCCCTGGCGATTGCATTTGCACGCTGTTTCGCCCATCTAATGAGGTCTGTACAGTGTCTGTACACCTGCTGGTATGTGCAGTTGTGGCCACCCACATCATTAACCCTCCTGTGAAGTTCCATCCACAGGGCATCCCACTGCTGTGCATCCTGTAGCACATAGCTGAACAGGATATCATGATTGTTATGTAGGTATGCGATGAGGGCCTCATCTTCCAAGCGGGTATAAGGGGGTAGCCTTGCACACGGCATACCTGGAAGACATAATGATGGAGACAGGTCACAGTAACTCACAGAAGCATACAAAGCTACAGTTGAACATACATGTGTATCACATTTATTACGATTAAATAGTTGTATTTGCAAATCTACATGACAGTGACACCACTGACATGTTTGTGTCACACACATGTGACACTCAATAGTGAGTGGATATTATCACCATATATGTGTGTGTGTGTCACGTGATTACATTGCTCATACTCCATGTGGATGCTGTCTTGATGTGGGCATGTCTGTTTGCCTGTACTGGTGTTCCTACCTATCAGCACATGGCTGGATGTGTCCACATTAATGCAGTCAACCTTGATCCTGTGTATATGTCACATATAAAGACTTACACTGCCTTAACAGACATGACCTGTGACCCTGCAGACTTGCTCACGTAAGGTTTTACATGTATGTGTTCTTCCATATACATCTACATGGCACTGTACAGCATTTCAACATCCTGCCATGTATCACCTGTGTTGCACATGTGATACACATGGGACACTGGCTAGCCAGATGGTATTTGCAGGGATGGATATCAACTATAGCATGTACAGTCAAAGTCAACTAGTAGGATATATACCCTGGGCCATGTATGAATCTAGGGTGAAAGGTTACCTGGCTGTAGCCAACAGGCACGTCTCTGGGGCCAGGTGGAGCATTGCCACATTACTGATCCACAGGGTTAATGATACATTTACCATGCGGTCATCACACCATGTCTGAGAGGGGAGCGATGTTCAGCTTTCCTGGACAGGAATGCATAGTATGGCAGGACTATGTAAAGTGTATGGGACAAGGATCTGTCCAGCATTTGGTGATCCTAGTACTAGGAAGGTGGATGTCTATGAAGTATGTGTTTCAGATCAGGATGTTACGTGTAGCATGTCCAACATCACTGGGTTGGACATGGATTTATTCAGGGTATGCATCATGCTACATAGTGGAGATGGGGAATGGGAAGGCTGGTGTAGGCCATCTGTACATGGCCAATACCCCTTAAAGGAAATATGTGATCTGATATGGGTCACTTGAGTGTTGTGTATGGCTGGACAATGATCTCTATATTCATGGATGGCACCCTGTCATGATTAGGGTTGATACATATGACTACCTGACAGGTGTGGTGACGTGGCTATCACAGGAAAGACAACTGCCCAGCTGCATCCCTTACACACAGTGTCAATTATGTTGACCACTGACTAGGTGGTAGTTCATGGGTACAGGGTTATTAACATAGGGGTGACAATGCAATATGTAGCTGTCAGATTGTGGCCATATGTCACACACACCTCACCCACAAAGCCCCTTCTGTATGTTGTCCACAACACTCTTGAGTCGGCTATTGCTCCTAGGTCATAGTCATTCGCGTATTTCAATAGGCAGATGCCTTTGCTTGTCTGAGTGGTATGGACTGCAATGAGGGGGAATACAATTAATTAACCCTGTCTTACTGTAGCTGGCACTGGTGTGATGAGCATATATTATTCATACACCTTCTGTAGTGTTGGTTCTGCCAGCAGTCCCATTGCAAAACACTCCTGTGACATAGGAATGTACATCTAGTATACCGAGTGTAGGTGGAGCACAGTATGGGTGATGATGTCCTATGACCTGGCAAGGTTATGATATACAGTGTGAAATCAATCTTACTGTCATCTACATCTGTACTGCTGACATCAAATAATTTGATCAAGGTTCATGGCCTTTCAGACCAGGCTCAGCAGGGTAGTAGCGCAGTAGTTTCCATTATCAGTGATGTCTCCCCCTTTGTGGTTTGTGATACCTGTTGGTGTGCACCATTCAGTGTGTACACAGCCTGACATGGAGCCATGTTTTACATGATGTGTACGTGGAGAGCAACTTGTTTTGCCATATGTGTATGATACAACCTGTGATGTGGACAGGTCCCATGCAGCCTGAGTGCAGCTTGTACCTGCATAGTTGTGGGTACAGGGGCTCTGTGGTGTACATGGATAAATGATTGTGTACCTGTTGGGGGGGACAGTGTGTTTATGTTATCCAAGACCCTATCTGGATTGCTTATTCATGCTCAGCACTTGTTCAGAACTTGTAAGCACTACGTAAGCTAATAATTACTATAGCACTCAATCTTCCTCATTACCTAGAGGTAAACAGGATTTGTACATAATTTTCTCACTTGCTTACAGCAAAATAGCTCTTGTACTCACTTTCCTCACTTACCTAGGGGAAATTAGTTTTATATTCAGGCATGTCCAAGGGTCAGCTGCCAGTGTTCTCACCTGTCTACCTGATGAATCTGGACATCTTGAGGCAATGTAGACATTGCCTCATGTACACAGACAACCCTCTCCACCTACCACCCAACACTACAACCTGTGAGAGATGCATTTATCTAGCCAAACTGGAGGTAAAGCTCTCTCCAACCAAGCCTGACCCTGACAGTCATGTGGAGAAGGTATACATTCGCACCATACCACACTCATCACATAGTCTCCCTGAATCTTCCCCGCCATTAAATGAGAAAACTAATTGTGTACCAACTCATTAGCTCAACGCTTTCTGGAATTTATACACACCAATGCCCTGGATCAACATATCTACACACCCATCAGGGGCAACAATATCCTAGATCTAGGCATTACCAACATGAGTGACAGGTGTTCCACACCTGAAGTCAACTCCTCGTTGATCCGATCCGACCATAAGCTGAACACTGTTGATATCCACATCCCACCCCCACCCCCCATTAAGGGAACTACAGTATAATATGTCTACAAATCCAACTTCATGCTTCTTAAGACAGACGTGGTGAACGTCATGACACCCATGCAGATGGACAATACTGTTACAACTGCTGAATCCTACACAAATGCACTCTATAAGCACTTACATGAGCGCATGGATCATGCTATCCCAAACAGAACCAAGACGCTATACTCCTAATTAAGGAAGCCAATCTGGTGGCCCCCTGCCATAAATAAACTGTACAACAGGAGGAAACACTGTTGCAAAAGAAAGTACAATCCCATGTGTCGAGAAGCTCCCTGGTCAGCCTCAGTAAGAAGGTGAGATCCCTTATAAGATCCTCCAAAGCTAGCTACGAAAACAATACCACCACTAATTCCAACAACAGCTACAAAGCATTCTATAGCGATGTCAAATATCTCGATGTCAACACCCAGATCTGCTCTGAGTTACAGCACAAAGACACGAACATTACAGAACCAACTGATATTGCCAACATCCTGGCAGATAGGTTCAGTGTTACCTTTCCCCCCTCACACCCCCTAAAGGGCCATATCTATACAGGAAGAGTGCAGAGTCCCTGTACTCACAACTACACAGGTAAAAGCTGCACACTCTAAAGCCAATATCACAGCATCCATGGGACCGGACAACATCCCAGGCTGTGTTTTACACGAACTTCAGAACGTACTGGCTCCCCACCTACGCACCATGTTCAATAATAGCCTTGCATCAGTCTTTGTGCCCCCTGAATGGCACACAGCAACAGTTATCCCACTCCACAAAGGTGGCACCACAATGGACCACGGGACCTATTGCCCTATAGGCCTGACTAGCCTGGTCTGCAAGGCTATGGAGCACATCATCATGGATCTTAGTCACAGAGACATTGGGTACCTCTAAACATTTGACCCCTCCTAGTTTGGCTTTGTTAAGGGCAGACTATGCCTCCTAAACCTGCTGGACATCTTAGAGACAGTTACCAAGGCATTAGATGAGGGTAAGGAGGGCCACACAGCCTACCTAGATCTCTCAAATGCCTTCAACACCATTCCTCATTCTGGTATTATCCACCTGAACATTAACTCCTACGTCATGTGATGGTTTGCAAAGTGGCTCATGGACAGAACCCACACAGTGGGAGTTGCATACCCTAGGTCCAACTGTATACCAGTTACAAGTGGCATCCCCCAGAGCTCAGTCCTAGGACCCCTCATGTTCGGTATATAATTCTCTGACATACAGGCAAGCACAGGAGGGCTTTGGCTGAAAAGTTTTGCAGACAACTGCAAACTAGGGGACATAATTGTTTCCTCAGCTGTTACAGACACCCTCAGGAAGGGCCGCACTGAGATGGATACCTGGTGTCAATATCATGGTCTCAAGCTGAATTCCAAAAAGTGCATAGTCATCCCCTTTGGATATAACTAATTACCCATGGACTACCACATAGGTGCTAGTCCCCTACATACAGAAAAGGTAATAAGGGATCTGGGAACCCCAGTAGATAGTAATCTCTCCTTCGATACCCATAATGACAAGGTGGTTAGAATATCCTTCTACATGGCCCCCCAATCTCTAATGGGTTCGCATCCAGAGCAAAGGAGGCCATTGTGCCTCTGTACTCATGACTTATTAGACCCATTAAAGGATACAACACCCCATTTGGGATATATCTTACAAGACAACTGCAACAGCTTGGAAGAGCACAACAGTACCACACCAGGAGGATTACTGACCTCAAACAGATAACCTATGCAGTCCAACCTAAGAAACTCCAGCTGCACTGGGTTGCATACCGCATACTCACAGGATATCTCTGCTTAACATACAAGGCCCATGTCCAACCCAATATTGCTGGATATGCTCCACCTAAACAGAGGCCCCTGAGAGCCACATGCTCTAGGGATATACACCTAACCACAATGATGACTACGACATGCTGGACGGATAGATTCCTGACCCGGAAACTCCCCATGCTTTGGAACATGATTCCAATGTACATCAGGCAGGACCCCTCACTGGCACTCTTCAAGGGAAACCTTGACGGGTGGATGGGAGACAGACATGTACCCTGGGATCACTGCAGTGGCTCTGCTGGACAGCAGCACAGGGAACTAATGGCTCTGCTGTTTAGAGGCACAGGGAATTAATCTATTGGGTGGCGAAAGCCAACACTCTTTAGCTAGGCTTATAAATACCCTTGGTAAGACAGCCTAGTACCTACCTTTGCACTTATTACATGTCTTATGTGCATGGATAGTTAACTAGCTCTTCCATTTTACTTTGCTATCATGCTGATAAACTGTCGGGTGACTACAAGTCATATGTATCCTGTTATTGTGTATTGTAAATGCCAATAGACATAACTAATGTTTACCTAACATAACAGTAATGCTATGTAACTTGTAATACATATCTGCCTATAATACTGTACATTACACAGTTATTGGCACAATATCCGACAATGCAAATCATAATTGCACAGTGGGCCAACCTTCAACATGTTATTCTCAGTAATAAACCCATACATATGGCTACTGTTACAATACTATTCCCTGTTATAGCACGTACTTGTTGGACCAACCCTGCCACTGACAGCGGCTGGTGAGGAATATTTGTGTTAAAAGCCCTTATATAGCATCCCTTGTGTTGTATGCGGTGTTTGCCTTGTGACCTACAGCAGTACACACATAAATACTACAAGCATTACTATGCATAACAATACATCACTACAAGATAACTGTTTCCAATATATGGATTGCTTGCACTTTAAATATTACAGAACAGGTACTAAATACACAGACATCCTGAGTATTCTACATACCTTATTAGTAACCCGAGGTGTCGTTGACTGTTGATTCAATCCTTTTCAGTTTGTGTTTCAGTCTTCTTTGTAACGTTATGCTGGTATATATGGATGGTTTGAATGTGTGATAAGCCATCCTTTTCTACTTAAATATCAGTAACATGTGCTATCCTGACCACCAATTTGTGTTCCAAAGTAGTTAATTAGATGCACATCAGCTGTGCAGCTACTCCATTAGCCGATACCATGGCAACAGTGGTGTATAATTGAGTACTCCACTTGGGCATCGTCCGTTTGCCTTACTTTCGAAGAAGATGGCCTGGATGTGTTGTTTGTGATGTATTTCAACAGTTATATGGAGACACACAGAGATATATTAGCTTCATGACTCCCGTGGATTGTGTGTAATGGCTAGACAATTTTGTTCTACATGTGAGTACAGCTGTTATATTTCAGAACATTGCTACTTATGCAGGGTTTGTTTGTACCTGACACTTCTGCAGATGTTTCAGTCTGGCAAGGATGTTTGGGCAGCTCAAGGCTGCATGGCTATGCATGAAATGTTATGTGGTTTACAGTGTGCACACCAGACATCCTTGATTTGGTGTGCGTGTATCATACTGTGCTGTAATTGGTAACACTTCCCAGTGTACACACAACCCTCTCAAACAGGATTAAGGCAAACAAACCCTGTAACATCAGCAGCTGTTCCATTGTATAACAGCAACTATTTCACATAGGGCCATGTTAGTGTGTCTCTGACAAGGTATGTTAAGGCTTCTGCAGATGTCGTACAGTGAGTGATTTTTGATGTTATTACAGTTTGTATTGTAATTTGTTTGGGTGTGGGAGTGATGTTGGTGGGTGTACATAGAAGATGCAGGTGTGTAGGAATTGCTTTTATACATAATCGATATGTGCATGAGGGTTCCTTCCCTATTTGAACACCTATCCTTTAGTGGACTAATACTATGTTAGTTGCAGGCTGATTCATTAAGGTACAGTTAAGTGGTTCCTGTATAGCAAGCAGGTGATGTTAGTCCTTGAATCCTTTTGGCAATACATCGGAATGTAATAAAGTGTTGCTACATGAAAGCTGTGTATTTCTGTCATAGGTATTTGCAGTCATTGGAGTTGTGTTGGTGACTGACCCTCTTTGGCTAGGGTTGCCACCTTTTCATATCGCCATAGTGGGACATTTTCGGGACACACATCAGATTTTACAGGCCAACACAAACCCACGGTCAGTACAAGGGATAGAACTTTCCTTTCTTGTCTAAATATAAGCTTATTCTTGTAGCAGTTTAGTTGATTATCCTGTTTCTTGTAACATGTAGGTATTTTAGATACAGAAAGAACTATTGTATGCAACTATTACATTACATATGGGACATAATTATGTCCTACAATCTCGAGACATTTGCCACATTTAATATATCTGGTCAGGGAACAACCGCCCAAAGAGGGACTGTCCCTCGGAAAGTGGGACAGGTGGTAGCCCTATCATTGGCTCATGTCCATAGCACATATTTGTAATAGTGTATAGGCATATACTCTCCATATCCTTTGTTCATAAAGGTTGGTAGTGGAGGAATGTGTGATTGCTATGGTCCATGTTGTACTCATATATGAACACTTCAACCGCTGTATACGGGATACTTACTGAATCCCAAAACCACACAATTCCGACTCCCACAGTACCGGGCCCAGACTCCAATACCCCACATTACTGACAGTGACAGTAACTCAAGAAAGTAACACAAACATGGAACACACACACGCATACCACCACATCCAAACAAACCATTCTACACTATGTATGAGCAGGTGGGCATGCCCCCCTACACCCCCCATTTGGGTGTCTGCTCCCTCCACACCCCCCCTACTTTAATATTCTACCTCCTAGATTGCACAAACAGACACACAAAGCTAACCCACATCCACACATTACAGTCCCCCAGGAACACACACCACACTCAGAACACACACTTACACACACTACAGCCCTCAGAAACACACTTACACACAGTAACCTACCCGAACCGCAACATCAGAAGTAATGATTAACTGTCCCTTAACATCGTGATTTTAAACCTCGCACTTCTGGTTTTTCGGTACTGTGTTCTTTCAGACTTTAAGCCTCATGATTACACTCAACGGTATGTCAAGCAGTTGGTATGTGGTAGGTATCCCATTTATATGTACCTCCATGGTTATGTAGATGTTGTTAACCTATCTATGTATCTACATATATATGAATATCCCCATATATCGACATATATCTCTCTCTCTCTCTCTATATATATATATATATATATATATATATATGTTGATGTGTGTATATATATATATATATATATATATATATATATATATATATATATACATATATAAAAACATACACCTTTCATTGGTACATTACATGCTGGTTTGTCCTATTTCCACACATTCCTACCTTTTGTGTTTTATCCTGTCAGTATACACAACTGCCATTGGTACATCTCAGGTAGCTTAGTGGTATGTTATTGTGAAGATTGTGTACATGGTTGCGTGTTCTAATCCTGGCAGTGGTATTTTACCTCTCAGAGCAGGCACTGGTAGTGCAAGGGTGATTAACGCACATTTTAGTCGTTGTGTGTTGCACATGTTTATTATTCTGTGGAATACTACCTATATATGCAAGCTGTGGTTAAGGTATACTATGTAACATGTAAATCATTAGAGAAGATTCATGTCATGGATACTCCCCATTATTTGGAACTACATCCCCTGATTACATTATACAAAACCCCCTCACTAACACTCCAGGGAATCCTTGCAGAGTGGGTGGGGAACAGTGGATACACCCCAGGGATCCCGCAATTGGCTCTGCTCCAAAGAGGGACAGTTAGTTAATCAATGGGGTGGTGACAGCAGACACTTTTTGGCTATGCTTATGAGTGGCCTTGGGCAGTTAGGCATGTACCTACCTATGTATCTATGAACCTATACATACAGTATGGACACATGCTGATAGCTTAATTTACTGTTCAGGTAGTGACTTAACTTGTGCCAGTGGCGGTTGTGTGTACAATAGTTGAGGGCTACCTATGTAGGATGCACACTGTAGACCACCTATACATGACAATTTACAGGTGGTTGTGTGTGTGTGCCATCCATATTTGCTGTGTGTGCAGGTGGAGAAGGGTGTCAGCCCATAAGTGCCTACACTGTCAGTGTGTGTGCTATACATTTCCTCTTTACCAAGGCATGGGCATACTGGGCATGCCTCCGTCTGCCTACTGGGGCTGACACAGGGTGTTCATGGTCTGAGTCCCTCTGTGCCTGTGGGGCCCTTGGCAATGGTGGTGGGCTGTGAGGGACTTCACCATTCTGTCCCTGCTGCAGCTGTTTCCGCAGGATCATATTGTGTAGCATGGCACATACTATGAAGATGTGGGCACATGTGCCTGGAGAGTACTGCAAGGCTCCACCAGATATGTCCAAACAATGGAACCATGATTTCAGCATCTCAAACACGCGCTCTATGATGATTCTGGTTTCTGCATGTGCCTCATTATGGCATTCTTGCGTGGCTGTGTGTGCATTTCTGATGGGAGTCATCATCCACGGTTCCAGTGCACAGCCAGCATCCTCCACCAGGTGGCCATATGGGATGTCCCCCCTGGCAAATACCTGATACAGCTGTGAGGCATGCCAGATGTGGGAGTCGTGATAGCTTCCTGGCCTGCCAGCATACACATTCATGATAATGCCCTGGGCATTGCACACGACCTGGCAGTTGATGGAGAGGTATCCCTTGTGGTTTATGTAGTGCCTACCCTGCTCACCGGGTGGTGACTTGATGTGTATGTGCGTGCAGTCTATTGCACCCAGTACCTCCGGGTAGTCTGCCACACAGTGGAAGAGATGCATATTGCTGTCCAACTCCTCCTGTGTTCGGGGGAAGTATATGTGCTCATTGGCATGTGGTAACATGGCATCCAGGAACTGGTGAAGTACCCTGGATGCTGATGCCTGTGAGATCCCCATTATATCCCCAGTTGGCCTTTGGAAGGTACCTGTGGCTAGTATTATCAAGCTTACACATACCTTCGTGTCCACTGGGATGGGTTCCCCTCTGTTACTTCTGGCTCTGAGGCATGGCTGGCACAGCCCAACAAGTTGCTGTATGGTGTGCCTGTCCACCCTGTAATGCTCTACTATCTCCAGATCATGTAGCCCCTGGTAGGTTACCCTGGGTCTGAACACTCTTCTCCTCCTCCGGGGCCTGAGATGGTTGTCAATATCATCATCCACACCACCTTCAGTCTCCAACACTTGCTGGGGAATCAAAGCTATGGCAGCCCCTAACATGTACATATTAAAAGTTCCCCATCTGTATACACCAATGGTGCAGAGTGTCTGGGAATACACAAGTGTGTGTGGGGGGCTTTCACAACTTATAATATTGTGCAATGGATGATGCTGGTGTAATTGGGTGTATATGTGCAATTTCAGCTGCGGGGTATCGTAATTATTGGTTTTTCAGCAGGTACTGCGATTGTGGGGCCTTTGGTGTTGACTTACGCTTGGCTGCTGTGATTCGTTTTTTGCCCTTTACTTCACTTTTCAACCCGATTCCCTTCCCATTGTCAGTCATGCATCAATCTGTCGTCTTTCTTGTTTTGTACTTTCACAACCCAGGATTGTGTTGGGAAATGTGTTATGTAGCTGATCTACTGCAAGTTTGCTTTGTTCTGCTGTGACAGTTCTCTTTTCTTTGCTGTACGGCACCTGCCCTTTCCTGTTCTGCAAGTAGCTGCTAGCAGCCTTGTTAGCTGTTGTCAATGGCCCACTGTGAGTTCCTAGGTGTTAATTACTCATTTGTACTCCAATTACCATGCTGTAGCATTTCCTTATTGTCTTCCCGTATCCTTCCTGTTTCAGCTGTGGTGCACCCCGCGCACAGCCATTTACCGGGTTTCAAGCTCGTTTTCATCCATGTTCACGTGCACTTTCAGTTACCTTGTGTGATCTCAGCTAAGCAAACCTATGGCTACTTTCACACCCCTATCCTTCGGCTTTGCTTAGCAACAGGCAACCCGGATTAGCAATGCTCCAATGTGCTTACAGCTACGGTGGTGCACCCCTCTCTTGATGTCATGTTTACCTCCAGGCCACTCCTCGG
Source organism: Protopterus annectens (assembly GCF_019279795.1). Taxonomy (NCBI): domain Eukaryota; kingdom Metazoa; phylum Chordata; order Ceratodontiformes; family Protopteridae; genus Protopterus; species Protopterus annectens. The sequence goes on from NC_056733.1 coordinate 1,935,913,653, forward strand.
TGTTGTACCGCTACGCCGTGTGGTACATCCTTACACCAGAGGGGCGTTTGCGATTCAATATTACTTGACTCATTTGCATGGCATTGACTACTAATTCCTAGTTGCCACACAGAACACTGTCACAGACCCTTAGGAACCCTTGCACAATGGTTGTGGTGTAGCATGCGTGCCATTGACTATTATGGGGAATTCATGAATTGTGTTACATTGCAGTTTCATGACATCTAAATATATTTTCCTTGTGATCCCATTTGCGCACCGATGCACAGCAGTTTTACTTTGCGTTAGTGTGGCCATGACATTAAATGTTATTTAGTATGTGCTGTGCATGTTTTTTTATGCCATTGGCTATATATTAACATTATAATGGTCCACTTTCATGTCTCCGATTTTATGTTTGAAAAAATGTAAACCATTTTTTTGGTTTTCATTTCTTCATGATTATGCTACGCCTGCACCACTTCATGACGCTATATACCTTCATTTGCATGCTACATTGCTGCGCATTGGGTAATTAGCATACATGTGCCGGGAGCTGTGCAATTCTGGCGTACGCTGGTAGTGCATGTGGAAACAGCTCGTACCTGAATCGCTCGGCGGCCATATTTGCTGCTAGATTGCCAACACTACTCCGGCGCCTGGCGCAAGCTTCATGAATCCCCCTCCTGTCTTTTACGTCTGTAGTCTTAACCATATGAACTCTGGTTCATGGGTATTAAATTCAGTTGTAATCGATGCCATTCCACAAATCCATTTTGGGGGCATTTGGTGAATGTATTACCAGCATACCTATTAGAAAACCTACAACCAGAGTATCTTTCTCTGTACTGATAGAGCACACTGACTCCACTTCTTAGAAACATTGCCTTATGTTCACTTATAGAGGGCATGCAGAAACACTACTAAAAATGAGGAATATATTTCAACACAAGTAGAAGTCAATCCAAAGTTAATGGAAAGAAGGTATAGTAAAGCATCAAAAAGGGAACATTGCAGAAGGTTACAGAAGAATTATACCCAGGAGATAAATGCCTCTAGAATAAATTTGAGTAACAGAGGGGATAGATAATGAAACCAAAAATTTTGTTCATCTCTTTACTTTGTTACATTGTATAGTGTCTTTTTGCCAGTTTAAATAGGGTAATTCTTAAGAATGGCATATTTTACACACAGGCATCCAAGTGAAAGCAATATTTCTGAGATTTTGCCATTTTTCCCACAAAAAAATCTTTACATTTTGGAAATTATTGTCCTTTAAGATACACCCACAAAATCTATATCACTAAGCAGGGGAGTTTTTTCCATGGGCACAGAGTAATATCCATCATTCAGTTTGACGTGGAGACCTGATTATAATAAACAAGACATCTTTTAAACTTAACTAGTCTTTCCATTTGTTACACTGTTATTGTGTATGCTTTTTTTTCTTGATCTGACAGAGAGTCGTACATGGACTAAAAGTCCTTATCATTAAGATAAGTATACAGGAATATTTTGGGACCTTAAAAAGTGGAGTTTGAAGAGTAGCCTTGCTGTATGTGCTGAAGAATGCCATAAAGGGAAAGCCGGACAAATCAAATGCTGTGCACTTAATGTCCCCTACCTAAAAGGGTAGATGGTAAGAAATATATTTTGAAAAAATTAGAAACAGAGTTAATATTTAGATACAACCAAAAGTGTTTAATTTAGATTGAGGGTATTAGTCATCTGTTGACTATTTATGAATATACAGCACAAGTTTATAGCAAAGTGTGAAGTTTTATATCAGAAACAGCGAACTCGACATCGATTAACACTACAGACAATTTTGCATGTTTTTTGTTGGGTGGAGTGGTATTTTAAGGGTTTTAGTTATTTGATTTTCAAGTCCCTTTGAAGGAATTATTTAACACAAAAATTAAAAAAAGACAATTCATTTTGATCTGTGTCTGCCCTTAAAAGCAAAGAATAGAAAGAGAAGTACTGGAAAGGCATGGATATGACAGAGCGTAGGACTACACAGGAGAAGGGAGATACATTGTGAGGAGGCAGTAAAGTTGTATTATGCCAGAAAGGCAAAAAAAAAAAAAGGACGGGTGTACATAAAGAAGATATAGAAGCAGGTTACAAAAGAGATGGCTTGTGGTATTACTAGAGCCATGACTAAGTCTAACCCCAAAAGTAAGTATTTATGGGGGAAGTGTTTAGGAGCAAATTTTGCAAGTTGGTATTAATGATTTTCTTTCTGTGGTCTCCTTGCTTCTGAGTCATGGAGTTTGCTGTCATGTAGCAGACTCAGCAAGACAGTGACACTGTGCACATGTGCCAGATTATTGATAGGCCTCTTTACTGTTGAATGTGTGTTGCTGCCCATGGGAAGGACAGCAGTAAAAATGCAGCAGTCTTTACAGACTGACTAGGCTAGATTTCTATTAATTTCTGATTACTTCTAATAATGACACCAGCTGTAGCTCTATAGTAGATGGGACTCTCAGTACAGGGCATTAACAGTTTAACAGTAACCTGAAAACAAAATAGAGGACTTTTGGGGTCAGTCATTTTCTTTTATTTGTTTCTTTCTTTCACTGCTGTGCCTAAGAAAGGGTGTTAAAAGAATACGGAATAAAGTACTGGTGAAGCTTAGATATACAGGAATTGCAGAAAGGTGTGCTATTCCATAGATATCCAGTATGTGTCAGCATGGAAGACAATGGTAAGCAGGACAGTGTGTTTCACAAGGGTTGGCCTTAGTGCTTCTTCAGACTGCATAAAATACTTACTGCCCCTGCAGTACCTTTTCAGGCAAAATCTGCCTTCTGGACAACTAAAAAACTTTCCAATCCAGCGTATATTAAGTTGACACAGTCCTACAGTAAATCCCTCCACAAAAAATACTAAAGATTGGGGCCCTCCTCAACCCCCCCCCCAATTCAAAGTATATGTTCAGTTTCTGAAATATGCTTTCATTGTGCTGATACCCTCTCTATAGATATACTTAGCTGAGCATTTGCCATTCATTCAGACATTCACAGAGTTGTCGAGAGATATCCATCTTCAACCACTGTCCTATTACATTGCTTCAGATTTGACATGACACCTTACTTGAATGCCGTGAAATATTAGTCATATCATTAATAACTACAAGTCCATCTCAATATACCCTGTGGATGGTACTGAATACATAAATCAGCTAGAGAACATACGTATTACACCACATACTATAATCCCAGGGGACTTTAATAACATGCCCATTAACTTAATAGCCTATGTATTCAAATACAAGCATGACCAATGGTACCAAAACCTTGTTCATGGCAATTCCCTAGACCAAACAGCCTTCTGTCCCAAGAGAGAGGCAAATCTTCTTTACCACATCCTTATAAACACTGCTTCAGCTTGCATGCCATCATATGTCAACACTCTTCCCTGCTCAGATCTAACCAACAGACTGTTATCTTTTCAAACAGATATAGTTTCACCACACTGTCTAATCTCTGTATATTCTGAGACCACTCCAAGGCCAACTTATTAACATACTCTGATGACTTGGAGCTATGTCTGTCCCTTAGGAGCTGCCAAATAGTGATCAAGTCATAAACTCAACCATTATATTTGCCTTCAAGTTCTAGTTCCACTTAATTATTCATCTGTCCCTATCCATTACAAATACCATGAGGAACTGGAAACCAAGATTTTATGGTAGAATTTTACATAAACAGAATTTACAGCAATAAGTAAATGCTTTCTCTCATCAAATGAAGAATCCAAAACTGGCCAGTACAAATTTTGTTTGTCATGCATACCATAAAGGAATGGATAGCAAGCTATGAGCTAAAAATTGCCACCTTTTCTAAAAATAATTGTAATCCTTTTTTCAGCTATATCAGGTGACTCATAATTAACACCCAGAACTACCATGAGCTGCTGGCTAATGCTGTCACATACTCATCATACTCATCTGGAACCCAATGACAGAATCCTAGCTGACAAACTCTTCTCTAGTCTGAACCTACCTGCACTGAACCTCACTTTACAGCAAGTCCTAACCACGCAATCCAAAATGAAAAACACCAGCTATTTTATCATACCAGGTTTGCTCCTTGTCTGTGTCAAACACAACTATGTGTGTCTTCTCCAGAACTTATTCAACATTAGTTTCTCCAATGCCAATATAGCAGGCACCTCTAGAACTGACATTGTAGTGCCAGTAAAGAAATATAGCCCCACCAGAGGCACTGGAAACTGCAAATTCATTGGCATGATCACTATCATTTGTAAGAAAATCAACATTATTATTTGTAAGATCATGCAACATATCATACTGAAACTCATAAACCGTATAAGTAATATTCAGTCCCCTGACCATAACCAAGATGAATTCAGGAAGGGTAGATCCTACCTACTCTTTCAAGATGAACTCTTTGGAAGAGTTATATAATGTACACTGCTGAATCTGTCCATACTGACTATCCAAATTTAGCAAAGGCATTTGAGATTCCCCCCCCATACTAATAATATCAACAAACTTGTGCACCTAAACATAAACCCCCAGTGTCAGCAAATAGACAACTAACTGCTTCACAGACACAGACATAGTGTGGGTTGATGGCACCTCCTTCACACAACACATTGTCACAAGTAGTATCCCACAGAGATTAATCCTAAGATCTTTCCTTATCAGCATTTACATCTCTGATATGAAGGCAGAAACTGACAGCCTCTGGCTGACTAGCTTAGCCTTCGACAAACTAAGCACCGATATAATTTCCCTTGCAGACATTAAGATCATCTAAGAACTGCTTGATTGTTCCAACACTTGGAGTACTAGCCAAAAGCTCAAACTCAATGCCAAAAAATACAGCATAGTTTTTTGGTAAACGAGTCTATCCATCTGCTAACTACATTAATGGGAACCCTTTGAAACTGACAGAAAGTAGAGATCTAGGCACATTCATTGAAAACAATTTTCCTTTGACTACCATTACTGACCATTACAAAGAAATTGTTCTATTAACTCAGCTAATTACTTAAGGAAGAAGTTCTAGATCTAAAGAATTCACAATGTCCTTCCACTCTTCCTTCATTAGGCCATTCATGTAATACACCATCAACATCACACACCTGTCCAATTACCTTGTTCCTGTCAAAATGAGGATGTCTATTAACTAAGACAGTCACAGGACTTAACTTCCTATGCTACCCTGACAAATTTAAAGGCCCATTTCTTTACTCCCTCTCTTGCAGTCTTCTGCATGATGACTTTTTCCTATACTTTCTTGCCATGAAAAACTAAATCCAACTAGATCAGCTTCACCTTCACAAAAATGAAAGCATCATGAATACTTTACTTAGAGACTTCACTTTTCATCATACTATAAACATAATCTGCAAGTGATGCAGAAATCTGTCCCAGAAGATGTCAAACAAAGCAGGATATTAGCTGCCTTTAAATTGTTACCATGATTGAATGGGCATGCCCAAATTCACCTCTTGGATATGCTGCATGTTTCTATTTGTCTGGGGTACCTAATACCAATTGCACTTTTATTTACTAGTTTATTGGGTTACACTAGCCAAGATTTTTAAAGATATCCTATACCACCTTCCTATCATCAGCCTATAAACTTCAGTTACGTAAAGTCACCCTAATATTAATTAGACGACACACATTTTCTCCCTAAAATGATGTTGCATTGTTTAATTTGCATTTATTCACTGACTGGTGTGTTCTTTACCTTATATATAATAAGTCACCACATACTTAAATTCAACTTTATCTTTCCAAAACAAGATATGAAGTTATACAAACCAAACAATGTAGGGCATACAGAAATAACTACTCACTGCTCTCTAGTGATATTAAAAACAGAAAGTTAAAAGTCTGAGACAAAGAGACTTAGTTCCAGAAATCTAGGAAAAACAAGCGTACATATTCATCTGTTTTTTAAGACCCAAGTCAGCCATTAAAAAGCAAAATGTTGATATCTTATTTCAAAATAAAATGTGACCCTATATGAAAAAAAACAGTAAGAGGAGGGCAAGCTCAACTGCATCTCCCACATCCCTTGCATATTATATACACCAACTTAGAGAACTCACAACAGCAGGGTGAGACAAAATTCCCTGATCCTGCCATAACAGGATCTCACAAGGAAAGCAGCCGGCACGCTGAAAATCAAGTGAAAAAGATCATTCTCCCTTCTCAGCATCATCCTTAAGGACTGAAACTATATATATATATATATATATATATATATATATATATATATATATATATATATATATGTATCTATCTGTGTGTGTGTGTGTGTGTGTGTGTGTGTGTGTGTGTGTGTGTGTGTGTGTGTGTGTGTGTGTGTGCATATCAATAGATATTTGGGTGTGTGTATGCGTGCATGTGTAATATACATATGCAGACACACACATGCTTGATTTTTATAACTGCTCAGTTTTACAGTGGTATAAAGCTCTGTCATCTTATAAGTCTCCTATATTAGGGCTGTGAGAGTAAAGACCTGACCATTCAACTGTGGTATTTCAAGCTAGAATGCTGTTATAATATTCATCTTCTGCATGATGTGCTTCTGTCAGTGGGGGTGACAGTCTAGTCATGAAAAGAAACTTATTATGATATCTCTTCTTTCTTTTTTAGTCTGATAAAATGTGCAGGCACTGACATGCATGCACCCATGTGGGATCTGAGCTCAATTTGTAACTCCAAAGAATTATATCTTTTGAAATAGACTTGCAGAGAGATGAAAACATTCAAACTATGACAGTAAAGGACAAATAAGATTGTATCAGATGTTTTTGAATATTGTCAGCTAGAAATCTGGGAATTAGATAGGAGATGATTTTGTGAGAGATGACTGTGTTGGCAATATTAGACACAGGCAACACTTAACCTTGTTTACAACAGCAGAAAATGAATGTTTGAAGGGTAGCCTCCTGAGCTTTCCAACATCTTTAAATATTCTTTTTCTATGGCAATGTGGGTGGGAAGAAGCAAGGCTAACATTCTTACTTACAGAAAATGAAATTCTGAAGTAAAATCTAGAAATATTGACTTTCCTAAGTGGTTACATTGCAAATTAAATCATAGAGCAAATGCTAATGACCTAAAAGTAATATTCTCAATCTCTATGCCTTACTCTTTTGATAAAAATACTGTATAGCAAGGCATGAGGCTTGAATAGTTGCATATTTCTTTTACTCATTTATATAATTTTAATATTAAGGATATTACCTGTTTAGGAGAAAAGTATGTTTCTTCAAGCACGGGATATCTAATGGTGTACATACCACACTGATGAAACAAAGGAATGCATGCTTAATCTGTTTATACATACACAGCTCCAGATTTTAGTTTGTGTAACTGACTTGGAAAATCTTATTTAAAAGAATTACTATTTTTATTCATACTATAGACCCACACTTTGCGTTTTCAACACTTCTGAACTTCATTACTACTGTTGACCGCCAAAATAATTACTTATTTCTCCATTAATATAGCAAAACATTTTGCTTGCCTTTAAAAATTCCAGATATTCTTAAATAACACCCTACTAATTTCCTGTGGTAGTTAATAGATGGAGAGAATTGGTAACTCAGAAGAATGTCAAAGAACAATACCCATCCATAAGTAGCTATGGAAAAGCTGACTGGAAACATATTGATGAGAACTATAACTGGTCCCTTTGTCAGACATACTTATCCCATCATATTATAAAAATGGAATATTTGTTTTGTTGGGTTACATGGGCATTAACAGAAATGGGCTGGCTAAGAACTTAGGATATGATTATATGTGAATTGAAAGTGACACTGTGCACCTTAATTTATGGTAAGTTTTGTTAGCATGAAGATGCATTGTTTCAGGAATACAGACCATTTCTATGTTTATGGATGAAGCTACATACATATAAAACAATGACTACATTCTTTCCAACACATCAACAACATCAAATGACACTTCTCCTTTTTTGTTCTAGATATTTAAATAACTAATAATGTCACAGTCTGTTTCTGTTTGATTACTACAGAGATGTTTTTTCACTTGTTTCTTCTTCCTAAATTTTATTCTGCATCAGTTAAAAATGACTATTCCTCCATCAGTGTCACTTTACATTTTTAACTGCAATGTTCTTTTTCCATTTCAAGGGAAAATAAAATAATACTGATAATCATAATCGTAATCATAAATCCTAATTCATTTCATCCGTCCTTCAGTCAGACATGCGTTAACAGAACTGCACTGTTCATAAAGCCATAACACATGAAAACTATTAAAATGCAAAATTCAATCAGATAATTAAAATCAGATAATATGCAAAATATTGTACGATGAGTCTGTTGAATGCACATATATGATACAACTGCACTTGCAATAAGGGCAGTGGTTAAAGTATACAGGAACTGCATTTACTTTAAGATACCAAAACATTTTTACCAGCTGCAGAGAACAATCCCATCAAGTCCAAAAAGACTTCATTAATATAATCTTGCCTGAAAGGTAGAACTGCCTTGCAAAATCATACAACAATGTATTTAGTTTGTTTATTCAGCTGAATTTGTTTGTTAGGGTAGTACACTAATCAAGACTGGTAATCTGCAGGCACAGGTCAGGTGAATCTATTCACAGTTAACAGACAAGTAATAATAAAATATAAATAAACTAAAAGTCATTCAAAAATATGTTCAATGTGAAAGTCGATTAAAATACTATAATTTGTTAAGAGTCATACAAAGTAATCTATAAAACAGTACAGATTTAACAAAATGACTTGCCAGAAAGCAGTTTGTAATGAATTGAAGACATTGTAGAGGATGTCAGGTTGGAAGAGTTTGAGATTGGAAGTGATAGAATAATTAAGCAGAGATAATCTAGATATTGAGGCTGAGAAATGTATTAAGTGCCTAGGAGATAAGTGCAGGATAAACATTACAGATTTAGGTGATATGCTCTGCTAGGAGGCAGGTGCTCTTGGCATGCAGATGAAAAGGGGAATTTTTTTTTTCTAAATTTAGTAAGACTGGAGTTTTTTTTGAGGTGACAGATTCATAGGTATATATTATGCTAATAACCACCAGGGCCTTTATAACCCTAGCTGTGCAATCTAACCCAGCTGCATCCGTATGTATCATGGACATTTATTAGGAGGGATATGTTAGTTAGGAAGTTTCTAGAGGTTATGGGTGGGGGCTATGTTACTTTAGGCATTACTGTTTGTTTCTATCAGAAACATGGGGACTAGACTTGAAGTGAATTTCCAATCTCCAATTCATTTGTCAAGATTATGCTTAAACAGATTTAGGGAGAGATTCTGTATCATGTGGATGAGGCCTGTTCCTGAGCATAGGGATCCTCTGGGGCACATATCTGTCTATCTCACTAACATGTCTTATTTATGTCACAAAAAACAAATAATAATTCTTACATCTAGAGGTTCTGATCCTGTTCATTTTGCAGATGTGCAAAAGGTTCATCAGAACTAGATCCAAGGATGCCAGGCATAGATCACCTCTCAGTAACCTGTAGGAGACAGAGTTATAGAGATAGGTATTTAAGGTGATCCATACAGGACAATGGGTTTATACGCTGGATTCTCCTGGTAAAAAACCTTTGTGGGTGTTCCCAGCTGTTGCATATGTCTGGTCATGTACATGCCGAAGGGGATATTATACTTAGCGATTGTTCTGATAATGGCTGAATAAAATGACACTATGACTTCCTTGGTATCCAAGACCAAGGAAGTCATAGTGCCACATTATTCAGCCCTTATCAGACCTATCATAGACTGCCAGGGTGGAGAGTCCAAGCTAACACAGAAGGTCTTTGGCTAACAAAGTTTGCAGATGACTGCAAACTAGGAGCCATAATCGAAACTCCTAACGATGTGGACATACTACAAAAGGGCCTCACTGAGACAGATGCCTGGTGTCAAAGCCATGTCCCGAAGCTCAATGCCAAAAAGTGCATTGTCATCCCCTTTGGTAAAAACTCTGTACCCATGAACTACCACATAAGTGGTAGTCTACTTAATGCCGAAAGTTTGATAAGAGACCTTGGGACACAGGTGGACAGTAATCTCTCCTTTGACAATCACATCACCACAGTGGTCAGGAAATCCTTCTATGTGGCTCACCTCATCACAAAAGGTTTCTTATCCAGAAAAAAAGAGGTCATTGTTCCCCTCTACTCATCACTCATTAGACCCATTATAGACTACAACTCCCCTTTTGGTATGTACCTCATAAGACATCTACAACAACTGGAAAGGCCACAGAAATACCTCACAGAGAGGATTACTGGCCTCAAACAGATGCCCTACGCAGACTGCCTAAAAAAACTCCATCTTTACTCCATCACATGTCGCCTACTCAGAGGCGATCTCTGCCTAACATACAAAGCTATGTCAAACCCAGAGCTGTTGAACATGCTGCACTTAAAGAAATCCCAAACCCTCCGAGCTACATGCTCTAGGGACCTAAACCTTGTCACCACAATAAACAGAACATGCTGGAGGGATAGATTTCTGTCCCAGAGACTTCCCATACTCTGGAACAGACTACCTATCTATGTCAAACAGAGCTCCTCATTAACACTCTTCAAGAAAAATCTTGATGATTGGATGGGAAATAGGAAATTCACCCCAGGGATCACTTCTGTGGCTCTGCTCGACAGGGGCACAGGAAAATAATTTTCTTGGGTGGTGAAAGCTAGGGTACCTTTTTGGCTAGGCTTATATAGGCCCTAGGGCTAATAGCCTAGTACCTACATATCTACCTATGAACCTAAGTTTGGTAGACTGGAGAGAGGATCTTGGAGTAGAGAGAGATGGGTCAGATTGTGAAAGGTGATATAAGTTGTAGGAGGAGTTTTCTCATGGAGCTTGGCTGAGAGAGGAAAATGATTTGGAGTGAAATAATCTAAAGAGTGTGCTTATTTATTTGTTTATTTATTTATTATTAGCATTTACTTACTGGGAAAGTCCAACTCGGCCATTACAGGACCCTTTTCAGCAGAAATCATGGGAGAAAAACACCACAGTTACCACATCTTACAAGGTGTCACACAATAAGATACCATACAATACAAGTCAAAACAGTAAATCTTAACTATTGCATACGAGCTACAATAGTTATAATATAAAGAAAGAAAACAACAGAAGGGATGGATTATTTTAATCATTATATTCAACAAAGTTACATTTAAGTTTCACAATAGCAATGATAAGATACTCGGTCTTCAGATGAAATCCAGAAATCTTAGATTATGCAAGAAGACTAAAATGACATCAGACAGAGGACAGCTGAAAAGAACTGTAGCAACATGTAATGGCTGAAGAGTGTCAGGAGCATGGCTTGGAATCCAAGAGGTGGCTTCTAAGGTTTGTTTTGAAATATTTTGAATTTATGATCTATCTTAAGTCTTCCAGGACAGTATTCTAACATTTGGATACATTTGAGGAATACATTGTTTCACCGTGTTTATTGTTAGGTCGATGGACTTTACAAGCTATGTCTTCAGACCTGTGAGATCTAGATGGGGAGCACCACAGCATTACTGTGTTCGGTACTGGACATGTGTTTGGGTGATGATGTATATTTTAAAGAGTGAAGTGTTCATTGTTTAATGGAGATACATTTTGCTTTTTTGACTAGTGAGTCAGTGGTATTTTTTAGAATGGGAGCTGGTGATAAAATGATAAATACAATCGGACATGGAGTAAAGGGTGGAGGTATTGTGTTTCATGGCTGACACAACAATGAGTAGACCATACAGTAGATAGTATGACTTGTAGAAATTAAACCAGAAAGATGGAAAGGAGTCCTTTACCAGTTTCTGACTTGGTGGTAGTAGAGAAGAGAGGACAGATTTTCTTTTCTTTTTTTTTTTTTTGCCCAGGAAAGAAAGGAGTTTATTTTTACTTTGGTAAAATTACAGTAGTACTTACACTCTAACAAAGACGCCCAACCCTTGGCCTTGAGTCCTAAGAACCATGTATACATAAAAAAAACTGTCTTTTGGCTTTTCCCGGTTAGGGGTCGCCACAGCGGAACTCCGGTCTGCTAATGATTGGCAGTACTAGATTTTTTACGTGCTGGCTTGCTGGGCCTAATGCACAACCTTCAGCGAAGGAACAAGAACCATGTATACATGATAGCTGATAAATCTCAGACAGCCAAGATGATTATGAAACCCCCCCAGTCTTGCTGAAAAACAGGCCACTATTTATAGTCCAGTTGCATACTATGCAGCACAGGTCTGCAATGCCAGTGGCAAATTATAGCTAGGTAGCAATATAAGACAATAAGGCAATCAATTTGAAAAGGTGGTATCTAAACAAGCATATAATGATATGCAAAATAAGTGCCATCTTTGGAGTGCATAATGAAATGAAAATTAGGGTCAGTGAAAGCAGGTCATGATTTGTAGTTGTCAGGTGTGAAGTCACACAAATAGTTGCATCTGAATATATAGGCAAAATCCATTTGATAGAAATGTAGCAGCAGCTGCCACTGTACATAGTAACATCCATTAAATGTAAGCATTGTTATTAGGTACCCAGGAACAGTACTGCTATAGAATAGGTTCTCATCAACTGATAGACCAGCAGCTTTTGTATGGACTGAGACATTATACGAATGCTGGCCAACTGCAATGTCCAAAAAACTGAATATGGAAAAATGTATGTACTTTCTGTTACTGTGGTCAACAAGGTATATGAAACATTTACCGTCTTAGCTAGAGGAGCCCTCCAGAGGCTGACAGTGGATAGACCAGATATATTACAGATATTGACATTAATAATATGTAAGACATCCCTTTATAAACTCCTGCCACATATGGATGAGCACATCATTTTCTCAACATAGTGGGGAGATAGTTTACCACAAATGGCTTTTAGGACATTTTACACCTCCATAAAGTGCTAGGAGTCATAGATTATGTCCATGTGGTAACAAAAGCCTCACGTTGTGTCAAAGAAGAGTGCTACATCAACAGAAAATGGCAAAATTCCATCAAGTGCCTTGTAGCATGCAGCACACATGAACACATAACCAGTGTCTCTACATAATATGTGAACATGGCCTGTGGTTCCCACATATTGCAAATAAGTCAACTATAGTGTTGCTTCCTGCACATGGACATTACCTATTAGGTAAAGGCAAGCCCACAGCTTCACCATCATATATACAAAAACAGACAATATGTACAATAACTTTTCTGTGTGTCTCTTTTGAGTTCCAGGTGATGCATGATACCTACTGTTATCCTGGCTGATGACCCATATAGACCCGACAAGATATGGCCAAACTGCAATAGAGCATCACTCATACACAAACCAGGAACATTGTAGAGTGAGAATGCAGGCTGATGAAAGCCCAGTTCCACTGCCTGGATACATCTGGGGCAGCACTGCAATATGCTCCGACCACAGCCTGAGATCTATTCATATCATGCTGCATGCTTTAGAAAATGATGAAGAGGAAGCAAACAGTCACTCCATCAATTCCAAGAGGTTCCATACCTGTAATAGCTGGTCCTTTCTCAGCTTCCAGCACGCCATCCTCCTGCAGTGACAACATCAATGGTGACTGACCGACAGCCGACAGTGGCTGCATGGCTCCCCTTCCAGCATTATGCACAGTATTCAGAAGTGCACATAAAGCATCATAAAGCATCAATGGTTAGTTATCCTCTTTGTGCTCAGCATGTACATAATGACAGGGCAGTGTCACATGCAGAAAAAAAATGGAGCATTAATTTGTGTGTAAAGGCTATGCTAACCAGTGCATGTCTGAATCACACAATGCATGAGATATCTCCTCTTATACCATACAGGAGGCAGAGTAAGGTTAATAGCTGTTGCCATTTGTAATTATGCTTAAAGACTAAAGGGCACAAGTCAATCTGTACAAGTCAGTGGGTGGATTTCTGGTCACTGTGCACAGAAATGAGCTACAGGAAGTGGGAAAATCAGTGTTGCAAACAAATTCTTCCATTGACTAAATGGGGGATGCAGTGTATGTCGAGTGTCTGTGATAGCCAGATATGACAGAGCTAGTTACCCCAAAGACACTTATATGCTGTTACTGGTGTAATCTGATCTGTAAGTTGTTCACCAATGAATCATACCACATCTATTAATACTATGTTATGGTGCATACCCAGCTTGGATTGGGAGAAAGAGATTCTTCAATTCCATGGGTGCAGACAATGTGCCCTTGTATGGCCTGTCTGTGCATTTACCTCAGGTATGATCAACACTCATGGATAGGACAGCAATGGTGGCATTTACTATTCTCTCCATGGCAGTGGACAGGACACCAAAATGTGCTACCACAGCTCTTGTGAGACTTATCATTACATCATAGCCTCTTGGAAGTACTAACACTGCTATAAAATATCCTTATGGAAGCCTCTTACCACACCAGTCAAATTCACATTAGTGTGGCTATCAATTCTGCCAAGATTATAACAATGCATATCTGTTGATTGATTCCCAACAGCAGACAATATATCTGGTGGTGTCAGTGATATTACACGAAACCATGAGTGTCATGTAAACTGCTTGTGGTGGGTATTAAAATGCCTGATGTACTGCACTGCTCTTCTGTGGCTAGCAAAAGAGGAAGAGTGGTGGAACATTCAGTCACAGGTGAGCTCTCCCGTGACATGGCAGGAGAGGTCCTATGTTGTGCACCCCATACAATGGCGGCAGGTGAGGCTGCACAGTTTTTCTAAAAAAAAATAGGTTTAGGACCATCCAGGAGGGAGAGAGACAAAGACAGTCTGTTTTAGGACTCTGACTCAGACTGTGTGTTGTCATCATCATCTGACCTTGTGCAAATGCTGTCTTCAACCCATTGTCCTCATTCAATCACTAATGATGCCACTGTGTCAGTGGTTTCTCCTGCAAATACACAAAACAAGAAAAAATAAATAAAATAAAAATGGTGATGGTGACCACCCCTGAAATGTGTGATACCTGGTGGTGTGCATGAAAAGAAAGTAGGTGGATCCATGCATGCATACAATATATATGTGTGTGTATATGTATGTGTATGTATGTATGTATGTATGTATATATATATATATATATATATATATATATATATATATATATATATATATATATATATATATATATATATATATATATATATACACACACACACACACACACACACACACACACACATACACACACACACACACACATACATATATATATATATATATATATATATATATATATATATATATATATATATATATGTACTTGTGGTCTCTTGAGTCTGAACACCTAGTTTACCCATAGTGATTATATGCAGTGCTCATCAGTGCTCCCTAGATTGTGTGCAGTTAATGTTTATCATATATGCTATGCTAACTAACCTGACTGGTCTCCATGTAATATACATAATATGTGAACACTCCCAGAACATGGGTCCACCTCTTCAGCTATGATACCCATGCCCTCTCTGTCTCCATGCAGCAATACTAAGAATTGCTAATCATCTGTGTGGCTTGCACTAAGATTTAACAACTCACTAGTTGAAGACTTGAACATCACTATGCTATGGCCCTTCTCTAAAGCCCAGAGTAACATGATATTGAAATGGTTACATCTTTTCTTGAATTGTTCACTCCCCCGTGACATTGATGTCATGACCGGTGTTTTACAAATATTGTACCATACAGGCTGGTTGGCACCTTCTCTGCATAACAGGTGTTGTTCATGTGTGTTGCCTGCCTGTAGCAAGACATTGTCATCAGCACGGATTTCTCTAACATCTGCCATTTACCCCATCTTGGGGACAAGTCTACACCTAGGAAGGGAGAATGCCACATTTGTAAACTAGTAATGACACACAGTACTCTGGCATGGTAATACACCAACAGAACAATATTGGACATGGCTTGGAAAACAGTGATGGAAACTGATATTTTAATGACAGTGACATTCCCTAGTGGTAACGAAGGTGAGCAGTGGTTGGTGTGGACATGTGTGTGTGCCTTTTGCTGGAGTAGTTACCAAATAAAGATCCACATGGATGTGTAGGTGATGGGGGTGTCCATCTATTGCCTGGGTGGGAACTTGTAGAGCAGCATTGGCAGCACAGCATGGCAGCCTATTCTGACATAGTTTGCATGTGCTGATATTCACAACAGGTGTCCCTGTGGTACAAACTCACACCAAATGGGTAGGTCAGACTTGAGGGGAAGGGATATACAGTCCTGGTGTTCTGGGCTGCCTTCCTTCATACAAACCTATATGTAAACAGGTATATATTTTTCACAATACATATCTGCATTTTCACATTGTAGACCTGCTTAATATATATATCAGTACCGGCATTGTGTATGCAGTAGTCTTTCCACAAACTATCCTCAGACAAATGCTTACATATATATATATATATATCACACACGCTGATGACAAACATTGTGGGATGGACTTATGTAGGTTCTGTTGTCAAGGAGTAAAAAGCTGCATAGATGGCTTTATATATATATATATATATATATATATATATATATATATATATATATATATATATATATATATATATATATATATATATCTACAAGCATCATGAGTATCCGATTGGTGGTAGATTCATGGTGATGGCTATTAATACTATTGGCCATGGTAGTCAAGGAGAGTAAGACAAGTATATCTCTGGCACAATGGGTTCAGGAAATGTCTGCTTGGACCTTATGCAAGTCCATTCTCTAAGGCAGATGTCTAGTATGACCTGAAAGAGCAGCTGACCAGGGCAACAAAAATTCCCATTCCAGTGAGCAGTGCAGACACTTGTTTGATGATCTGCATCACTGGTGCCCTGAAAATTTCCATGTGTAGGAAACAGAGTGTAGTTTCCAACCTTCTAGTCTTTCAGACTGCTGTTCCTAATAACAGTGCATCAACCTACCAAGCCACATAGCCGGTTGTTTGTTTCTTCTGACAAATGCATGGATGTACCTGGTGCTGTTGATGGCAGCTATATTACTGTGGTTCTGAGTTGTTTTGAGGAGCAGATCACATGGCTGTACCTGCATGGTGTGACTACCACTTCCTGTTTCTGTTGTGCTGTATGTACATGTGGAGGGGCAGATGCATCTGCTTCATTGACCTTGCATGTGATAGCATAGGTTATTTCTCAAACTCTGTGAACCCTTTACTACTTCTCATCATTGTACATACACTTGGCAGGATAGCATCCATCCCAGTTTATGGGCACTACCTGTGTCATCTGTTTACCTACTCATGCATTCGCTTTTGTAGCTTTGCTTGTTGCCTGCATCTCCCTCATGACTATGCACAATGGCGTGTTTGTCCCTTTTGTCTTTCAACATGGGTAAAACAGAAGGCATATGTAGCTGGCTGCCATAGGAAATGGCAGAGACTTTCAGTGCAGTGGGGCTAGTACATTTATATCATGTCATCTGACATCATTTATCCATTGTGTCAAGTCATCACTAGTGGCACTTTACTTTTGTGTTTCCTGTTTTCAAGTCCCTGTGGTACCTCAGAGTTGTAGGTAAGTAAGTTGACAATAATTGTTGGTCAGCTATGGCTGAGGTGGGTAAACAGGAAGACAGTGCCTCCCCAGTGGAGAGGGAGGCTTCTCACCAGGAGATAACTTACCCCAGTTGCCTGTCCCTTCTCGGCTGAGGATGTAGTAGGAGATGGTGGTAGAGGTGCTGGTGGTTAACTGGTTGTCCCTTGAGCTTATCAAGAGAAAATTTTGTTACACTGGGAGGTTGGTTACTTTGACACTGTCTTAAAAAGACATTATGGGGTGGATAAAGCCTTTGCCAGTGTCAGAAAGCCTAGGGGGACAGGTGCAGACCATCTCTGCAAAAGAATGTAACCTGTCAATCATGTCCTCCCAGGTTGACAAATATTAGATCCTCTTGGATTGACGCAAAAGTTAAGCCAATTAATCATTTTTTTGTTTGTATCTTGGCATCATCTTTGGTGAAGGTAAAATGCTGCTCAAGACTTGGCTCATACCTGTCAGTGATACATAATCTGAGAGCTCAATCATTTCTCTCTTCATATAGTCCAGGGAGATACATCTCAGGCCATTTATGCCCACATGGACTGTGACTGAGTCATATTGGTACATGTGGCTGAATGACTTGATTGTTTGTGTGATCTGATGTATCCTGGCACCTGACAATCAGTTAACTGTAAACTTCTCCTTAGCCAACCTGTGAGGGGGACATCTGTGCATCTCATTATGGATTCTCCTATGAACAGTATTGTAGGTTTTTGTGGTATTTCACCTTATGGGTTTGTCTGTTGCAACACTGGGGTGTGTATTATGGGCTGTGGTTGTGTCTTTGCTTTGTTGTATGTTGTTGTTGTTATATATGTTTTTTTGAAGGCAACATTTTGGAGGACTCTGAGTTTTGGCTAAGTTACTAGTAAGTACCTTTGCATATGTGGGTTATATGTCAAACCCATATTAATAGTGGCAAGGTGTGTGTGTGTGTGTGTGTGTATGTATGTATGTATGTGTGTGTGTGTGTGTGTGTGTGTGTGTGTGTGTGTGTGTGTGTGTGTGTGTGTGTGTGTGTGTGTGTGTGTGTGCTGACAACCTGTTTTGCATTTAGTTGTTCTGTATATGAAAGTCTTACCTCCATTTTCATAGTATAACTACATCTCTCACATATAGTATTTGTTTGTTTCAGGATTAAGTGGTTGTCAGTATACATGAGACAATTGCTACAGTGCCTCAGTAGCCAATGCCCTTCAAGATGGCCACTGAGATGATAGGAAACTCCACACCCACTATGCCAGGTTCTTACTTTGGATTTAATCAGGGAAAGGACTGGATTAATTAGACTGGACTGTGATGGTAGCACAGAGACTCTGAGTGGGAACTATATGTGTGTAGCATAAGTTTAACAAACAGAATGATGTTGCTCAACTCACAAATTAGTTTTTCCTAGAGCAGCAGGAGGCTGGATATGGTTTCAGTGATAGTTATACTAAGTAAACTTTTATCTTCAAAGTATTTGCATCTATATAGCACACTGCTAACTGCTGCTGCATGGAGAGCAGCTCCGCACAAATACAACACTTACATTCAGGCAAAAAGGAATTGATTTTAGGTTAAGTTACAATCAGAATAGCATGCAATAACTTTCCAGCAGAAATCCCCACCACAGACAGGTCTAGATCAGCACACCTGCCACAAGGCTGCAAAAAACACTTTGATGTAAAATGGCGGGGTTGGAGGCCAAGCGTAAGAAGACAACACAATCTAGATACAACAGCCCTTAGACTATCCAATAAAGTGCAATAAGTACTCAAAGCAACAGTAGAACAGTGCAGTTTTTTTTTTTATTTAAAGTGTGGCAAATACATCAAATATCATAGGAAACTAATAAAATGCAGTCACAATTATTAATAGAAGTGCAAAGTAATAGTTAATTTTATATTTTCTAGCAGAGGATTGCAGAAGGTGCAAGCAGATTCACTGGAACTCTCTGGCATGGTCACCAAACAATGAGCAGGTCTGAGCAATTAAGCCAAAACCTGGGCAAATGTCAATATAAAGGTAAAATGCAACCAGTTTTAAGCTAACTACCAAACAGGAAAGCACTAAAGCAAGCCTTCCAAAAGCAATATGTGACTCAGATAGGTTTAGATCAGTACACTTTTACCACAAGTGAGCAGAAAAAAATAGTTAATGTAAAATGGCTGGGTTGGAACCCAAGTATAAGAAGACCGGGCGATCTAGATACAACAGCCCTGAAACTGTCCAATACAATGTAATAAGTACTTAAAGCAGCAGTAGAACAGTGCAGTTTTTTTAATTTAAAGTGCAGCAAATACAGAAACTATCATAGGAAACTAATAAAATGCAGTCACACATCAATAGAAGTGCAAAATAATACTTTTGTCTTCTTCTAGCAGAGGATTGTGAATCACTATTAATCACAGTACCTATGGGAAATAGTACTTCAAAACAAGGAATACCATGAAAAGAGAAGTATTTTTCAGTTCCTCAAAGAATAAAACATTATATAGAGTGACAAGAATATATAATTAGTTATAGGTGGGAATTCAGTAAAGCTTTCATGATAATTTTTACAGTGTGCATGTTGCGGAGCAGTGTGCATATGGGTGCAGAAAGTTTTAGATTCAGTAATCTCCATGTTGCAGTCAACAATTACATCCATTCATGCATAAATATGAAAACTTTCATGGAATGCAAATTTCAGCATAACTAGCTGAAATTTTTGATAATAAAGCAAAACAACACAACTGAGTGATCCAACAACCTGTAATGAAACCGTGTAGACTCAGTGTACATGTTAACGTGTACTCAGAATATTTCTGAGCACAGGAATCAACACGGAAGCAAGGGCAAGTAATAGTCCTGAAATATTGACTAAACTGACCAAAACAGGTATTACCACACATATTATGGGCTAAGTATGCACTGTGGATGCTAGAAAATCATTCTCCCAAAACAAATGTCACTATAACTGCCATGATATAAATGTACCTTTGGTTCCCCACCCCCAAATGAAGAATATACTTGTATGTAATACAGACTGCTAAAATGTTCAAAACGCATGAGACAGGGTATTGTAATGCACTGCAACCTTTCTGTATCACATACTTAGGCAAAGTAGTACCCTGCCTTGTGTTTAAAACATTGTGCTCCCATGCAGTTTCCCTGCTACATGCTATAAATTGCTTGATCAGTGAATGCTTTTCAGTTCTGAAGAAGTCTTTATTGTATAACTGAGATGAACGTGCATAACTTTTTTTTGGAAATAAAATGATTTTTGGTTCTACAATTCAGTGTTACAGTTCTTGGAGAGGTATGGAGCTTAGGATGTGATCCACTCAGGGCCTTTATGTTTTTTCGAGTTGCCATTTATTGGCTTTTTTCCACATTTGCTTTATTCTTTGTGGTTTCATTATGTGGATTGTGGAACACACGGCTGATACTGGAACTGTTATAATTATTTATGGAAGCTGTCAACATTATTTCCATTTATATAAAGCATTTTTCCTATTGGAAATTTGTTTTTCTTGTGATTACAGCTTACTTTTAAAGGCATGAACAACAGTCAAACAACTGTGGTGCCCTGCTCACCTATCTTGGGCAATTTTTCAAACAGTAATGGTAATTATACGGAGTGCCAGTTAACTCAAATTGTAGCCCTGCTTTCACAACAGGTTAATGCCCTGGAGAGGAAAATTGATGGACTACAAATCCCAGAATGCACTGAGACTGTATAAAGTAAGGCAGCACATCCCAATCAAACACGTTTGTTGAACAAGGAAGATTTTACTAATGGCAGTGAAAATGGATCTTCCAACAGCTCAGCAACAATAAACAACAACAGACAGATGAATGAGTCTGACATTTCCACTGTTAACAACCCTAATTTCAACTTTAAATACTGGATTTACAGGGACATTGTTTTTCAAGGTCAGACTTCAAGATTTTATGACCACAAGCACCCTAAAACATTGGAGAAGAAAATGAAGGACTTAGAGCAAATTAAGGTACAGAATCTCCAGTGTGATAACATTTATTTAAATGAAAGCCTGAAAAAACAAGCATGTACCTAAGGGACTAAGATTATACACATTTCCAAATGGGCTTTCAATGGGTGACTGAAACAAATGAACTGTTGTCACTTTTTGATTGTTTTGATTTTAAGTTAATGCAGTTTATTGTTAAATGAAATGATGAATTAGTGAATTGTTTCGTGAACTAGAAAAGGTTAATGAGGAAATTATTAGTGACTTGCTTTTTGAACATAATGCTGCTAAATATGATAGTATTTTTATGAGTAGAAAACAATGTTTCTGTTAACTTAGATTTGAGAGACACAAACTGAGCAGAGATGCTCAAGACTATTCAAATAAAAAAGCATACCCTTTTCCTAAATCCTATGCTAAGACTAATTATGATGAAGTACAAGCACGTGGGTTGGATAATGAACAAGAGGGGGAGCCTGAAGTATGTTATGATTCTAATAGCATGAATACTACTCAGACAACAGAAATGTTAATGGTAACAACTATGATGATGAATATCCACACCTTCGAACAAACAACAAGTTTTTTTTTTACACAGGAATCCACAACAAAGCTCCATGAGAAGCAGGGGGAAAACATGGAAATAAATATTAGTACTACATCTACTGATATAGTTACAGTCTGCAATGGTATTTTAAATACCCTACAGGGTTTTAACATTTTTAACTACGCATCCTTGGAATTAGATGTAAGATATTTTACACTTTTTACCAAAGGTTTCAAATTTATACCTACTTTCAAAATTAGTACGGTTGACATGGTCACCGAACTGAAGTTATTTACTAGAAAGTTAAACTTCGGGTTAATGTTCCAGGACCAGGGTAACAAGGCAGTTTCTGAAGCAAACAACATTAAAAAGAAAGAGCTGCTTTAACCCACCTTTTCACCCCCTGATTCAAGCATTTGAGAATGTCTGCATAACAGAGGTACACTCAGCCTTCTCAGAAAGTAAAGGTTACAAAAGTAGAAAGAAATTTAATTTAACCAGAGCTGAACATAACTTAATATAAGAACTTGGAGCCAATGATGCTATCAGAGTTATGAAGACAGACAAGGGAGGGGGGTTAGTCATTATCAACAAGACTGACTATGTAAATAGCTTTTCCTGTATTTTGTCAGATGATACAAAGTATCAAGCCTCCTCAAAAAATGAAGTGCTTATAGAACACAAAAAAAATTAGTCTATTAAAAAAGGATGCACTCCTTCAGGGTGCTATTTCTAAAGAACTGTATAATTTCCTCCATGTAGATTACCCCTATATACCTGTAGCATTTGGCATAACTAAAATGCATAAGGAGATTGAACATTCATCTTTTAGGATAATTATATCTTATATCAGCCAAAGGTGGGGTATGCACCCACTGGGAATTTTTATTGACATAATTTACAAAGGAGCACTTGGGTCAGTGGACTACATTTTAAAAGACTCATGGGATTTTTTTGACAAAAATCAATTGCTCATGGTTTTCTTATAGCTGTTGTTTTCCCACAACAGACATCATAGATTTGTTTGCATCTATTCCTCATGACAAAGGGCTTGAGTTATTTTATGAAGCAAATGGGGCCTTAAATTTTAATGATTTGCTTATTAATTTCATTATGGAATTTGTTCTCAAGAACATTTTTTTTCTGTTTGAAGGGGAATACTGCAAACAGCAAACAGGGGTGGCAATGGACAAGTTTCATCCCACTATTTGCAAACATGGTCTTATATGCTTGGGAAGCTAAATTTGTTTTTAATATACATTTCCCTTTGAAATGGCACATGTACTTAAGATTTTCAGATGACATTTTTATTCTTTGGAAAGAGACTGACAATCAACCAGTCCTGCTTTTGGAGTATTTAAATGGGTGTGTGAATATTTTAAATTCACATCAACAAACTCAGATAGTGCGACTGACTATTTGGATGTGACATTTTTCAAAAATAACATACAGAGGACATTTAGTTCCAGAATTATTAAGAAACAAAGTCTAACAACTATTTGGACTACAAGAGCTGTCATCCCAATTTTATGAAAATAAATACATATAAGGGACAATTGGTGAGAGCAGCATGTATGTGTTCAGATATAGCAAGTTTTAAATTAGAAATAGATATTATTATGGACATGTTTGTTAACAGAGGTTACCCTATTAATCTTTTGAGATCTATCAAATCTGAAGTAATGGCAAGTTGGGGTTCCAAATTTAAGCCATTACCAGGTAAAATAAATTTGACAGATACTATTATAAAGGACCAATCATATAGTCAACATAATGATGGTTTGGTTATTCCATATGGTGAAGGTGCAGCAGAGGTTAGGAAAATTATTTCCAGAAATTGGACAATATTTAAAAGTAACCACAGTATACTGAATATTTTGGGGGTATGAAACAAAGTTTGTTTATAAAACTGGGAGTAATTTGAAGCTACTTTTTGAACAACCTATTTATTTAACACCCCTTCCTGACAAAGGCATGACAAAATGTGATGTTCTTTAGGCAATGTCATTTTATTCTGGAACTTAATAACATTGTTTTAAGGGAAGTTGGTTACAAAGTAAACTTAACCAACGGTAATTGTAACACCAAAGGTGTGGCACATATTTCAAATTGCCAGACCTGTGGAGGTTACTATATAGGGAAAACAGAAAGAGAATTCAAAACTAGGATTTATGAACATCTTTATGCAATTTTAAAGGAGAACATCAATAATTCTCTATATAAACAATCATTTTAATGCCATGGATTTACATGTTTAAGTTTGGTATTTTGGAACAAGTACCAACACATCCTAGGGATGGTTGGTGGGAATTGTCTTTTGAACTGTATTGGATTATAAAACTGCAGTCCAACATACCACAAGGTATAAATGAGTATCTCTCCCTGACCCCAGTTCTTAAAAGGAGAGTTCTTGAACTATAACATGTTTCATAAATTTTAACACTACATATATTATACTTGTTTATATATATATATATATATATATATATATATAATACTTTATTTTGTAGCATCTTCTATATATTTATATATTTTCTATGATTTAGGGCTACTGATTAGTTAAAGTATTATTATTTAAGTTGTATGGTATGGTTTATGTAGTCATACTGTTAGATGTTTTTGTATGCTACTATCCCCAGGATTCAGTAAGGTTCCGTGCAGGAATAGTTGATTCCTGCATGGAAACGACCGTTTGAGCAGCATGGCAGTGCGCCATGCATAGTTATGAAAGCAGACTGCCTCTGCTCCTAAACAGACACAGAGCATGGACAAGTGTGTGGGGGGTGTCTGAGAGCAGAGCTCTGACAATCTACATGCCCCTGCAGTCAAGAATTGCCATTTGGCAATTACAATGAGCAAGAAAACTCATAGGGGGTTGCATACCTCCCAACTGTACAGATCATCACAGAATGTCCAGATTTTTCGTTCATATGTTTGGCCTGTATGTCATTTACATGGCAAATCACTGGGATGATCTCAGGATTGAAGTCAGTAAATAATGGCATACATTTGAATTTCAGACTCCAAATTCTTCAAAAAATGTATATTAAAACAAATCATATTACTCTAGCAACTTTCTTCAGTTTATAAGAGCAATATTTAAAATATGTCCCTAGTTGTACCTCATTTTGTCAAGCTTTGTCCAGATATTTTGCATGAAGAGGTTGAGAGGTATGGGGGGGGTTGTCATTTCTTCAAATTCCCGAAGCGGGACTGTTAGTGTAGAAACATGACATGTTGCAGGAGAAAATACACCCACAACCGTTGCAAATGTCAAAGCCCCACTTCCCAGAAAAACCCTATGCTCATAGCAACTGAAACATGCTAAATGTCTACCAAATGTGTAGACGCATGCAGAAATCCACAGCAATAAGTGAAACCTGTCCTCTCCTAGAGAAAATAACACTAGAAATTGTTTTTATCAACCAGATTACATTTAACCGTAGCTGTGTGGGTTTGCCCATTGCTTAGCTACACATACTGTAGCTTAAATAGCAAATGAAGATAAATAGCAAGATACATGCAGTAGGAGCAGTACTGCAATAGTGTAGTGGTCAGAGTGTTCACTTTGCGAGTCATTCCTGGTTCAATCCTCACTGTAGCAAATTCCATTTTCCATGTGAAAGCAATTCATGAACATTTTTTTATGCTGTATAACCAACTAAATAACATATAATTGTGAACTGGAGTACTGCATTAAGTGCAGATGTAAGGTGTCATTTTAATAATGTGGTAAAATCCACAGATAAACACAAGTGCCCCATAAAGTACACATGATTCAGGGATACTAAACAAAGTTATAATGTGTAATGAATAATAAATCCATGCCATACAGCAAATAGTGTAAAAAATGTATGAAGTGTCCAAATCTACCACTTTCCCAAGACCTATGTTTCTTTTCTTTTTAAATTAGTGTGGGGATAAGCAGTAGTAAGCACTTTTAAGCAGTAGAAACTGAGTTTAAGCCTGCTGTGTGGCGGTAAGCAATGCCTACACAAGATAAGCAATCTAGAGGCTATCTGAATGTAAGAAAATGTAACCGGAAGTTAGCATTGCTTACCGTCATGCAAACCTGCACAAACCCACTTACAACTGCATAAAAGTGCCTTAATAACTCTGTATCCAACAGCCCCTGTTCTGCCCATCAAAAAAAATAAACATCCCTTATAGATCTTGAACCAAGGACCCTGTGCACTATAGTCACAGCAGTTAACCAGTAAGCCATGAAAGCTGTAGATAAAAGTGAGGTATAACCAAACAGATCCTCACTATAGCAAACTCACAATTTGCATGTGAAAGAAATCTATAAACAGTTTTATGTTGTATAACCTACTAAATAACATATATATGCAAACCGGAGTACTGTATTAAGTCTAGATATGAGGTGTCATTGTAATAAAGTGGTGAAATCCCCCTATAAAAGCAAGTACCCCATACAGTGTACGTACACATGAATCATGGATACTAAATAAATATATAACATGTACTGAATGAGAAATCAATGCCAAACAGCAAATAGTGTGCAAATTTAAAAGTAATCGATGCTAAGAATTGCACAACTCTGCTTACCAGGTGTAAGCAATGCGTAGCCCAGCTAAATTGATTTGCCCACACCACACACCTTTTAGGATGAGATGTGTTCCAGGTTACATTTTACATGAAGAACATCCCCAGGCCTGTACAGTATGGTAATGGGGGATGTACTGGTTGTTTATGGACAATACATAGTGTGTCATACTGTCATGTACACATTGACAAACACATAGCAGTCATACACACATCTGAGAGACCTGGGCTTATCAGTGTTAACTACCTTGTCAGTGTGTCCATTCTGTTACAGATACGTTGCACATAGCACATGCATAACTTGGCTGGATAGTGTTATCAGTTACCTGTATGGTTGATGGTGACAGTTGTCTCCATACAGTGGAACATAGGACATGTACTGGGGCTACCATGGTGTAAAGAAGGTATACCCAGCACCTACACCCCACAGTGGATATTGTATGCACTGAAACCCTTGATAACACTCTGATATACCCACCATCACACATTGACCAGGACTGTAATGCAACCCCTTGTCTGGAGTGCTACTACAGGGCTATGAATATAATGCACATGCCACAGGGATAGTAGGTTAAAGCATTGTCATGGCTCTACTATGGAACCCTCATTCCCTAAACTTAAG
>NC_056733.1:1935941402-1935951402 GCF_019279795.1 Protopterus annectens
TTTACATGTAGCTGCTGATATGTCCAGGCACCGAAACTGTGACTTAAGCATCCCGAACATATGCTCTGTTATGATTCTGGTTTGTGCGTGTACCTGATTATGGAGTTCTTGTTCGGATGTGTGTGCATTTCTGATGGGTGTCATCAGCCACAGCTCCAGTGCGTAACCAGCATCCCCCACTAGGTGGCCATATGGGATATCCCCATTGGCAAATTTCTGGTACAGCTGTGACATGTGCCAGATGTACAAGTCGTGATAGCTTCCAGAGCTGCCAGCACACACATTCATTATAATGCCCTGGGCATTGCACATGACCTGGCAATTGATGGAGCGGAAGCCCTTGCTGTTTATTTAGACTCTACCCTGCTTGCCGGGTGGTGCTTTGATGTGTATGTGTGTGCAGTCTATATCACCCACTACCTCAGGGTATTCTGCTGTTTGGTGGAAGAGACGCATATTGCTGGCCAACATCTCATGGGTGTTGAGGAAATATATGTGGTCACTGGCTTGTGCTGACATGGCATCCAGGAACTGGTGGAGTACCCTGGATGCTGATGCCTGTGAGATCCCCATGATATCCCCAGTTGGCCTTTGTAAGGTATCTGTGGCTAGTATTCTTAAGTCTACACTTACCTTGGAATCCACTGCAATGGGTTCCCCTTTGTTGGTTCTGTGTGTGAGGCATGGCCGGCACATCTCAACAATTTGCTTTAGGAGATCCCTGTCCACCCTATAGTGCTATCTCCAGCTCATGTAGCTCCTGGTAGGTTATTCTGGGTATGTACACTCTTCTCCTTCACCTCACCGTGGGGTGGTCATCAGCATTCTCATTCTCACCACCCTCGGCCTCTTCCACATGTTGATTAATGAGAGAGAATGCAACCCCTATAATTTTGTTAGGTAAAATGTTCCTGTTTGTGTACACTGGTGGTGTAGAGTTTGTGGGAAAACCAGAGGGATAAAGTTTGCTGGGTTGGGTTGGGCTGCTGCCTGTGTAATTGGCTGATTATGATACATTTCACCTGCCAGCTATGCTAGTTCTCCTTGATTACCTTCCTACTGCTGTTTTCCCTTCCCATTCCTTCATGTTTAAACCCTAAGGTGTGTCATGCAAACCCAGTGCTCAGATGTGAACGGAGCTGCTATTTCCTGGTTTAATTTTTTCTTTTGTTTAAAATCCGGTGCACGAAGCACACACCCGTTTAGGCAATGTAAAGACTGCTAGGCAGCTTCAGACACACCCCCTTCCTTAGCTCTGCTAAGCTAAGGGCAAACTCAAGCCACAGAGCTTCAATAAGCTTACAGTATGCCTGACACACCTCTCTATGATGTCAGCTAACTCTTTGGCTTGCACCATGGTTTTTCTGCACCTACACAGTTAGGTGCAGTCTAGCCATGAGGGGAAATCTATGATTCAGTATCATTCCCCTCATTTGCATAGAATTGCCTGCTAATGCCTAGTTAGAAGTCTGACACTTGAGCCTTCCCCCTTAGCAACCACTATTCACTGGCTGTGTTTTCTTCTGCCTGCCATTGACTATAATGGCAAAATTGTGATTTTTGCATAAAAAGCTTTTTTCAAGATTTTAGTTTTATTTTCAGGCCGGTCCCATTTGCGCACTGCTGCCCTACACTTAAACAGCTGATATCGCCCCCCCCCCTCAAAAAAAGTTATTTTTTGTTATTTTGAAACTATTTTCCATGCCAATGGCCATATATGTGGCCATTGGCATGCCTTCCACATTATATACACCCTTTATTTGGAGCTGTCATGGCTCCGTTTTGTAGTTTGCAGAAATGTACTCGGCTACTAACAGAGTACAATTCTGCAAGTTAGACTAATTCTGCATGGACAGCTGCCAGCTTCCTGGCTATCTAATTCACTCATTTGCATGGTTTTCACCTGCAAATGGGGTAATTAGCATACAGGAGCTTTGTCCGTGCAGGAATAGTGCAGGAGTGCTCATGCACGTCCCGGTAGCTTGTTCCTGCATCTCTCGGCAGCCATATTGCCTCCGGCAGCTCTTGCACTATTCCTGCATGCCATGCAGAGCTTGCTGAATCCCGGGGTATGCCTTTACAAGAGAGAAACAATATTGGTGGTTAATTAATCTTTGTCATGCTATAAATTGCATTTTAGTTCTGAAGAAGTCTCTATTGAATAACTGAGATGAAAGTGCTTAACTTTTTTTTTGAAAATTAAAATGATTTTTGTTTCTACAATTCACTGGTAGAGTTCTTGGAGATGTATGGAGCTTATGGTGTGATCCACTCAGAGGCCTTTATGTTTTTTCAAGTTCCCATGCTTTAAATATTTATCCTCTTTATCTTGGTTTAATTCCATATTTGCATGATGTGCCATATCTAGAAAACATTTTTAAGAAGGCTTATCTAGTTTGTACAAAGTGCAACATTGCAGAAACAGGGAAAAAACAGATAAGATATATGTCAGACTGCAAACAACAGAAAGCGGATACATTCAGTTATTGCTCTCAGTCATTGGGATATCCCAGCCTGGAGTAGAGATAAGAGTGTGTTATAATAGCAGGTATTTATTGCATAATAGTAAATCTCAGATGTTTGTCTCACCTAAAACTACACGAGGAAACATTGCAAACTGAGGACACAATATATATGTACATATATTTACAATCCATGCATTAGCTTCCCCACTACCAACCACACCAACAGTCAGTACAAACCTGGGATTTCCTTAATTTTTCAACACATATATCAAACACAATACAAAGTGTAATATATAATGTTGTGTGCTCCCTCATTGACAGGTCCATTTGGTGATGCTCACAGACTTGCTCTGCCAAACCCAAACAGCCAAATATGCTCAGCAAGGGTACTTGTGTTATTACACAGCTAGGCCACTGGCTACTAGGCTCAGATGACACTAAAAAGTCCAGACCTCCCAAGCTGTTCCACACATGCCATGCTGATGTCATCTACTATAAGAACACCTGCTGTCTTAGCTATATCACACTTGTGCCATAGCACTTGTGTTAAATACTGTGTTCTGTAGTCTGTGCACTTAGATAGGTATAGGTTGGATACTCACTGCTTGTAGACTGTGTGTGTGTGTGTGTGTGTGTGTGTGTGTGTGTGTGTGTGTGTGTGTGTGTGTGTGTGTGTGTGTGTGTGTGTGTGTGTGTGTGTTTGTCTCCATAAAGAAGAGTGGAAGTGCGTATCCCCAAACTTAACTTCTCCAATGACATGTTTTTGCAGTGTTTTGGTGCTGGCAGAAACCTCCATTTCAAGCAGGCCTCCCACCTCTTGTCCTCCACATGGCCTACTGATGTCATCTACTATAAGATCACGTACAGTCCTGTTAAAATCAGACTTGTGCTGTGCAATGTATGTCAAGTTCCATGTTCTGTAGGTTGTGTATGTAGATCAGTAGGGGTTCTATTCTCACTGAAGTCAACTGGGGGAGGTGGCATGTGTGTCCGAGCTGTTACTGGATATTACACAGAGAGTGTTTTACAGCAGCCTATGGAACACTGTTCTATGCACATTCATCATACCATTGTTCATAGGTTCATAAGTTGTAGTAGGCTAATTAACCCTAGACCCTTTACAAGACTAGCCCATAGGATTACCCTGGCATCGTGCCACCTGACCTTAGTTCCCAGTGCCTCTGTCAAGTAGAACCACTAGAGTGATCCTCGGGGTGAATTTTTTATTTCCCATCCACTCATCAATATTTCTCTTGAAGAGGGCCAGTGAGGTGCTCTGCTTGACATGTATGGGAAGTCTATTCTATAGCATGGGCAGTCTCTGGTTTATGAACCTGTCCCACCAGTATGTTCTGTTGATTGTGGTGATGAGATTGAGGTCTCTGGAACATGTGGAGTGGAGGAATTGGAATTTATTTAGCTGTAGCATTTCTAACAGAGCTGGGTCAGACATGGCTTTGTAAGTCAAGCAGAGATCGCCTCTAAGTAGGCAAAATGAGACAGTGAATAGTTGGAGTTGTTTGAGTCTGTCCATGTAGGACAAGTGTTTAAGGTCCAGGATCCTCTTTGTGAGGTACTTTAGTGGCCTCTCCAGTTGTTGCAGGTGTCTAGTGAGGTACATGCCAAATGGGGCATTGTACTCGATGAGTGGTCTAATGAGGGAAGAGTAGAGGGAGACAATGACCTCTTTCTTCCTGGATGCAAAACCCTTAGAAATGAGATGTGCTACATAGAAGGACTTTCTGACCACAGTGGCAATGTGGTGTTCAAAAGAGAGGTTGCTGTCAACCTGTGTTCCTAGATCTCTTATAATGCCTTCTGTGTTCAGTGGACTACCATTGATGGGGTAATTCATGGGAATTGGGTTTTTCCCAAAGTGGATGATGACACATTTGTTTGGCATTGAGCATAAGGCCATGGTTCTGACACCAGTCATTGGTCTCAGTAAGGCCTTTCTGTAGGATGTCAACATCACTTAGGGAGTTAATAACTTGCAATCGTATGTGAACTTTGGAAGCCAGAGTCCCTTTGTGTTGGCCTGGACTTCAGAGAAGTATATACCAAACAGGAGAGGACCCAGGACCAAACCCTGTGGGACTCCACTCATGACTGGACTGCATTCTGACTTGGAGTCAGCTACTTTCACACTGTGGGTTTCTGTCTTTGAGCCATTTTGCAACCCACCTAGTGATATAGGGGTTGATGCCTAGCTTAGTGAGTTTTTCTATGATTCATGAGTGGGGAATGGTATCAAAAGCATTAGCCAGATCAAGGTAGGCTGTATGAACCACCTTGCCTTCATCCACAGCTCTGGTGACTGACTCAAATAAGTCAACCAAGTTGAGCAGGCATGATCTTCCCTTCACAAAACCAAACTGTATAGGATCCAGAGTTTGGAGGTTCCCTATGTCCTTGTTTATTAGGTCGATGATGATGACTTCCATAGCATTGCATTTCAGACTTGTCAGGCTAATGAAGCAATAGTTCCCAGGGTCTGTAGTTGCTCCTCCTTTGTGGAGAGGGATGACTTTAGCATTGCATCATTTGTTAGGGACAAAGCCTGAGGTGAGGCTGTGATTGAACAGGGCACACAGGTGAGGTGACAGTTCACTCTGTAGTTCATGTAGAACACAGCCAGGGATATCGTCAGGTTCCATAGAAGCTGTATTCCTGGCCTTGGACAGTGCTGCTTTAAACTGTGCAGCAGTAATACTGGGTGCCTGGAAATCTGCTGGTATTGTGATTGGGTCCTTTGGGGGGGGGAGGGGGTAAAGTTGGCACTGAATCTTTCGGCCAGTAT
This sequence comes from Protopterus annectens, assembly GCF_019279795.1. Taxonomy (NCBI): domain Eukaryota; kingdom Metazoa; phylum Chordata; order Ceratodontiformes; family Protopteridae; genus Protopterus; species Protopterus annectens. The sequence goes on from NC_056733.1 coordinate 1,935,946,668, forward strand.
ATTGTCAATATCTGTTGGCTCGGTATAGGAGGTACCATTGTGCAGTAGCTCAGAACAAATCTGGGTGTTGCCATGGAGATTCTTTACACAACTATAGAAGGCCTTGTGGTTGTCTTTACTATCTGTTGCAATTCTTTTTCATAGCTAGCTTTAGATAATTTGATGAGGGATCTCAACTTTTTGTTGAGGTTGATAAGAGAGTTCTTCCAGTCATGGGACTTTACCTTATTCAGCATCAGTTTCCTCCTTCTGTTGTAGAGTTTGTTTAGGGCAGGCGACCACCAGATTGGCATCCTTTTTTTGGAGGAGAGCATCTTGGTTCTAATGGGTATGGCGAGATCCATGTATTTATGTATGTGTTCATACAGTGCATTGGTATATGATTCGGCGGTCATGCAACTATTCTCCATTTGCATGGGTGCCATGAAGTTAGTCACCTCTGTTTTTAGGAGCCCAAAGTTAGCTTTGGAGAAGTTTTTCATAATTGTTACCTTTGCAGGGGTGGGGTTGGGGGGTGGGTGAGGGATGTGGATTTCCAACGTGATTAGTTTGTCATTGGATCTAACCAGGAAGTAGTTGACTATTAGTGTAGAGCAACAGTCACCCATTTAGTAATGACCAGGTCAAGGGTGTTGCTACCCCTAGTGGGGGTAAGAACGAGCTGGTCCAAGGCAGTGGAATTAATGAATTTCAGGAAACATTGGGCAAGTTTATTGCTACATGAGTAGTTTGTGCAGTTAATGGAGGGGGGAGTTGAAGTCATCCAGTATGAGAGTGTTAGGTTGGACCCTAATATTCTCCAGGGTGCTTAGGGACGTGGAGTGTGAGTCTTGGGACATGTTGGGAACCTGTATCATGCTACATCCTGCATTGCTGTCTTACCAAATGTTAGCTGCACCTGAAGTATCTCAGATGCATTATGTTGGGCTACCAGATTAGAGGTGTGAGCATCCTTTATGAATATAGAAACACCACCCCCTTTGGAGCTTCGGTTCAAGTTCTGGGGCCGAAAGGTGTGGAATCAGTTATAGCCTGGTAGTGCAGGGGAGCTTTCTGCTGCCTTGAACCAGGTCTCTGTTACAGCACAAATGTCGATGTTCTCCATTTTAAGGAGTGCTTCAAGTGATTGTATTTTGAGATTTAGACTTCAAGCATTGAGCAACATGACCCGCAGATTGCATTTGTTTATAGCTGTTATGGTGGTAATTTGGTCTTTGGAACACTACCTAAAAAAAGGCACTATAGGGGGTGGAAAGAGCCTTGGCCAATATCCGGAAGCCCACGGATGACAGATCCAGGCCATCTCTGGCAAAGCATTGAGGCCTGTCAATCATGTCATCCCAGGCAGACAGATACTGGATCCCCTTAGGATGACACCAGAAACTTAGCCAATTGTTGAAATCAATCATTTTCTGATTGTACTGTGGTATCATTCTCTGTGATGTTAGGATGCTGCTCAGGGCTAGGGTCATACCCGTTTGGGCTATGTAATCTGAGAGCTCCTCCATGTCTCTTTACATGTAATCCAGGGAGGTACATCTCAGGTCTTTCACACCCACATGTACAATGACAGTCATTTTAGCCAATGTTACGAAGAGAAATGCCTACAGTATGTCCAGCTGCTGCTTTTACTGCTGTAAGAAAAAGTACACTTCAGTTTTTTGTGTTGCTATGATTAATTTTGGAAAATATTGCACTGCTTTTGATTTTGTTGCCTATGCAATGTTATGAACAAATTGTCAATTGTTGCTTTTATTCTGTTGCAGTTGTGTTGACTACACTGCACATTGGATTCAGACTGAAGAATTCAGTTCAGTTTGATAAGTAAACATCATGATGCATGATCTCTGAGAAAACATCCCTGAACCCTTGTGCCTGCAGTGTACACTAGGACTATATAGTTGAAGGTAACTGTTTCTGGTCTCATTTCAAGCTTTAACAGTGATTCATTATCTTTGCTGGTCTGCTCTCGTTTGTGTTCAGAGAGCTTAACTCTTTGCAGTTGTAGATGCAGAAAAAAACAATATAATTATTTTCCATTACAATTGGCCAATGCTATCTAGCAGAGAAGATCTTCAGTAGCTCAACATAGCTGGTCAAATTTCATTTAAACAAGCAGTAATGTCACATCTCATTTCTCCACAACAGAACTATAGATCTCACTTTGGATACACCTCCTCTTGTACACCCCATGTGTTAATCCCCCTAAAATAGCACCATATCACATACCCCCATCCTTTTCTCATTCTCTATGCAGATGCCAGGATCATACCTCACATTATGAGCTGTCGTTTCCCATCTCCTTCTTCTGCTAGCCTAGTTGACATGTTTTTATTGACTCAATGCAGATAATGCCGCGTGCATGTATTATCACATCAATAAAGTACCACCATGGGTGGAGGTACTATCCAGCAACCTTCATAAACAGCAGAGACATCCAAAACACAAGCATGGTACACCTACCTCTAAACCCAAAGTACATACTGCACATAAACAAAGGTGCACCATTATCTCACCCAGGAAGTGCCAAAGGCAATAGCTTTCTATTGCAAATGTTGTCCTTATAGTTGATTGTAGAGTGAGCCATACACCCGCTCTACTCTCCAGCTTAAACAAGTAGAAATTTAGGGTCAGCTGTGTGGCACAAGTAGTTGTCACATCACACATGCAAGCAAGTCTCTCCACAAGTCCCACTATTAATCCATCATAGTTGGTGTTGGTATGCATAACTTGAGATGTATCTCTAGGGATTATATGAAGACAGACATGACTGACCTCATCAAATATGTGTCCCAGGCATGTATGCCCCTATGTTTGACCAGCATTATAAGCTCACCAAGGATGAGACAACAATATAAAGAACAAATGATCTTCTGAAACTGGTTATGTGTCTTGTGTCATTCTAAGGGGCTTCACTTTCTCTCAGTGTGGTATGACATTGTGTATAGACCCCACTGCTTGGCAAGACATTGACTTCAACTGGCACCTCTAGGCTTTTGTTTGCTGGCTAAAGTACTTGCCTCCACCATAATGCCTTTAGTAAGGCAAGGCCACAAAAATAGAAGTTACTATGTGAAAATATCTAGCTTCAGCAAAGTAAGGGTCATGCTGCCAAACTGTAGGAGTTAATATAAAAAAACTGCACTTTCTGTCACCATTTGTCTCAATGGAAGTGGTGGGTGTCTGTTCAGTCACAGAAACCTGATTCGGGACTGCAGTAAGTAACCCAGCCTTGCAAGTCTGCAATGCCTTCCCCACACATTCAGATTGAAATTTGAAGCTGTGAGAACCACAGGAGGTTTATTATCTCTCCTCACTGAACATAATTCTTCCTCTGCAGGGGTTAGACATCATAAGTCTATGGAGTAGATGTTACTCCAATTTACTGAGGCTAAGAAAACCACTTAATGTTATCGCAGTTATATGGCCCTGTCCATGAACAGAAAAGGCCACATAGCCATAAGTATTTATGACAATTAAAGTTGAACATAACAACCTACTCAGAGATGATTTCAAATATAATACATTGATTATTAAACTTATATGAGGCCAAACTCACATGCACAATAATTACTGGACTTTGATTACTCATATGCCATGGAACTAAGACTGCACCACCCCACAAGTGTCTGTAATATTCTAGATCTTGTCCTCACAAATAGCATTGACCATTGCAACTTCTCATGCACAAGGCTTGCACTGTTTAAATCCAACCATAACGTAGATTTTTATAATTTGCAATAAGTACAGAATTACAAAATGAAAAGTCAGCTGAAAATGCATCCTCCAAGTTAGCTACACAATCCTAAGGGATGGTATAATCTTCTTCTAAACTACAGTTTCCACAGAGGGCACTGACAACTATAGTAAGGCATACTCTGACTCCCTGTATAAGCATCTTGACAAATGTATAGAAACAGATGTACCTGATAGGATCAAAGAAAGATCCTTACGAAAATAATAACCATGCTGATGGATGTCTCACGTTACTTGATTATACTTCTTCTTCTTTTGGCTTTTCCCAGTTAGGGGTTGCCACAGCGGATCACCTGTCTGCTCATGATTGGCAGTGGAGTTTTACAGTGTCAAGTTGCCAGCCCGACGTCCAACCTTCCACAGAAGGCACACACACACATGCACTCACACTTAGGGCCAATTTAGAGTGTCCAATCCACCTACAGCATGTCTTTGGGATGTGGGAGGAAACCGGAGCACCTGGAGGAAACCCACGTGACCACAGGGAGGACATGCAGACTCCACACAGAAGGCACCCCAGCCAAGGATCGAACCAGGGAACCTCTTGCTGTGAGGCAACAACACTAACCGCTGCACCATCATGGCCACCCCCACGTTACTTGATTATACAGTAAGTGAAAAAAGTTGATGTCTACAAATACTAAAGTATAAATCCCAGACCAGAAGATGAACATCCTTAGCCTAAAGAAGACAATAAGACACCTTGTAAAATCCTCATAGGGCAACTTTGGGAAATATGTCAAAACCATAGCCAAGGATAACCATAACGCTTTTCTCTGCTACATCTGCAACATCAAAGGTATAACTCAGATGTGTACTGAATTAATTGTGGATGGTGTTACTCATACTGAACCAGTGTAAATTGAAAACCTGCTAAATAATGTGCTTGCATAAAAATTATCCCCCCACCTACACCCAAGCTTACCACAACACGTCTTCAATATCACCTTCAACCTCCCTCTACAAAGATCAAGTAATC
>NC_056733.1:1935956402-1935996402 GCF_019279795.1 Protopterus annectens
AAGGGCTCTGAATTACTTGGTCCACGTAATTTGACTGCAGCGGGACCTCGTGAATGAGTACACTGAGTCTCCCCCGGAGTCCATGTCGGCCAAGGATAAACGGAACTTCTCGACTCGTATAGCCACTCTCAAGTCTGTGTCCAATATGTTCATGCGTTTACTCTGTCATGCCACCGAGGGAGCCGTTAGAGCTAGCGGGTCCGGCATCACCTTAAGGTGTCAAGTCTGGATCCGTCTTTGCAACTTCTCAGAACCCTTCAAGGTGTCTTTCGCTAACGCACCGTTTGACGGTTCGACCCTGTTCGGGAAGACTGTCAGCGATACTCTTGTCCAGAGCGAGACAGATAGGAAGATGCTGTCAGGCATTGGGATCCACTTCTCTAACCCTCAAAGTTCCTTTTCCAGGAACCAGTGAGGGCAAAAGAAGCTGTGGTTCTGGAAAACTCAGCAGTCCTGGAATGCTCAGGACTCCTTCTCCCCCATAGGCAAAGGGGGACAAGGTGGACGCAAGCCCAGAGGCAGAGGGGGCTGAAGAACCTTGGGTCATGTGAACCTTTTTCAGAGTGACCAGCGCAGCAACCCTGAGGGGTTGCCCGACTGCTCCTCTCTGGAGGCAGTCGGGGGGCATTTTTCGATGCACCTAGCCCAATGGGAGTCCATCACGACAGATCAATGGGTGCTTCGAATAATATCCAGAGGTTATTCTATTCCCTTCATAAACAAGCCCCCTTACACAAGGCGCCTCCCGGATGTCCCACCCGCTCAGAGGGAGGCCGCAGCCTTGGAAATACAGAAGCTACTAGAAAAAAGAGCCATGCAGCAGGTGCCCCCAGACCAGTCCAGATCAGGCATCTATTCCAGGTTCTTTTTGGTGCCAAAAAAGATGATGGACCTAAGGCCGATTCTTGACCGATCAACAATGAACCTGTTCGTTGCCAAGGAAACATTCCGGATGGTAACGCTTCAATCCATCCTGCTCTTCCTGCAGGAGGAAGACTGGTTGTGCTCGATAGACCTCAAGGATGCATGCTACCATATTCTGATGGACAGGCGATCCAGGAGGTTCCTCCACCTTCAGCTAGGGGCCAGTCATTATCAATTCAGGGTCCTACCCTTCTGTCTCACCACAGCCCCCAGGGTGTTCAACAAGGTCATGGCAGTTGTAGCGGCTCACCTGAGACTTCAGGGCATTCAGGTCTTCCTGTACCTGGACGACTGGTTCCTCACCGCCCCCACCAGGCATCTACTCTTACTAGCCAGAGATTTCTTTCTCTGGATATCACCTCAGCTAGGGATTACCATAAATCTCAAGACGTCTTCCCTTCAATCTGTTCACATGTTAGTCTTCATAGGGGCGAGAATAGATTCTTGTCGGGCCAGGGCATTCTTAACCCTAGACAGACTACACAGCCTGGCACTTCATGTGCTAGTGCTTCTGCAGTCCTCTGCACCCCCTTTAGAATTAGTCCTGAGAGCCTTAGGGTCCATGGCAGCAGCTATCAACCTGATCCCTTGTGCTTGCCTGCATATGAGAATTTTAAGGTGGACGTTGCAAGTTAAGTGGTCGATTCTTCATCAACCTCTAGATTTTCCGATCCCTCTGAGCAGAGTGTGCAGAAAATCTCTCACGTGATGGCTCCAATTTTGGAATTTGCAGGAGGGACGTCACTTTCTTGCACCCCAACTCCAAGTCCCAGTGATCACTGATGCCTCCTGCCTAGTGTGGGGGGGGGGGCATTGTTCGGGCAGGACTGTTCAAGGCACATGGACTCAAAATGAGACCATTCTGCATATAAATGTTCTAGAGATGAGAGTGGTCCTTTTAGCTTTGCAGGCCCTTCATGCTTATCTCCCTCTGGGAACTATTGCGATCCAGTCAGACAATATGTCAGTGGTCTGGTATATCAACAAACAGGGGGGAAACCAAGTCTTATCCCCTTTGTTGAGAAGCCATGAGAGTCTGGGAATGGGCGATCTCCACCAACTGCTTTCTGATAGCAACGCACATTCCAGTCCAACATCTTGGCAGACAAATAGAGCAGAACTATCCTTTCTCCTTACGAATGGTCTCTGAACCCTTGTGTAGCAGAACAGATCTTCCTCGTGTGGGGTCAGCCTTGCTGAGATCTCTTCGCATTGCCTTCCAATGCGAAGTGCAGTGAGTTTTTTGCTCTAAGCCCCCCGGTGGGGGAAGCCCCCAGAGATGCTCTTGTTCATGCTTGGCCACCCAGTCTTCTTTATGCATATCCCCCGCTTCCGCTCATGATAAAGTTCTTACAGAAAGCTCGCTGGTTGGGGAGCAGATTGATCCTCATAGCCCCATTCTGGCTTTGTCAAGTCTGGTTCCCCTGCCTACGGTCTCATCTCATAGCTCTACCTTGGATCTTGGATCTTATTCTGGATCTGATTCGTCATCCCTCGGGAATGCTTCCTCCAAATCTGGACAGCCTGAAGTTCACAGCTTGGCTGCTCCAATTCCACTAGTTGCTAGGACTCCATGTATCTCTTCTCCTGTTAAATCTATCTTGGTTGCTGCACATAAATCCTCTACCAGGAAAATTTACTGTAGCAAATGGAGACGCTTCTCCATTTGGGCTTCACAGAGAAATCTAGATCCTTTTACTGCTCTGATCCCAGTGGTATTAGACTTTTTGTCTCATATCTTCCAGCAAGGAGCCAGCTCTTCCACAGTGAAGGTCCAGCTGGCGGCTATTTCTCATTTCCATGTAGGGGACAATTTGGGCTCTCTCACTGCTGCCAGAATTTGTAAGACCTTTTTGAAAGGCACTTTTCTTCTGAGAGCTCCTATTAATAATCCGTCCCCATAGTGGGATCTGACTGTGGTTCTTCAGGCCTTAGTTGCACCTCCTTTTGAGCCCTCGGCATCAGTTGACTTAAAATTTTTTGTCATGGAAGATGGCTTTTCTGGTAGCTATAACTTCAGCAAGAAGAGTGTCGGAGCTTCAAGCTTTTTGTATGAAACCCCCATATCTTGTGTTTCATAAGGACAGGTTCTCTCAGGACTAATCCATCTTTTCTCCCTAAAGTTGATTCTGAGACAAACATTAATCAATCTATTAATTTGCCTGTCTTTTTCCCTAATTTTCAGAACAAAGGGCAATACTAACTTCATTTGCTGGATGTTCACATGCAGTTATGTTTTTTTTTTTTTGCACAGGACAGTGGCCTTTTGTAAATCTGATCAACTTTTTGTTTCTTTTGCTAAGCCCTTTTTAGGGAAACCAGTTTCAAAAGTGACTCTTGCTAGGTGGATTTCCCTTTGTATCCTGCAAGCAGAGAGCTTGGTTTACCAGAACCAGTAGGAGTTCATGCTCATTCTACACGTTCTATGGCAACGTCTGCAGCATTCTGGTCTAGAGTTTCCCTGGATGACATTTGCTCAGAGGTTACCTTGGTGTCTTCTCACACTTTTATTAATCATTATAAACTGGATTTGGTGTCTAGAGGAAGGGCTTCTTTTGGCTCTGCAGTGCTCCAGAATATCCTTCCTTAAGGGCCTCCCAAGATTTCGGGTAGCTGGGGACTCTGTCCCACAGGTTGCTGATCAAATTAAGTTAACTACTTCAGATAAACAAGTTATGTACTCACCATAATGTTCCATCTGAGTAGGTAAACTTCATTTGTCAGCAACCGTCCCCCCCTCCTTCCCCCTTACCCAGGCGTTATTTTTGCTGAGCTCGATGTTCGGAGTTCACAAGCTGGAGGTTTGTCCTTGGTTTAGGGGTCTCAGGTTAGTTTGTTAGTGTCACGTGTGGAGTGGCAAACTCGATCTGAGGATTGGAAGGAGGTTGCAGTGTAGTATGGGTAGGGCGGAGGAGCTTGGAGCTCAGATCTTTTTGCTTGGTATGCTGCCGGCTCGGATCCGAAACCCACAGGTTGCTGACAAATGAAGTTTACCTACTCAGATGGAACATTATGGTGAGTACATAACTTCTTTTTCATCTTAGTTCAGCTAACTCTGTTTATTATGTCTCCTTTCCTGGAACTCTCTTTAACAATTTCAAGTACTAGAAATCTAAATTCATGGTGTGTGCCATACTCTTTAGTGTATTTTGCCAGTGCATTACTCTCGTTATTATTCCTGATATCAATTAAATGCTCCATTATATACTCCCTTAGGGACCCATTCATCTTACTAATATTGAATTCTTTGCATTCCACACAAAAACTGAAATAAACAACATTCCTTGTAGAACAGTCTGCATAGAAATTATGCCTCAAAATTGTTCCTTTATGTGTATGCAGAAACGATGGACCTGCATGTATAGCACTGCAAGCACTATAGTTCCTACAGGGATAGGTTCCTTCTCTTTGTGATGTAACCAATGGTTTACTTACTTCTGCCTTATAACAAAGCTGTCTCTTTAAGGACAAATTATTCTTAAAGGAAAATAATGGAGTATTGTTAACTATTTCACATAACTATTCTGAAGCCTTTAGGATATTCCAGTTTCTCTTCATACGTTCATAGGTAGGTACTAGCTATTGGCCCTAGGGCCTATATATGCCTAGCCAAAAAGGTACCTTGGCTTTTGCCACCCAAGAAAATTATTTTCCTGTGCCCCTGTTGAGCAGAGCCACAGAGGTGATCCCCGGAGTGAATTTCCTATTTCCCATCCAATCATCAAGATTTTCTTGAAGAGTGCTAATGAGGAGCTTTGTTTGATATAGATAGGTAGTTTGTTCCAGAGTATGGGAAGTCTTTGGGACAGGAATCTATCCCTCCATCATGTTCTGTTTATTGTGGTTACAAGGTTTTTGTCACTAGAGCATGTAGCTCAGAGGGATTGGGATTTTTTTAAGTGGAGCATGTTCAACAGCTCTGCGTTTGACATAGCTTTGTATATTAGGCAGAGATCGCCTCTGAGTAGGCGATATGCAATGGAGTGAAGCTGGAGTTTTTTGAGATGGTCTGCGTAGGGCATCTGTTTGAGGCCGGTAATCCTCTTTGTGAGGCATTTCTGTGGCCTTTCCAGTTCTTGTAGATGTCTTGAGGTACATACCAAAAGGGGTGTTGTACTCTATAATGGGTCTAATGAGTGATGAGTAGAGGGGAACAATAACTTCTTTTTTCCTGGATGAGAAACCTTTTGTGATGAGGAGAGATTACTGTCCACCTGTGTCCCAAGGTCTCTTATCACACTTTCGGTGTTAAGTAGACTACCACCTATGTGGTAGCTCATGGGTACAGAGTTTTTACCAAAGGGGATGAAAATGCACTTTGACACCAGGCATCTGTCTCAGTGAGGCCCTTTTGTAGGATGTCCACATCATTAGGAGTTTCAATTATGGCTCCTAGTTTGCAGTCATCTGCGTATTTCATTATACAAAGACCTTCTATGTTAGCCTGTACTTCAGAAAAGTAGATACCAAACAGGAGAGGACCCAGGACTGAACCCTGTCGTACTCCACTTGTCACTTGTCTGAAGTCAGATTTGGAGTCTGCTACTTTCATAGTATGGGTTCTGTCAGTGAGTCAGTTGGCAACCCATCTTGTGACATAGGGATTTATACCTAGTTTAGTGAGTTTATCTATAATTCCAGAGTGGGCGCTAGTGTCAAAAGCCTTGGAGATATCTAGATAGGCTGTGTGAACCACCTTACCCTCATCTACTGCTTTGGTGACTGCTTCAAAGAAGTCTATCAGGTTTAGGAGTCATGATCTACCTTTTACAAACCCAAACTGGGTGAGGATCAGAGTTTGGAGATTACCAATGTCTTTGTTTATAAGTTCCATGATGACATGCTCCATGGCCTTGCAGACCAGGCTAGTTAGGCTAATGGGGGCTGTAGTTCCCAGGGTCCATGGTGGCTGTCCCTTTGTAGAGTGGGATAACTGTCACTATGCGCCATTCAGTGGGCCCAAAGCCTGAGGTGAGGCTATGATGGAACATGGTGCTTAGGTGGTGTGCCAGTTCATTCTGTAGTTCATGTAGAACACGGCCTGGGTTGTTGACAGGTCCCATGAATGCTGTGTTCTTGGCTTTGGTGAGTGTGTTTACCTGTGCAGCTGTGATTACAGGAATTTTGTATTCTTCCGGTATAGGGGTGGGCCCTTTAGGGGGTGAGAGGGGAGTAAAATTAGCACTGAACTTATCTGCCAGGATGTTGGCAGTGTCAGTTGGTTCTGTATATTTAGTGTCATTGTGCTATAACTCAGCATATGTGAGTGTTGCCATTGAGATTCTTGACATAGCTATAGAATGCTTTGCAGTTGTCTTTAGAATCAGTAGTGATTTTGTTTTTGTAACTAGCTTTGTAGAATTTTATGAGAGATCTCAGCTTTTTACTGAGACTGACCAGGGAGTTCCTCCAATCATGGGATTTTACTCTTTTTTGCAACAATTTCTTTCTACTGTTGTAGAGTTTGTTTATGGCAGGGGACCACCAGATTGGCTTCCTTTTTTTGCTGGATAGCATCTTGGTTCTGTTAGGGATTTCACATCCATGCACTCATGTAAGTGCTTATAAAGTGCATTTGTGTAGGATTCAGCAGTCATACCTTCATTGTCCGTCTGCATGGGTGTCATGAAGTTTGGCACTTCTGTCTTAAGAAGCGTGAAGTTGGCTTTGGAGAAACTTTTTATGGTGGTTTCCTTAATGGGGGGTGGGGGTGGGATGTGGATGTCTAGGGTGATTAGCTTCTGGTCGGATCTGACCAATGAGGAACTGACCTCTGGTGTAGAACACTGGTCACCCATGTTGGTAATGACCAGGTCTAGGATATTGCTGCCCCTGGTGGGGGTGTGGATAAGTTCATCCAAGCTTTGGAATTTATTAATTCCAGAAAACGTTGAGCAAACGAGTTGGAACATGAGTAGTTTTCCCAGTTAATGGTGGGGTAGTTGAAATCACCCATTATTAGGGTGTTGGGTTATACCCTAATATTTTCCAGTGTATCAAGAAATGAGGAGTAGGAATCCTGGGGCATGGTGGGGGATCTGTAGCAAGCTACAAATTGGATTATGGTCTTGCCCAGAGTTAGTTGCACTTGGATAATATTGGATGCATTATGCTGAGCAACCAGCCTGGAGGTGTGGAATTCTTTAATGAATATGGACATGCCTCCACCTTTAGTATTTCGGTCCAGGTTAGGTGGCCAAAAGGTGTGGTATGAATTATAGCCTGGTAATGCAGGGGTGCCCTCTGTCACTGCACAGATGTTGATGTTCTCCATTTTAAGGGTGCCTCGAGTGAATGCATTTTGAGGTTTGGACTTCTAGCATTGAGTAGCATTGCCCTCACATTTTGCTTGCTTGTACCATTTACGGTGGTAAATTTGTCATTTGAACCTTGCCTAAAAAAAGGCACTATAGGGGTGGCAAGAGCCTTAGCCAGTATCCGGGATGGATCACAAGGGCAACAGGTGCAGGTCATCTCTGGCAAAGCATTGTGGTCTATCGATCATGTCATTTAGGGCAGACAGATACTGTATCCTCTTAGATTGACACCAGAAACTTAGCCAATTGCTGAAGTCAATCATTTTGTCCCTGTACTGATCATTCTGGGTGATGGTAGGATGCTACTCAGGGCTAGGGTCATATCTGTTTGGGCTACAAGATCAGGAAACTCCTCCAGGTGTCTTTTCATGTAGTCCAGGGAGGTATGTCTCAGGTCATTCACACCAACATGGACAATGACAGAGTCAAATTTATACTGGTTGTGGAGTGACCTGAGTGCATGCATTATGTGGCAGATCTTAGCACCCAACAGGCAGCTGACAGTAACTTTCTCCTTATTTAGTCTGGAGAGTGGAACATCAGTGTGCCTGACTATAGAGTCACTTATGACTAGAATGTTGGGTACGTTGTTATGCCTTATGGGCTGTGATTGAGTGGCACACTGAGTTTGTGGGCTATGTTTTATTTGGGTTGTGTTGGGGGATGGAGGTTGTTTGCATTTCTGCTTTGGAGGTCTCTATTGCTTGTGAATGTAGGCGTGTGTTTTGTGTTGCTATGTGTGTTTTGGTGATGTAGGTTTTGAGGGACTATGTGATATGTGGTGTGGTGCAATTGTTTACCTTCTCCTCTTGACTGTCTAGTCCAGTCTTGGGTGAAGAGAGCTTTGCTTACAGTTTGGCTATATAAGTGCATCTCTCACATACTGTGATGTTGGGTGGCAGGAGGAGAGAGTTGTCTGTGTACATGAGGCAAATGCTACATTGTCCAAATATGCCCAGATTCATCAGGTAGACAGGAGAAAACACCAGGAGCTGACCCTTAGACATGCCTGGATAGGTGCTTATTTATTAAGTACTGAAAACTGTTTTCCTCTTGACAAGTGAGGAAAGTTGAGTGCTGTAGTAATTTGTATCTTATTTAGTGCTTACAATGAGTTTTTAACAAGTGCTGATCTCAAGGAAACAGATTTGAGTGCTAAAACTAAAAAATTTGAATAGCAGACTTTATGGCGCCAGTAGTTTAACCCTAGCTAAGCAGCGATGCATAAAGTGTATTTTTTATTAATATAACAATAGCAAATGAGCAAACTGCTTTAAACAAATTAACCAATAAAAAGCTAAACACAGAGCCACGTTCCAGCAGTCTTCAATCAGACAAGTTCTGACTGCACACTTCTGCCACTAGGGTACAGGGGAACCTTCTCCAAAAAAAGATGGTCTGGGTTAGTGCTCAAGTTATACAAACAAAGCTAGATTCAGCAGGTCTGAATTTAATGTATGCTAAAGTAAACAAGGTGTACCAATTTCTGAAAGAAACAGTTCAAATAAGCAAGCACAATAAGCCTTTAACCAGAAACTCCCAGCTCAGAATGGCAGCATCTATCCTCTCCTCCCTCAAGAGTGCAAACCACACCTTCTTAATGTAAAATAATTGGCCCGAAGTCCAAGTGCTTAAACCAGAACTAATAAACTTTTAGAATAACAGACACTAAGCCCTCAATCAGCAACTACCAACTTAGAAGGATGTAAGCTACCTGTCCTGCCGCAACAGTGCAGACCACAAACCTTCTTAATGTAAAACAACTGGGCTGAAGCTCTAGTGCTTCAACCAAGAGCTTAGAATAACAGTTACAATTTAATCAGACTACTAACAAGCAGTAATAAATGCAGTAGAATAAATTCAATAAAGTAGGAAGAAACACAAATACAGTAAAAGCAGATGAATGAAGTGCAATTTTTTATATATATAAACAATAGAAAACGAGCAACCTGATTTAAACAAATCACCCAATTAACCAGTAAAACAGCTGAAAAATGAGTCCTGTTCCAGCAGTCTTCAATCAGACAAGTTCTGACTGCACACTTCTGCCACTAGGGTACAGGGAAACCTTCTCCAAAAAAGATGGCCTGGATTAGTGCTCAAGTTATGCAAACAAAGCTAGATTCAGCATGCCTGAATCTAGTCTATGCTACAGCAAACAAGGTGCACCAATTTCAGAAAGAAACAGTTCAAATAAGCAGGCACAATAATCCTTTAACCAGAAATTCCCAGCTCAGAAGGGCAGAATCTAGACTCTCCTCCCACAAGAGTGCAGACCACGAACCTTCTTAATGTATAATAATTGGCCTAAAGCCCAAGTGCTTAAACCAGAACTAATACACTTTTAGAACAACAGACACTGAGACTTCAGTCAGCAATTCCCAACTTAGAAGGATGTAAGTTACCTGTCCTGCCACAACAGTGCAGACCACAAATGTTCTTAATTTAAAACAACTGGTCTGAAGCCCAAGTGGTTAAGCCAAAATGCTTAGAATAACAGTTGCAATTTAATCAGGCTACTGTTTTTCGGCTTTTCCTAGTTAGGGGTCGCCACAGCAGAACTCCGGTCCACTAATGATTGGCAGTAGATTTTCACGAACGCCGAGGTGCCAGCTCGACGTTCAACCTTCAACAAAGGTTAATCAGACTACTACCAAGCAGTAATAAATGGAGCAGAATAAAAACAGTTGAGTACTTTTAAGAAGAGGCAAAAGCAAAATAAAGTGCAATTTTTTTAAGAAAAATTCAAGGTTAAGAACCTAAGTGGGTTGGCATTCTCAAATGTTTTCTCTCTATTAAGTAGAGTGAACACCAGACTGGGAGGGGTGTCCCAGATCAAATTTACAGTAGGGGCGGGTAACTTCAAAGCCACCAGCTACAGCAACACTACAAGAATAGAGTGGGAGGGAAGGGAAAAAACAGTTTCAGGACAGATGAGAAACATAAAACAATGCCAGAAAATATATAACATAATTCAGTCAGGCAAAATTAAGACAATGCAGAACTCTGAAAGGTTATAATGCCAAGAAATATACTTATCAATCAGCGATATATTCCAGATTGTTTGACAATCACTCTTCAGCCAGAAAACCAGTGTTTCCAGCAGTGTATGCAAGAATTTACAAACAAAAACTATTTTTAAATCAGCAAGCCTTGAAGCAATCAGATAACACAAAAGCTGTTAGACCAGTTTTATAAACTCCACCACAAGAATAGGGGGAAGCAGTTTCAGGACAGACGAGAAACATAAAACAATGCCAGAAAATATATAAAATAATTCACTCAGGCAAAAAAATAATTCAATATGGCAAAATTAAAACAATGCAAAACTCTGAAAGGTTAAAATGCCAAGAAATATACTTATCAATCACCGATATATTTCCAGATTGTTTAAGAATCCCACTTCAGCCAGAACACCCGAAGTTTCCAACAGTGTATCTGATAATATTGCAATAAGTATTCACATTACTAGAGAAGGTCATAGGGAATCTAATACGTCTTTCGTTTCTTACATTGGGGCACTTTCCTCCCTGTATCGTTCTGAAATATATGGTCTTCCGTTTGTCTCTCTTTCATTTAAAATTTGAGAGACACAACATTTATATCTTCTTCTAAGTAACCTCTATCTGAGAAATCACTTCTAAGATCATTGATTGCTTCCATCAAGGAATGCTCTTCATTATGTAATCTCATAACTCATAGTATCTGCCCTTTACAGGAGATTTATAGGTACATGCCTAGGGTGCATGCTACTTTTACAAAGCAGTGAGTTCTTCCTTGTCTGTTTTCTATAGAGACTTGTTTTTAAATGCCCCACCACTGTCTTTTTCACTGTTACATCCAGAAAGTCGATCTGCTGTCTAGAATGCTTGAATGTAAAGCTAAGGAAAGGTGTAGTGTTACTAAGATACTCAACAAACTCTAACAACAGTTCATCTGAACCAATCCAGAGGAAAAAATGTCATCAACAAATCTTACATACCAAAGTAAATAGTCTGTGTATCTTTTATTGTGCAATACACACATCTCCTCCCATTGTCACAGTGCCAAATTGGCATAGCTATAAATGTTGATATCAGTATTTTTGCTATAATTCTGGGAAATAGGTTAAAAACTATTTTTCCACAAATCTCTCCTTTTCGGTTTGGTTTCATGCAAACTAGGCAAACTTGAGACCATACACTAACATTATACACTCTAGTCACACTTTCTAAACATTACAATTCACATTTTTTCACTTATATTGGATTCCTCAAAAGTACATGATTGATTGAAATTAGATTTTCTTTTTGCAGTCCTACCACACTTTGGATACCCACTTCCTTTTATTAATTTAACAAAAAATCTTTATTTAAATGGCTACACATCTCTATTCATTAGTAAAATTCGTTTATCCTGAATTAAGATAGTCAGTGGCACAAGGCAAAGTTGCCCTTTTCACTTTACTTATTCAATTTATATATGGAACTATTATTTCTGATAACACAAAAAAATTACTATTTAAGCCCAGAAATTTGTAATATTACTATACCTATTACCCTTAACTGCCTTTGCTGATGATCTAAATCTCTATTTTACTATACCTATTATGGATTTGCCGAGGATTTTACACAATGTTAATTTTTTTCCAAATTCCCTAACTACAAATTGGAAGTACATAAGTCCTGCATCTTATGTGTTCATCCTAATTGTACTTTGCTTGATCTTAACTCCTGAGTCATTAATTAAGATGAATACTTTGCCAAAGTATCTGTGTATGACTTTCTAACATGACCCTACCTCTGTCTTTAAAAATAACTCAGCAAAAATATGGGCAAATATTGAAAATGATATTATAAATTGAAATAAACTAAATCTTTCTTTGCTTTCTTAAATGGCTATAATCAAAATGAATACATCACCTAAGCTAGTGTTTTCAGTTTAATTCAGTCACTCTAACAATCAATCAAACTTTTTTTCAGAATATCAGTACTAAACTCTCTAAATTCTTATTGCCTTCTAAATCAATTCGGATTGGATACAAAAAGCTAAATTATCCTAAAAGCCTTGGTGGATTAAGTCTTCCTGATTTTAAATTACATTATGATAGAGTAAATTCTAGCAAAGTAATTCAGATATCAGAATGCAATCTTAAATTAACTTTATGGAGCCCTACATGAGTTAATATATGGTACAGCTTTGTATGTAAATCTGATTGCAACCCAAAAGCTTTACCTGTTATTAAAAAAGAAAATTTAAAAAATATTAAACTACATAATTTCCTAACACACAGAGGATAAAGACTTTTCAAAGTCTAATAGATTCTATTGATAAAAAATATGTTATTGCAACCACATCATTAAAATCCTAACTTAAAGCTTAATAGAATCCTAAACCTTTCTAACTATCCTGTTCTTAAAGATAAGTCTGTCATGGACTTTTATATAAATAGAAATCTTTCAAATAGTGACTTAAGAAAAGCCCTAAATATTCTCAAAAGTAATACTTTCATATTGAGACAAATAAGAGAATACATTTCAGTATTTCTAAATGAATCTAATATTAATGATTCTAATATAACAATATGCAATCAAATATGGAAAAAACTCACGTCGGGGAAAATGCATATTAACTATTTGCATCAATAAAATATAAAAAATCCATTATCTTTTCCAAATACTTGACCGGTCTAAACAATTACATATAATCATGTAGAATACAACCTCATTACTACAATTAACAGAACATGCTGGATGGACAGGTTCATAACCCAGAGACTGCCCATGCTATGGAACAGACTTCCCATACATGTCAAGCAGAGCACCTTGCTGACCCTCTTCAAGAGAAATCTTGATGAGTGGATGGGAAACAGAAAATTCACCCCGGGGTATCACTCCAGTGGCTCTACTCGACAGAGGCACTGAGAACTAAGGTCAGGTGGCACTATGCCAGGGTAATCTTATCGCTAGGCTTGTAAAGGCCCCAGGGCCACTAGCCTAGTACACACCTATGAACCTATATGCCCCCAAATGGATTAACAGAACAAGAAATTCATATTTTAATCACACTTTTTTCACTGATTAAACTATGAATTACCCAAAATTACATGGGATGGTTTTAAACGAACTGCTATTAAGTATATTTTAACACACAAAATTATTCATAACCAACCCCTCTAAACATTCCTATTATGGCAATTACTGGAATAAACCGATTTTATCCTCATAATATAAATCCTTAATATAAATTCCTAGAATCTAATTGTTTTAATGTATCAATACTTCTAAATACTAATTCATATTACTTTGTGAATATGTTATTGCCTGTGCCTTTCACTGTATTTGTATTCTTACAATATGGCAATAACATTTAGGTATTGTCTTTGTTATTTTTTAAAAATTGATAAAACAAAATAAAGATTTTTTCTTTTAAAAAAGAAAGAAATATAAAACTGTAAAAGAGGTAATGGACCAGTATCAGATTTCAGAACAAGTGGTCTATGTAATCAGAATCTAGACATCAGCTTGATTCTATGTCTGATTTTCACACTATGGGCATTTCCATTATGTGGTGGTAATAATCTGGAGTTGCAGCGGAATAGCACTAAACTATGGCATTCCAGATTATTCACCAAAAAATGTAAATCAAATGTTTTAGACATGGATAACTTCTTAAAGGAAATCATAGATGAACCAGACAAATAATTGTTAGTGCTTATCACTTATCATTATCTCACAAAGGCATTTCTACCAGCAAACAAGGAAAAATGCAGCAAAGTTATCTTTGGAAAGCATATAGTTTCTGGCACCTGTAATATGACAGGAGAACAACACTTATGTTACAGGTTATGATTAACTCATTCCCTCAAGTGTAGCTCTTTTGAGTGTGTACTTTTAGTTCCCAGTGGGTGTGGCTTTAGCTTTTAATAAACAATGAAGCTATCACCTTGCAGTTCAAATAAATAGCCACATTTCAGTAGCCTTAAATATTACTAGAAAACTGCAAATGGCAAACTATTCAGGATAAATTAACCTTTACATGAGTGGAATTCATTCAGTTTGATACTTTAAACTGGATTTTACAAGCTGAAATAAAGCCAGTGAATATTACTCTTGTAATGTTGTAGAAACAGTTTAGGATATCTCAGTAACAATTCGAACAAGACACATAATGCCAACAGGATTTTCCTCATACAGCTGTGAGCTTTCATTGAGGCTAAGCAGTTCTGTCTGTGTGAGAGAAATATGAAAATTATGACAATACAAATAAACAGTACAAAAATAATATGTAATATCTCTTTAGCTGCATTAGACAGAGGTCAAATATCAATACATTTGTGTTTGCCATCATGTACACTCCAATATGAAATATTCTGATACATTGTATGTAGCATGGTTTTGGAATTATAAATGCAGATATGAGCAAGCAATATTTGACTCCTAGAGACTTCAGTAGGAGTTAACTGCAGAAATGCCTAGAGGCACACTTGGCTGTAATGAGTTGAGGGCATAAGGACAGTTATGGACGAAGCTTTCAATATCTAATCAAGGATTTGGTATTAGACAAGGCCTTTAATGTGCCTCATATGTTATTCAGCAGGATAATATTTGCTCTAATGATACAGCTGTAGCATTTAGTCCTATGTTTTACAATGCTGCTGCTAGTGATAGTCCTCAAACATATCATATAATTCAACAAAGGAGAGTTTGATCTGTCATTAGGAGAACTGGTGGTCTTGAATCTCTTAGTTACTAGACATCAGAAAGCATTATTAGTGTTATCAACCTCATATTCTTCATTTTGTTTCCTGATAGGTAACTACTTTGATGCATTTCACGCCAGGAAGGTTAACCTCCATTTCAGGCCTCTCTGCCTGGAGTAAACATGATTCAGTAGGCTAATTACACATGAATACACTTAACCTCAAAATCTCCACTAGCTTTAGAAAAAAACTAAAAGAATTATTAACAGATAAGTTATTTAACTGCTGCATGTGCTCAGTTACCATAAAAATGGGTCCTCTGCCATTTATATTTTCTTGCTTAACAAGACATAAATGTAAAACAACGTATTTCACTTTAAGAAACAAAAAAGTATTACGCTTTGTCTCAAAACTAGCAATAATTCATTACAAATAATTAAAGCAGAGCAATCATTATATTTTATCGTACTAAAATCTATTAAAAGAATGTCTCAGAAATTATTTGATTACATGAGGATAAATAGATTCCAGCATGGCATCACTGCAGCTTGGCATCTTGTAAACACTTGAACTTAAGCTCATTGCTAACTGATGGATCTTTTCCCTTCTTTATAAATGTGTGTGTGTGTGTGTGTGTGTGTGTGTGTGT
Organism: Protopterus annectens; assembly: GCF_019279795.1. Taxonomy (NCBI): domain Eukaryota; kingdom Metazoa; phylum Chordata; order Ceratodontiformes; family Protopteridae; genus Protopterus; species Protopterus annectens. The sequence goes on from NC_056733.1 coordinate 1,935,971,974, forward strand.
GTGTGTGTGTGTGTGTGTGTGTGTGTGTGTGTGTTTTCCTATGTACATTTAATATGAATAAGGGGATGGGAATAGAAATTTGAAAGGGGAGGCAGAATTAAAAAAAAACATGTAAAATGCAACTCATTTGTATTTAGTCATCAAATAGATGTAATGTAAGGTAAAAGATTATGAGTGGGTCTCTGATCATTCCCAGCTTATAGGTTTGAGATATAGATGCCAATAAATTCATCTTGAGAATGAAGCTTGAGAGGCAAATCTAGGAATCTATGTTGAAAGCACACGATAAAAAGGTTATGATGGCAATTATGTCATAAGTCTTAGTAGTGCATGGAACTTCACCTGCTCCATGTACAACCACTTACAGAAAAAAGTGTAAGAGCACAAAGTATTTGTAGTATTCAGTGGTGGCTGGTGACTTCAAATCAAAGGGGGGCTGCAGGAGACAGCTGAATGGATGGGGCTAATGGGAAGGGGTGTGGTCAACTAGAAAGGGGTGGGGCTATGCTAAAAACCACAAAAACTGGGACTTTAATTAAATACACTGCCCTGGGTGCCACTGCCAAACTGTCATTATGAGAGTCCAATCAAAACAAAATGAATTGTAGAAGAAAAAAAAATTCAATGCATTAGCTACATGACAGCTTACTTAATATCTAGATGGAACCAAAAGGTTGTGAAGCATGAAAAAATGAATTACTTTTTAAATACATTACTGGAATGCCAGTCAAAATCAAGTATATAAAAAAAGTAGCACTCAACTCAAACCACTTCTCCTTGCACTGCAGTTCTAATTATAATTTATATTAAGCTTTAAAGTACCAAGTAACGTGCTGAAAGTAGCAATACTCCCACTTGTAAAAATGTTTCTTATCCAGAAAAGACCTGCTGCCTGACAACAACTAGTTACTTGTTTCATGGGGAACACATGATCAAAGTAAAAAATGAACAGCAAACAAGAAACAAGCTCAAGATAAATTGCTTAAAGGATTACTGCACAGGTTATGGACCAAACATGATAGACTGGCATTCTGTTTAGTTTACAGGTAAAGCCTGCAAAGATGACTGCAAGTCTCCAACAAATGTAATAAGCTTCTGAAAATACTGTAATCCTGTCCTTTATTACAAATACTGTCATATGCATTTCAATACCCAAGGCTTATACGTTACCTAGTTATGCAAGTATTCTCTGCATGGCAACAACAGAAAGGCTTTCAATGTTGGTAACTCTTTAACAGTATGCTTATTAAAGCTTACTTGCATCTTACAATCTCAGACAAGCCTACCTGATGGTCATTAAAGCATTGCTACTTAAACACAGAGCAACAGACACTGCAACAACATGCATTTTCTGAATAAGTAGAATCATAAAGCAACAGTATAAAAATATGACAGAAAAACAGAACATTCTACAAAATCAAGGACAGATGAAAAGCCACTGTAGTACTTGTGTCTACCTTGGATGGGGCGATACTCTGCACACTTACACTGCATAACTGCTCCTTGCCTTGCTTGGACACATCCAGAGTCACTACATGGGGGAGTGGGGTGCAACAAGTATGTCATAATTTGATATGTCTCTGTCTGACGGTGATGGCCCTGACACATTTGTCATATCTCTCAGCCTCAGAGCAAGAAATCTGGACAAAGCCATAAACAGAAGTGGAACAAAGGCCCAAAATAAGGACAATTTTTAAATATTCCTCTTAAAAACTTAGAAAGATAATAGAATAGTAAGTCTTGAATTAGTATGCATTTTCTGAAGGGTATGAAATCTGAAACCCAAATGTCTCTCATTAATTTCTAACTTCAGTCTTTAATAATTTACCACTAATTTGCCAGAAAACCACAATTTTATGAAAAAATGGACCAGAAATGTAATGCAAAAATATAAAATAGCAACACAATACAGCTAGCAACCTCTAAAAGAAAGGACACGTTTTTAATATTAGTACTGTTAGCTTGAGCAGCTGAAGAAAATAAGAGAATTTACATGCATTAAATTAAAAGTAATCTGTAACTCTAATCATTACAATTACTTATTAATTCTAAACCCTCCATGTTTTCTTCCAAATTTGCCATTTTGCAGAGGGATTATTAGAGGGAGAGCAACATTTTGAGCCAAAATCAGAGACAGTTGAGAGGTTTGGATATAAACCGGTCATCCTCTTAACACAGGAAAACTGGTCAAGGTCAAACATATTGGGGGAACATACAATCAGTACTAAAAATTGCTCTTGTATAAACTTAGTCAGTTGACAGAACAACAGATCTTGCTTTAGCATGCATTTTCTGAAGAGTATGAATTCTGAAACGCAATGTCTGTCATTATTTAGTGACTTAATTCCTAAATGATTTGCCAGAAAACCACAAATTTTATGAGGAACAAACCAAAAATAAGAAGTAAAAATCTATTAATTCTGTGAAAATCTGGACAGTTGAGAGGTATAGTTCAGCCGGGGCTGTTTTTGATTTTGCCACCCTTCCCCCTCACAAACTCATGGTCGAATGGAGAGCCTCCCCCTTGCAGCCATTCCAGTATCCCACTACTTGGCTATTTCGCCCCATTTACCATAAACACTGTAATCTGCATACTGCTTTTATTTTATTTTATTTTATTTAACATTTGTTGACTGGGAATGTCCGACTAGGTTCCACAGATCCTGTTTTCAGCGGAGGCCCGGGGAGAAATGCTCCAAATGCATGTCTTTGGAATGTGGGAGGAAACCGGAGTACCCGGAGGAAACCCACGCGAACACAGGGAGAACATGCAAACTCCACACAGAAGGCACCCCAGCCGAGAATCGAACCGGAGAACCTCTTGCTGTGAGGCGACAACGTTAACTGCTGCACCACTGTGCCGCCCAGCTTTACTTCTATGATGATTTGGATTTCATTTGAAAGTTTTATTTTGCATTTTACAGCACAAACACTGACATCTGCTAAATAATGCAAAGCAGTCTCACAATGAAAATAGACCTGGCATTAAAACGTCTCCACCCTTGAAAGTCACATTCATTGAAACAGCATTGAAATCCACATTCAAAGAAAATACATTTGGCTAATACAAAGATTAACTTTGGGCTGTTTTCAAATGATAGGCCCCTTGCACACAAAGACATACATGTGCTGTGTGATACACCTTCCTGATTGTATTAAATTATATTCCTTGTTTAGTACAGTACAGTTGTTAGAGAGTGTTTTAAATTTATTGTTTTGAACATTTTTCCAGTAAACAATGAAACAAAATGCATGCACCAATAATGACAAAACTGCCCAGTTGAGAACATTTCCATCATAAAAGTCTACTCAGACTTCTACAGTCCACCAATATCAGTAAATATGCACAATCTCTGCAGAAGTAAAAGTCATCTAAATAATTCCACAACTCATTCCCTCCAGTACAGCTCTTTTGAGTGTGTGCCTTTAACTCCCAGTGGACGTGGCTTAAGTCTTTAAAAATGAAGTTATCACCTTACAGTTCTAGAAAATACTCCTTGAGAGAGGTCAAATATCAATACAGTTGTGTTTGCCATCACGAATGCTTCAAGACAAAATATCCTGGTACCTTGTAAGTAATATGGTTTTGGAATTATTAATGCAAATATGAACAATCAATATTTGACACCTAAAGGAGCAGTAGGAGTTAACTGCAGAAGATGCCTGGAGGAGCACTCGGCTGTAATGAGTTCAAGAGATATTTAGCTAGCAAACAACTTTATATTTCATTGTTTCATCTACAAATAAAGTGCCTGTATCTTTGCCAAAGAGAAAATCTCAGTATGGCAGCATCCACTCCCCCATGTGAGTAGAGCCCACAGCCTTCTGCTTCAAAAGCAAGTACACTACCTGTTGTTCTATTAACAATGCAAGCAGACTCACCATAAGCAGCAGTAAACTACTCTTCCCCTGCAGCTCTCATCTCCTTGTAAAATCTACTCGACACTCAAGTGCATCTCTCAACTTCTCAGCACAAAAAAATCTGTAAAAAGCCAAAATGTATTGGGGGAGGGCAAAAGCCCAAATACCAGGGACACATTTTAAACATTGCTTCTATAATCTTGGAAAGTTGCTAGAATAAAATGCTGTGTTACCACCATGCATTTCACTGCCAAGTCTTCAACCCAGGACCCTGTGCAAAACAATCAGAGCAACATACCAGGATGCCAAATCAGCTGTTTGTGAAAGAGAGGAAGACTGAAACTTAAATGGCTACCATTTAGTGAATTCAGTTCTCACTATGGCTGTCAACCTCTTAGCACAAAACACCTGGGCAAAGCCAGTAATGGGGGAATATAGCCCTCAGACATATTCAGTGAATTCAGTTCTCAGCATAGCTCTCAACCTTAGCACAAAAACCTGGACGAAGCCAATAATGGGGGAATACAGTCCCAAAAAATAGGGGCAAATTTCAAATATTCATCTTATAAACTTAGAAAATTGCTAGAATAAAACGTTTTGTGTTACTATGTACTTTCTGAAGAATATGAAGACTGAAATTCAAATGCCTATCAATTTTATTTATTTAACATTTGTTAACCAGGAAAGTCTGACTTGGAACAAAAGCCAATTTTCAGCAGAGGCCCAGGGAGAAATACTGCAGACACATGTCTTTGTAATATGGGAGGACACCAGAGCAAACCCACACACAAACTAAACACAGGGAGAACATGTAGACTCCACACAGAAGGCACCCCATCCAAGAATCAAACCACAGCACCTCTAGCTGTGAGGCAACAATGCTACCACTGCACCACCAACTCTTTAAGGAACTATAAATTCATAAACCACAGATTTTATGAGGAACAGAACAGAATAAAATATGAGGCAAAAATCTGCAAAACTTTCACAAATGGTGGTGAGTAGGGAATTTGGCTCTTGTTACCTGCAGCCAGGGTACAGGGTTCAAGCCTGAGGTATTCTCTAGCCACCAGTATAAACCAACTGGGGCATTACACACACACATATATACACACACACACACACACACACACACACACACACACACACACACACACACACACACACACAGACAGACACAGACACAGACACACACACACACACACACACACACACACACACACACACACTATAACGTTGTGCGCACTACTTCACGGGGGACAACTTGCTCTGCAGCACTCTGTCTCCACTGACAGCCTGCCCTATGTGTCTCGCAGGTGACTGACTAGTTGTCAGATATGCTGTCACAGTTTATCACCTTTAGTTCACTTTTCCACCACTGACATTCATTTACCACTGCGAACCTAATTAATCATTCTCTTACTCATTCTTACTCATGATAGTTGTCTCCACATCACCATTAGCAGTCTACATTCCATGTAAAACACCATCATCAGCTACATTCTTCCCTTCACTGATAGCCTCCCATACTATATTCTATCGTCATCTTTGAATTTATAGATCAGTGTCACCACCACCAACAGATTTTGCCATAACAGTTGATCAGAAGTGACAGCCCCCCCATTGTTATCATCAGCATTACTTTTCTCCACAGAACTCGTCATTAATGATAGCTTCACCATCCGCTGTTCTGCCACCAATAACAGCCTTCATTGTAGTAAGCTGTCACAAGTGGTAGCTTCCTACACAGAGCTAGTGACCAGTGACAAATTCTGCAGAAATGCTAATGTACCAAAAACAGCCTTTTTTGCTGTATTCTATCATCAGCAGCAACATTATAAGTCTAATTCACCAACCACATGCTGACCTGCAATGTTCTAAATATAAACACATAACTCCGCCACCAGTAACTGTCTTGCTTGTATTAATGTTTGTTAGTAATGGCATACTTTTTAGTACATGGTCACTATTGTTAGCTTTGCCTGTAGCACTATCATTACAACTGACTCACTCCCCTGCAGTACACTGATACTGCAAATTGCATGGTTTCTAATACTTCTTTTTATCACATTCTCTGACAAGTGAACCTATGAACACTTTTCTTGCCGTGCTCTCACCAGTGCAACTGTCAGCATGGTATTCTGCAACATTTTATTATCTATGCCAACTTCTCTTGTGCTGTTTCATCGCCAGTTTTACTGCTGCCTGTAATACAAACAACTTTCCTAGCAAGACATTTTCACTGCCAGCACAGATTGAAGTACTCTCTAACTGGTAGTAACTCATTTATAGTGTTGAGTCATAATTGGTAGCTTTCAGTCCCCAGTGACAGTTTACATTTCTTTATAGTGTATTGTAACTACTGACAGCATTCTCTGTCGCAGAATGTCTGCTGGCTTCTTCTACGACGCTGCACTACTAATGGCACACACTGCAAAACTGTCAACAGTGTGAGTATCTTCTGCAGCATTTTATAACTGAATGTAAAACTGCATCTGTTAATCTGCATGAGTAACAGAACATGTATTCTCCTACTTTCTTGTCCCATTACCTATTAGAATTCCTTTCACTGGTGAAAAATAAAGAGCTTGAGCACCCACACATTGTAATCTGAGCATGAAAACATACTCTGTATTCAGCAAGATTAACTGCATTTTCATTAGTGGGGAAACTGTTGAGATCATGCAGTCAGCATTGTGGTTCAGTAGTTCAGAGCGCTGCCTCAGAGCTTCAGGGTATGAGGTTTAATCTTGATTTCTGGTCACTTTGTGTGGTGTTAGCATGATCTTCCTGTGTCTGCATGAGTTTTCTCTGGATACTTTGGTTTCCTCACAACTCCAATGTTTCTGGACTGAACAGACTCTGACCCTAAATAAGGTTTTCTAAGAGTCTGCTACCTTTCAGACTAGCATCCGTGGCACCCATTTTAAAAGCAACTAAAGTGTCCTTCCTCCTTAGTTTCAAAGGTAGAGAATTCAACCTGCTATAAAGAAGGATGAATTTACTCTGTTAACTTCAACAAAATTGTTGTAGTTTCTAATTTTTTTTGAGTCCATACTAAATGAGACCCCAAGAACATTATATTTACTGTTATAAATTAAAATTAAGCCAGTCCTAATCAGTCTATAACTGACAGTAAACAAGGAGAGTTTTCTTACTCTATCCAAACACCTTAAGGGATTGACTTTATAAATGCACCTTGCAAAGCTTCTTCAAATTCTTTCTATCCATTCGATAAGGGAATGGTTGGGAATACAGACAGAAGCTCCACATTCATTTACTGTTCTGATACTGTTTTATAAATAGGTAATAACACTTCACATACTGTTAATAGTCCTAAACATAAGATTTAGTTTAAACTAACATTTTCCAACTACTTTGAACTGGTGAGCACCAAAGGAGAAACTCATGTCAATAGTAACAGCCAGGTCTCTTATGTTTTCAGTGCTGTCTAAGATGGTATCATTAAAAGAATAAGGACAGCATAGATTTTTAGTACCAAAGTACACAAATTTAGACTTCTTAGCTGACCGGAGAGGGCCCTCAACATTTATACCAAAGTTCATAAGAAACACATACTTTACTGTCTCTTCATAACTTGGAACTATAGTGTACTATTTTAACTCGGTATCAGAGTTCTTTATCAAAAGCTTTATTCATTCAGTTTTAACAATGAAATAATCACATGTAAGTGAAGAAAAACAAAATTAAATAATTTAACAAAACCACAGCACAAAGTAAAAATCAATACATTCCTTTCAGAATTATACTATTCATATAACATTGTCCTGCATCTAATAAAACTAATATTACTCATTAATCTAATATAATTAATAGCTATTAAAGCAAAGGGAGGGGTATAATGGGGTATAATGGTAACAATACTTAATAAGGTTAGGAGCAAATGTTCATTCTGCTTTTGTGTCACAAGAATATATTAAAAGAAAATATTTAATATGTGCATTACAGTAAAAGGTACAAAAAGCATAAACATATAAAATTTGCACAGAAAAGTAACCAACATGCTTATGAAGCAGAACTTTGAATAACATCAAATACTATCTAGTTGTTCCTGTCCTGTTCATAAAGACAAATCACGAGTCTGTTAAGGATTAATAATCATAGTGTGCTGTGTTACATTAGTATGTACCTTATGAACAACAGGAAGTATGAATCTGTAATGTTGGCCACACTTTATCCAATATCTTTCCATACTAACTACAGTTGCAGTGCATTGTAGTACATCTTTGGATCCGAGTTCTTATTCAGGACTACTATAAAACATATTTTGCCAATCACTTCTTTATTTCTTTGTCTAAACAGCTGTTCAGTTGTCTTTTCTGTAAACCCTTTCAAAGCAGATTGGATATACAGTACATTTCTTTCTATGTTGTCACTGTTTGTCTTATACCAGATATAATCAATGAAATTACTTTACTAATTGTCAATGTTTGTGTTTGATAGCTGAAAATGTCATAAATGCAACATAGCATAGTTTGCTCATTTTCCACAAAGCTAACAGTAATTTATTAAATATTCAATTATGTGAATAGCAATCATTATCAGTTGCTCTTATCAAAGGCATTTAAAAGAATAGTTCAAGAAAAGCTTCATTAATAAAAAAGTATTGTCTTCTTTTACATCTAAAGTTATATTGTATGAGTGTAATCTAAATTTCATAGTCTGTAATTTTGATGGTCAGGATTTTATTTATTTATTTATTGAATTTTATATGCATTTTAGAACACGTCTTTTTATATATACACATATACATTCCACCATTTATATCTTGTGATTTAGAACATTCATAAGTGATGCTAAATACTCCTTTTACATAATCTAATAGCATAAAGACAATGGAAATAGGGATATATATATATATATATATATATATATATATATATATATATGTGTGTGTGTGCGCGTGTGTGTCTAAATAGTAAGTAGTACTTTGCCCTCTGTGGCTATATGCAAGAACAGAGACTAATTCAAATTATAAGACAGACTACCTAGTGATATGGCAATGACAGTTGTTATATTCTAGTATTCTTAAACTGGCTTATTCCAGCCTGAGTCATTAGGAACAAATTCTTTCTGCGAATTAACCATGACTGAAATCATTGAGATTTTCTTTGTGAAGTCGAGCAGGGATCTGTGTAAATGCTTGACTTCATTTAAAGCACTCTAGACACTTTTGTTTAATTAGTTTGTGGCCAGTATGTTGTGCTTCACTCATTCTGAGTTCTGCCAACTAAAAGGAAAATGTTTGCACTGAGCTCTGTAGAAGAATTTTCTCACTGTATAATTAGTATGCTGTTTGTATGCTGGTATCCCCAAATCAAAATGTCATCTGTAATGACTTCCATGCCTTTTGGTCTGCTGAAAATGTGTGAAAACTTGATTTTGTTCTTAAGTATTTTGCATGCCGAACAAATACCAAATGACATTTATATTTACAGCACTTAAACTGAGCATTAAAGGTTAGCAGATTTGAGCATGCCATTTAAGTTTTAATTTGGCATGAGTCACTGACTGTAAAAAAAAAAAAAGTCAGAGTCTTTTATGCATCTGTATACTACTGTTTATTCCTGGAATTTATTGATCATTCTTAAACTGTTATCTGAATTTCTCTGTAGATTCATACTTTCTGCTGTACCACAGGCCAGCATTAACAACATTTTACAAACCAACAACTTTGTAAGGTATTCAATACCATTAAGTTATTTTATGTGTTTGTTCTGTTTACTTACACAACAGAAGTACAATGCAACAAGAACAGCATTACCATAATAAAATATTTGTTTGACCATCACTGGGATACTTATATCTGTCTCAACCCTTAGAAGGGAAAGGAGTTATTCAAGTATGTCTCTAAAAAGTAGATAGCCCCAAAAGGGTCAATTGAATTGGTAAATTATCGGGGGTTGGGAGGGTGGCGTAATGGCTAAGGTTTTTGCCTTACAAACACAAGGTGCAGGGTTTGAGTCTCACAAGGGATAACTGGCTAGGCTTAAAATGGCTCGTTGGACAGTTAGCTTAGTACTAAACTATGAACTATGAACTAGAGAATGAGGAATTGTGAAGGCAGAAAGAGAACAAGATAAAATGATCTGAATGAGAAGAAGGATGAGTGCACTGATGGCATGGAAGGACTGAAGATTTATTAACATAATTTCATTCCATAAGTTTGACCAAAAGACAGACCTAGGCCATTAGAGAAAAATGTAGTCTGATTTCTTTGTCAAGGAACACCATGAGGAAAATCGGTGAAAGGGTATTTTCTTTCATCTAAAAAAAAAACAGGTGTTCTGATCCAGACAAGCATGAGCTTATAGCCCAAAGAATGTGCCAGGAAAACATCTATTACTATTTCTGGATTTCAGCATAAGTAAATGGCGAAACCAGCCTGAACTAAACTTTTTAACTTCAGAAAGAATTTTGACACAGTCTGAGATAGAAGATAAGCAATTAAATAGAAAGATGATAGAGTCATTTGCCAGAAGTAAAATGATCAGATGCATTAATAAGTGACTAGCAAAAATAAAACAGGTGGTGGTGAAGCAGAAGAATTGGTGGGTGCCATGCGTGGACTCTTGTAAGCACCAGTCCTAAGTTCTGTGCTATTCTACATCTTTGAACTGGGGACCAAAATAGGATTAGTCTCTTTTTACAGGACACTAAAATCATAAGGATGGAAAACAGAAGGGTGGGTCTCAAGCAGGGCATTCTAAAGTTAGTGAGATTATCAGAGAAGTAGCAGATAATGTTCAGTGGTAAGAAATTCAAGGTCTTGTACCTTGGAAATGGAACCAAGCATATGTGTATTCTAATACAGGCACTACACCTTGCAAAGCAGGTCAAGTACCTGGAGTGGTTATTAAGTTAAGTTAAAATGGCTATGCTTGAGAATGCAACAACAAATAAACAAGTTTCTTGAAGACAGCCAAAGAAAAAAATCATAAGGAATAAATGTGAATTTGTCTCATTATATAAGGTACTGAGAACTTTATATAGTATAGTAGGTAATTCTGCAAATTTTACAGAAAATTTAGCATCACACTAAAGAGGAAACAAAGAACAATACCAGGTTGGTGAGAGGGATAAATCAGAAAATAAAAAATAAGAGACCAGAACAACTAAGACAACACCATGGTAGAAAAGAAAGGATTTGATTTGTTCTACAAACTGCTGAGGTCAAATTTTAAGGGCTTAACTCCCAAATGACATGATAATCATGGGAGAGACAGGAATACTCTGGAGACTGAAAGTTCCAGTATTTCACAGAATACCAGACACACATTTCTTCCTGAAACTGGAACCCCATGTGATGCGTTATTCAATGAAGGTGTGATAAGTGGCAGAAGCTAGGACATGGAAGCAGAGGAAATGTGGGGAAAGTAGCCTCAGCACCATGGCACAGCAGCTAAATAAGTATGCCTCTTTCTGGTGACTTAAAGAAAGGAAGAATTTCTGAATATGTGTACTGTGTACATTATGGAGCAGTAGACTTTCTTCATAACCTTGTACAGTTCTTTGAGATGCAATGGAAGTTAATTTTTTCAATATACAATAATTTTAAACACTTTTGAGATTATAACTGTACACCCTGGTGCATGCAATGTAAAACCTACAAGGTACATAGATGTCTGACTGGGACTGCTGTTGTATGCTATACCATGCTTTCAGCAATGTCTGTGTTTCCAACTGAATGCAATGAATTATGTGTCCACTTTCCTGGCATTAAGTTGAATTCTTTAAATATGGGGTGTCTGATTTCAACCAGGAGTGCAACCTGTCAAAAGATTTCTTATGATTTTCATTGAAGGGATATCAGGAAACAACTAAGGCTTACTGAGTATTTGGTTTGGGTACCTAAGGGGACATTTCTGCTTGCAGACAATGACAGATTTTGGCCTCATCTAGTCATGGTCTATGACATGCTTCCTGTTGAGCCTGATATAGCTAGAATGAGAAAAAAACACGTCAAAATCTAATTCTTGGAGAAGTGATGTTCTTGCTGTCCTTTGGTGGAGACTAGAATTGAAAATGGATTATGCTATTTATGCTCAGATGTGAGATTAAGGGAAGAATGGGACTTACAAAGAGATAAGTGCAGTGGCAGCAGATGTGCTGGTACATACTTGACCTATGGTGATGAAGAAGAAGTAGTGTACCTGGCCAAAGCTTCATCTTCAGTAACTAGGATATATAACTGTCGGCACTAATGCTCATGAGCAGTGGGAAACAATGAAAAGAGAAAAATGTGTCAAAAACTTAATCAGTAAAATTGGTAAAAATGACTTTTCAAGAGTTTTCTACATGAGATGGTAAGGAGATGTCAATGAGAAGGTCATGGGAAGCATAAAAAGGTGTTTTGTGCATCTGATAAAATGCTGTATGGGTGTCTTTGCTGCAGATGTCCTGGTCACAACACACTAGGAAGATGGCCCAGAACGTGCTGAAGAGATTCAATCTCAACTGATTTTGTAACTCTTGGCAACACACATAAATGCAGGAAGCATTGGCTAGAGAACATGAAGATGTCAAGTCCCTGAGAAATATGCTGCCACTGTGTCTCTTACCACTGGAATCTACAGAAGAAAGAATGTGTGAAAGACAGAGACAGAGTAAAAAAGGGAAGGAAGGAGGGAGGGAGAGAATCAGTGTCTGACTTGTCAGTGTTAAGGCATTTCACTGGGGATTTTGCTCTGCGAAAGAAAACGTCCAAAATGTAACATTTGAACTCCCTGATGTTCACTATATATTCTCAGGAATGTTATCCCATCTAATAGTATAGGTAGCATGAAACTATGAAGTCTTGAAACATAAATTTGTAGTTGCTGAAAAAAATGAGCACCATATGTAGGAGTTATGAATTTGTGGGTTCCCATTAAAGCAACGAAAGTTTGAAAAATCGAATGGCTAAATAGCTGAATATGCAGTTACTCGAAATCTGTTTTGTGGGAGGCTGTGCCCCCACAACCCCCCCCCCCATTAACTATATATACCAACTCTGATATTGCACTATAGTGAGGAAAGAGCCAATGTTCTGATCTTCACTGTACTGCGATCTCAGAAAACCGATCTTGAGTGGCTGAATATTCGGCTTTTTAGCCGTTCAATTTTTTTAACTTTCGTAGTTCTAATAGGGACCCGAATTTGTATTTTTGGTTAGTTGACATCAAAATGATAAGGGATATTTATCTACAACTGTAAAATTTTGAGCATCCATTTTGACTGCTAAATGCAGAGTTAAAACTTTTCTAATGTCCAGTGTTTTCTTGCATATCTTCTTTTTAAATACATCTGACAGCAGACCTAAATTAAATCTGTAAAAATATCAATAAACTAAAGTAGCATCAATGTGTGTTTCATGCTGTGAATTCCAGTTGTAAGCAGGTATCACCAGATTTCACATTTGCCACTGTTTATCATGTATATTATTCAGATTCACATTTTGGGAACACCTGAGCAATTTTAATATCTCTAATCATGATATCACAAGACTGCTTAATAGCTGCTGCCAGATGATCCCCTCTCCCAAAAAAACAGCCTTTGTTTGAAAGTCTCATCATTTTCAAAAATAAATGACTATCAATTAAATCAACGCATTCAATCTCAGCTACTAACATAAGCATGAAGTATCTTTGCCTGCATACAACAGTATATGCGATGTGCTTTCCACTTAAACAGATATATTCTTTACTGCTTTAATGCATATGCTGGCACTGATTAGTCTAATATAACTGTACTTACACAAACTGATTTTTGTATATTAGCATATAGCGTTTTGACAAAGACAAGTGTCATGCCTGAAAACTATCTAAGAATTACTTATGTTACACCATTATCAAATAAATAAAGTAATGAATGTTGTCTAGAAAACTTGGTGAGTAGGCTTATATGACATTTATGTGAATGTGATTTATTAGAACAACAATATGGTAAGCAAATTAAAGTAAAATTACATTTTGATTAGGGGTGGGCAGAAGTTCTCCTCATCCTTCATGCACAGGACTGTGCCTCTCTGCGGCTCCTAAAACATGCCTGTTTAGTGTTTAGAAAAAGTAAAAACTGTAGCAAGAAATATTTACCAAATAAAAAAAAATCCTGTTACTAACATTGACTGATATGCTTTTTGATACATGTCGACTTCTGGCATGTCATTACTTAGTAAATATATTTATGGCTAACAATATTGTGGCTGATTGTTGCTTATCTTGCCTTTATATAATGGTTGATTCTACAACAGTAGTTTCTCCTCCTCAATACATTAGCTATAATGTGTTATAACTGAATGGCTAAGGAAGCGTTCATTGTTCAATGTCCAAAAGTCAGCCATAGAACTCATCAGAGATCATTGAAGTCCTCATTCATTTAGATGGTATCCAATATGGTTTATCCTCGCACCATATCATCTATATTAAATATAAAGGAATTATCTATCACTCTAATTTTTAATGGCAATAGATTGTATCTCCTTGCTCTAAGTTGGAAATTATTATGTCTCAAGCTGGATCACGTTATCCACAAGACACTGATTATTTATTGTCCTCATTTCATGATATATAAAATTGATCTCCAAAATGCTACACAATTCTGCATTGTAATAAAACTTAAAGATTCAAATAGGATCACTCCTAAACAGTCTAGAAAAGACAAAACAAATTTAGTCTCATTAATCTAGCCTCCTAATGGACGCTTGATAATATATTCCAAGTAAAGAACCTCTGAACCATCTCAAGTCTCTAGAAATGTCTGTTCTACAATAAACAGAATACTCTGATCTTTATTACAGAATCGGTCTAATAACCATTTTATAAATTGGGATAATAAAAACCACATCCCTAGAAGAGACAGTTCTTAATAGGGTCCAAATAATTGAATATACATTTTGTAGTATTTTATTTACCTGTCCCACAAACTTCAATTTATTATGTAGTATAATCCCCAAGTCATCATAAAACAGTTTTTTAATAGGTGAAAAATCTAAACTACATAGATATAGATAATCATTTATTGTATTTATTTTTATTTTACATTTGTTGACTGGGCTAGTCTAGCTGGATATATATCCATTTTCAGTAGAGGCCCGGGGAGAAAAGCTCCACACAGATATACAAAAATATAAAAAGTATAAAAAATATTGTTACATGGTAAATACAGGATTAATAAACCAAAATAAAACAGGAAGTTTTTACATTTCAAAGATCAGAACACAATTAAGAAAAGTAACAGTGAACATAATATTGCTTAAGAAAGCTAAAACAGTTATAATAACCAAATGGAACAGGAAGTTTATACATTTCAGAGATCAGAACAAATTAAGAAAAGTAACAGTGAACATAATATTGCTTAAGAAAGCTAAAACAGTTATAATACTGTAAGAGTTATGTACAATGGATCACAACAGGTTCAAGGATATAAGCAATAAGTTGATTAGAGTTTAAATAGTGTCAGTCATAATACAAGATTGAGTATTTAAATGTTTGAAACTTTGGTTAGAAGAGGAAGAAACAGGGGTGGAGATGGTTGTTAGTCAGGATTACTACAAGGGCATAGCCAGTGCATTTGGAGGTGTTTTTTGAGTTTTTGTTTAAAGAGTGGCAAGGATGTAATTAGTGTTAGTTCATTGGGTAACAGGTTCCAGTTTTTTCCTGCTGTATTTGTAAACAGAGAGTCACCAGCTGTATTATTAGACTTTGCTATGCTAGCAAGGAGTTTGTTAGAAGAACGTAAGGAGTTCAGATTATTATATGGGACTAAGAGTTTTGAGAATATAGGGGTATTATTGGGTTGGTAAAATATTTTGTAGGCTATTGTGAGTTGGGGGATTATCAGATGGTTTTGGAATTCCAGCCAGTCTAGTTGCCTAAGATTAGAACAGTGGTGAGTTCTGAAGGGATTGCCAGTAGCGAATCTGGCAATATTATTGTAGGAAGTTGCTAATTTGTTGAGGTTAGTTTTTTTGAGGTTGGTAAATATAGGTGAGGCATACAGAAGGGTTGAGATAAGATGGGAGTGAGCGATCTTGGCTCTGGCTGTTGTGGTTAAAAATGGTTTTATTCTATATAATGATCCTATTTTTCTGTTGACTATTTTAATGGTGTTGTTTATATGATGATCAAATGTGAGGTTATTGTCAATGGTTATTCCTAATAGTTTGGTGGTAAAGTCAGGGTAAATGACAGTGCCATTATTTGATGAGACTGAGAAGTCTAAGGGGGTGGACCTAGTAGTGGGTGTAAAGAGAAGGAGTTTTGTTTTTTTGGCATTAAGAAGAAGAAGGCAACATTTGGTAAACCATGTTTCTACAGTGTTGAAAACATTTTGAGTAAGAGAATATAGTTCAGATGGAGAGGTTGCTGAGCATATTAGTGTGGAATTGTCTGCATATTGAATACAGGTGGCTTGAGGAATTGCTACATGTAGATCATTAATGAATAAAGAGAAAAGAAGTGGACCAAGAATGGAGCCCTGAGGGACCCCGATAGTGACAGGTAAAAAGGAAGAAATTTGATTTTCCCAGAGAACTGCCTGTTGCCTATTGCTGAGGTATGATCTAAACCATTTAATAGCCAGAGAATCAAAGGAGAGAGATTCAAGAATATTGATTAGGAGGGTATGGTTAACCATGTCGAAAGCTTTAGAGAGGTCGATGAAGAGTGCAGATGAGAGTATGTTTTTGTTGCGGTTTCTATTGATGGTATCTGTGAAGGATAAGAGGGCAGTAGTGGTACTATGTGATGGCCTAAAGCCATGCTGACAGCTTGCTATTAAGTTATGTATAGAGAGATGATGTAAAAGTTGTTGGTGAATGCATTTCTCCAGAATTTTCACTAAGGGTGATGAGAGAAATTGGCCGATAGTTAGAGTACTCATTAGAGTTCCCACCTTTATGTAAGGGGATAATATGGGAGATTTTCCAAATATCTGGGACGGTTCCTTCTTAGATTGTCCTATTTATAAGTATAGATATAGGGTAGGCAATTACTTTAGCTGCTTTTTGGAGATATTGGGACGGAAGTTTGTCGGCGGATGGAGTACATGGCTTGAGTTTATGAATAAATTTATAGATGAGAGAAGTAGAGATGGGTTGTAGTTTGAAGTTAGAGTAAGAGTATGGTAAATTGATGGGAAGGTTAGAGTTTTCAAAGATAAGTTGCCTAGCTAGAGATTGTATAGTCTCAGTGAAGAAAGAGTTAAAGGTACTGGCAGTTTGATGTGGAGTGTTTGGATCTGCATCAAGTGGGGTGGGTGTTCGGGAGTTACCTGGGGAAAGGAGCTTATTTATGCAAGACTAGAACTTTTGAGGATTATTTTGATGAGTTTGTTGAAGTTTACAGTAGTAGTTTTTTTTTGTCTGTAAGTATTGCCTTTTTTGTACTATTTCTAAGCTGCCTAAAATGGAGATGATCAGAGCTATTTCTGTTAAGATCTCCATTTGGCCCAAACTTTGTTCCTAAGTAGAATTTGATTCTAGTTTCATTTGAGAGCCAAGGGGCTGGGTTGGACTTCATTCTGATGGAACGTATAGGAGCATGCTGATCAAGAATAGATAAGAAAGTAGTGTTAAAATACTTTACTGCCTCTTCACGTGAAAGGGATTTTAAAGGATTCCAGTTGCATGCTCTGAGCTCAGTTTGAAATAATTATGCGTTAAAGTGTTTGGTAGAGCGTGCTATCCTAAAGGTGGTGGTGGTGGGGGGGGGGGGGGTTGGAAAGTCTTTCTTTTCTCTTGTGATGTAGGTCAAGGAATGATCACTCTGGTAGGATTCCTACTTTGTAAGTTTGTTTTCTCATATCATATAATCATATGTTCTCATTTGCATCACCTTACATTTTGTCTTATTAAACCTCATGCCAATAAACAAGGCACACTCAAAAAGAGAATACAAACAGTGTTATTCATTTATTGAAGTAACTGTCCATGGCACTATTAGATCATCTGCAAACTTTCCAACTCATCATATATCAGCTGTTAGGATATCAGATGTGAAAATATGGAAGTGGAAAATACTTGACAACAACCCATGGAGACTCTCCTTGATATGTATTACTCGATCTAAACCACACAGTAGTAACATTGGCTCATCTGTTCTTTAGCCAGTTTACAATCTACCTAATGACAAACCTGTTTAATCTGCAACCTTCTAAGGCCTTTATAATCCAGTGATGAGGTACTGAGTCAAAGATCTTAGACAGATCCAGAAATATCACATTAACTGCAAAGACCAATTCCAAAGCATCTACCATGTCCACACACAAACTGATATTCTATTTGATCTTACTGATGTAAAGGCATGCTGAGAAACATCAAAATACATATGGTCAGGCATGTTTTACATAAACTGTTAATAAAACACTCTCTAAGCATTTGCAAGTTAAGTTAAACCTACTGATATATAGTTCTCAATACCAAACTTGTCTCCCATTTTCTTTCTTAGAACAATAAAGGCTCCTCGCCAATAACTAGCAAAAAAATGCAATTTACAGATATCTAAAAGAGCTATAGTAGAATATCTTTTATACTATTTTTGATTATGATAAAAAAGACCAGTTAGATAAAAAGGTCCAGTGGAAGTGTCTATTTTGATTTTCCCAGTGTTTTTTTCAACTATATCTATTGTAATTAAAGGGGTATCATAAGGATTCAACTTAAGATTCAAACAGAAAACATCCATTGTAACTATGGCGAACAACAGCTTCATCAAAATACTGGGCAGCCTTTTCCACAATTTCACCTGACCTCTTTCTAAACACACAAGATGTTGATATTAGAATCTCCAACATTCTTTGCCTTACATGTTTATAGAACAGTTTACAATTGCTTTCAACATTCTGACCCAAGTTCAACTCATGATTACTGTTGGATATCCCGATCATTCTTCTAAGTTTACCAGCCACTTCTTCAAAGACATATTAGACTCTGAAGGATTTGACCTATGCCTATCCTATCCTTTGTTATGACAAAGCTTTATTTTAAAGTTAAATCAAGGAGGGTTACAGGACCTGTGGGAAACTACTTTTATCAGTTCTTGTAAAAATTGCTCTATTAACATGTTCAATTGGTCACTGAATTTACCCCATGTTTCTTTAATGGAAAGATTTTTAAGGTCATTATTCCAGTTTCACTTAAGAATTCACTTACAGATTTATAGTCAGATCAGTAATAACTATTGCAATTATCTATACATGTTTGTTTTAATAATTGCTTCCATCTAATACTAAATTTAACCATAGAGTAGCCAGAAGATCCAAGTAGAGATGAAATAATATTACTAACCCCAACACCCTGTGAAGACATAACCATGTATAGGATAATTTCACCTCTTGTAGGTTGGGAAACATACTGAGTTGCTCCAATTTCTGATAGAAAGGTATGAAAATAAGTAATTATCTAACATACTAGAGCCTTTCATACATTTCCAGTCAGTTCTGGGGAGATAAAAGCTGCCTCAGAGAATAAAGCTAACCCTCACCACTAGCCTTTTTAGTGTGTTTGCTCAATTTTTTACAGTGCCCTTTTTAATGAGGAAGGTCTATCAAAATAATATTTAATTTCTTACTTAGATTGAAAATAATCACTGTAATAATATTTTAAGAATTATGATTTATTAATAACTGAGACCAAGTATACCCTTTTATATAAATAGACACCCCCTCCCCTCTAATCCCTTTATAACTAGAAAAAAAATGATTGTAGAGAAAACATCATTATCCCAGGTCTCAGTAATAAGAATAATATAAATGTTTTCTAAAGCTAATATTCATCATATTTATTATTCATACTAATTGCATACAGAACCTAAAAGGCTGAAATAATCCACGTATTGTCTAGGCCTTCCTCTTACAAGGGCATTAGCTCTACTTCCAAAAAAATCCTTAATAAACCTACTCTATTATTTATTTTACATTTGTTTACCAGGATAGTCTGACTGGGCTAGTAGCCCATTTTCAGCAGAGACCTGGGAGAAAAGCTCCAAGATAGATACATAAGTAGTAAATTAATATGCAAAGGTAGATATCAAACGTTTCACACGTATTATAGAAAAAAACAACAGCAGATGTTAGAATGTTGTAGTATAACTAAACAATGCTATCTATTATTACACACGTATAACAGAACACTAGGTACATAACTGCTGGTACAATATTTTATATTGTTGTATTGCTGAGATGAATGCTATCCCTAGCAAAAATAATCTCTACTGTCAACCATGTATTTTATTTAACATTTGTTAACCGGGAAAGTCCGACTTGGAACAAAGCCAATTTTCAGCAGAGGCCCAGGATGAAACACTCCAGACATCTCTTTGTAATGTGGGAGGAAACCAAAGCACCCAGAGGAAACCAACACTGACAGACATGCAGACTCCACACAGAAGGCACTCCAGCTGAGAATTGAACCGGAGAACCTCTTGCTGTGACGGGGCAATGCTACCGCTGCACCACTGCACCATTCTGCATTCCAGGGAACAGAAATAAATATTATTTGATTCTAACATTAGCTTTCTGATAAGACTGCTAACTGTACTAGTCTCAGTCCTTACACTTGAGTTATGCTTTAGTACTGTGAGTATTCTATAAACAACAATTTCACATTTATTTTGTCACAGTGCATAATTAATTCTTATACTTCATTTAATGATAGCATTGAGCTAGATATGCCCACATTGATGTGCCCTACACCATCAACAATTACTGAAAACTTTACATTAATTTCAACTATTCTTTTAATACCATTTTGATATCTTTCATTTTTGGGTCATAGAGAGAAGTTACAACAATTATCAATCCTAGGCAGATTTTTTTTCATGCCAGTAAGCATTGTTCACTGATAACCTGGATTAAGTTGTTATCTTTGTTACCTGGTATTTCTGAATTAGCTTACCCAGCTCTTACAGTCCAATTTATAACATCAGTGGAGTTATTACATCCCCCTTGATCAGCCTCTATCTCAGAATGTGAAGTTACAGTGCTTCAGACGCTTTGACTGACTATCCAAGCTATAATATTTTCCCCAAATTCCACTAACATTACCACCCTTTCCATGACCCAAAGAAGAGCTTCTAAAAGCTTTCTTCTTTTTATTCTTCTTCTCTTTTTAATCTTTTCAGGTTTTTTTTCAGTTGGTGATTTGGCTAGGGATATGGATTCATCACCACTGGATTCATTAATCAACCACTTATTCTTCCTTGGACTTAGTCCATCTCAAGATACACAACCCAACTCTTTGCCTGTATCAGTGTTTCCTGGGGATGGACTCAGAAATAGTACTAAATCACTTCCTCCATTCATTTATTAATAATTAATTTGAGTGTTATAGTCTAAATAGCTCTTCTGTGCCATGGCACTTTCATAACATTGTATTAAATATTTAAATTTCCTATAAAGTTGATTCTTTAATTCAATAACATCCATATTCATTGAGTACATTACGTTCTGTGTACTTCTTTAACCATCCTCCCTCCAATAGGTCATGTGGAAAAAAAATGATTAAATGATTACATTTGAGCAAGAATTCCAATAGAACAGCATAAATGATTATAAAACTAGAGAAATGACTTCTCAAGTCTGCTTATTCCCATGTATTTCTGCTTGTCACACTGGTCATGTGTAGACATGCAAAATGTGTGTGTGTGTCTAATGTTGCAGTAGGTGAGGGTTTAAAAGGAGATAGATATGTGTAGGGATATGTGTGTTTGGGGGGAAAGTGAGTGCGTGTGGGTGTGTGGTGGGTGTGTGGGTGTATGTGCATGTTTGTGCATGTGCGCATGAATCCATACTAATGAGCACTTCCTGCAAATGTGTGAAGACCCTAGATACCAGGGATACTTTCTTGATATCAGATAAAAATATATCTAGCAGTATGAAATATGTGGTACAGGAGGCACTAGACATCAGGGATACTCCCTCAATATTGTACATTAAAGTTACTTAGGATAATAAAGCATTTAGCAGCACAAAAGATTTTGGGTGAGAAAGAGTAATTAACACCAGGGATACTCTCTTGATATCAGAATAAGCAATCATGTGGAAGCATAAATATGTGGCATGAGAGGGGGAAATAGTCACCAGAAATACTTTTCTGACATCAGACTAAAAGAATATTTGGCAGCATAAAAGACATGGGATAAGGGAGGGGGTAGGACACCAGGCACCAGGGCTATATCAAAATAAGAAAACATTTGTTAGCATGAAAAGCAAAGGGCAATGTGGTGCTAGATATCTGGGATACCCTTCTGATATTGTGCCTTAAAGCCACTTAAAAAATTAAAAACCTGTACATTTGACACTAATGCACAGCTTTCATAGCAGAGAGTTTACTCTCTGTGACACCACAGAAGTTCAAATAAAAAAAAAAAAAAAACAATGTTAAAGTAAAGGGGGGATACGTGATACCTGGGGCATATCCATATGGGGTGGCTTTGGAACAAAGCTGGGAGAAGCATTAGAAGACACCAGGAAGAAATTTTCACCTAAAAAAAAATTAAAAAAAAGTTAATAGAGCAACAGGTCTAGTATCATCTTGATGCCTGCCATACTGACTGACAGTATGGATCTGTGATTTATAATGGCAGTGACAAACAAAAAAAAAAAGAAAAGAAACATCTGGAGTGTTTTTCTCTACTCATGGAAAAGTAGCCTTTCTTGTGGCATCACATTTTAATAAAATACACCCCACCCCACATTTTTCACACTGTATAAAAATATTCAAAATGACTCCTTCCCTCTCCCTACCATTTATTTCAAGAAGGGCAATAGTCTAAAACAAGAAAGGGTGCTTTACTACTACTGAGAATGTTGACTGTAAGGAGGCAAGTCATGTTTAGTGCTATAGTCTGTTAACCTGAACCATTGAAGCATGTGCACTTTTTCTCTTTTCCATGGAAGCAAATAGGATTTGAACTGTTATATGACACTTATTGCTAAAAATGTAGATGCAGACATTATTGTCATCAGCATTGTAGTTATGTAACTTAAGCATAACATACATTTATTAGGGTTTACATGTGAGCAACACTTTTGTCTGAAAAGAGAAGAAAAAAAATATGTGCTGGAATATGGGAACATTTCAGCTCAGTAATTATTCTTACTATGAAATGTTAAATGCTGCAAATATAGTTCAGTTTAAGACCATGTCAGGCAGATTAACTACAAATATTTAATCATAAAGGAGAAAGCTATGTAAAGGCATAGGGAACTGCTTACAAAAATGTTCTTACAGAAACAGTTTGAACAGCAAACTTTAATTTGTAAAAAATATAGTTGTTCTGATCATGTAAGTCACTTTTATTATTTCCCTGTACCAGTCTTATTCAAAAGTAGTACATATAACATTCCTGCAACATTCACATTTATGCTACTCACAAACACTACAAACTGATGCTCATGAATATCAGTCAGTGTAGAATGAAGTGTGACATTTTTTTATGAAGGAGGTTATAGTTGGAGCTGTTGTTTATACTAGAGTGCCAGAATTTGTTCCTTCTCCTAGGATAAATAAGTATAATATAAAGAAACATAAGCACAGCATTTTAAAATTCACTATCTCATAGATCTTTGTCCATCTAATTCCATGGGGTCTGATAGAACATGATGATCTTGATGAGTGGATGGGAAATAGGAAATACTCCCTGGGTATCACTTCTGTGTCTCTGCTCGACAGTGGCACAGGAAAATAACTTTCTTGGGTGGAGTAAGCCAGGGAATCTTGTTGGTTAGGCTTACATAGGCCCTTGGGCCGATAGCCTAGTACCTACCTAAGAACCTATGAACAACCAGAACACTGGAATGCTGATTGTGGAGACATTAAGGATTAATGTTCTGGTTATTAATAAACTTGGAGCATATCTCCATGAAGACTTTGAACCTGCACACCAACACAAGGGAAATTCTACAGTAGCTGTTAAATGTTTTATAATATACACTGAAGAGGAAATAAAAGTGGCTTCAAATTCCTTTTTTGTTTATCCACAATTTGTCTGAAATATACAAACAGGAGATTATTTTTACAAATTAAGTTGCTATTTTTATTTTTTTTTAAATTACAAGATTAATGTTTAGATACACATTATCCATCTAACACTTGGATTAATATATGGCACAAAAATGATGAACAAACTACTGTTGGAAACAAATTGATATAAAGAACATGAGCAGCTGTTACACTACAATCATTCAGCTCTGTATAATAAAGTTCAACTCTAGAGACTAAATGTTTTTTTTTTTTTTTTGCCTCCAGAAGCTAAAATGTTTTGATATAACTCAGTAACTGATTACAGCTTCATGTAAAGCTTTCCACATTACAGCCTTGATAGCAAACTATTACTAATATAAAGTCAAAATTATCACTCCCAGCTGTATAAAAGTTGTGATATATGTGTTAATATATGCAAATAGTATATTACAGAAACAAATCTCAATAAATAGACTGGGTACAGCTCAAGTAATTATGCAAACTGAAAAAAAAATAACTAACACAATTACCAGCAGTGTGAGCATAAATTAGTGAATGAAGCAACATTTAAAATCTCGTAATTCTAAAAATATAAAATAATACTG
>NC_056733.1:1935998902-1936133902 GCF_019279795.1 Protopterus annectens
CAGTGCATGTGAGAAAACTCTGTAGTGAGCATCGATTTTAAGGCGAATGAATGAGCAGATGTGACAGTAAATATGCAATTTCTAAACAAATGTACTTCAAGTAAACAAATCTTGAATGAGTTGTAAAGCAGTATTAGTGTTTCAAACTAGCTTGCCTTAATTCAACATAACATTATGTATCTCTGCTGAAGTTATACTGTTTACACATACAAAATACAGATTTTAAGCCTTGATACTCAATAGCTATATAGCTAATGCCTGATGTCTAACATAGCTACTGTATTGTACAGTTTAGAATTTAGGTGATACTTACATATTTTCTGTCAGTTAAATTTCAGCTGCACTGTTCACTTTAGTGATTTCCTGTTTGCAAGAGATGTACTTTCCTCCCATGCACTTCACTGGAAATGGATCTTTCCAGCTTGTCATGTCTAGTTTAGTAAACGAAAGTTAATAACTAAACAAACAAACAAACAAGCAAACAAAACAATACAAACAAATCAGTAAAACAAGGAAATAGACAAAAATAATAGCGATCGTAGATAAATTATCAAGCGAAAATGAGATTTAAAATTTTTGGCAGAATGGCTCCTTGAAAAAGTGTTGTATATGTGCTTTTGCTGATACCAGTTTGCTTAATAGGATGTGTAATGCCCCTGAACTACCCCAGTAATCAAGGAGCCTCAATTCTTACCACTAGCACCAGTGAGGGATGTACACATTGGGAGGATTACAAGTACACACACAGTAAAGTACAATTTCCCTTAAGAGCACAAAGAGATCACAGTCAGTCTTGGGCTGGTTTCTTCCTCTTTCTCCAGATCCCCAGTAAGACTCACCACTGGCACAGCTATAGGGTTAAGATCTCAGCTGAGTGGTCAAGCCAAAACCTCCAGCACCCTCTCTGTCCAGCCAGTGCTTCATGCCCTTGCCCAGGTAGCTGACACACACACACACACACACACACACACACACACACACACACACACACACACACACATACACACTTTGAGATTTGATTTATATACAAACACACGGACACTCCTGGGGAAGGCTGGCACATTATTACTAGCTATGCCCCTTTCTGCCCAGACTATAAGGTAGTTATCATTCCCACCAACCACTACTTATCAGATACTCTAAGGCCCTTACAAAGGGTGCCCAATCCTACTGTGTAATGTTACTATTATCCAAATGGTAACTGTGACCAAAAGCAAAGCCTAAACAGTGTCACCAAGTACATATGCAAGTACTCTATGAGCTTAAATATCTCTAAACAAGCCAGCCAAAATTAAAAGGCTTAAATATATTTCATAATAAATAATAAACGAACAAAATAATACTCAAACAGCACAGTAGTAACAGAGTTCAGAATCACAGGAAATATTATAAAATAGCATTGCAGGACAGTCTCAAATAAATGCAGAAAACATCTAAACTAATCTTTACTATATTCCTTTCTGTATCTAACAGATGCTAAGCCCTAAATAACTTACTTACAGGGCAAGACAAATGTAGACAATGGATGTTTCTAGGTCCAAGACAAGATAGAAAATGCTTAGTCTTTCTCAGAGAGTTATTAAATTAATAATCAACATTACTGCTGGGTTAGCTTGGATGACATCACTCTTTATCCCCTAAGTTCCCAAGTTAAACCAATACTTAGAATTTAACACCTCTGTGTCAAAAATGCATATCTCTCAGAAGTGTGCACCTGCTAGGAAGTCATAGAGCAATAAAACACTTTTACATTTGAAAACCTAGTAATTATTTCTGTTTCAAGACTATAGGAAAACCACTAGCTATAGACATTGTGTCTGCTTGCTTCACTGAAACTGAGATAACACAATCGTACACTTATTTTCTTGATGTTTTGCAAGTTAACTCTGTATGCTCCAGCTTCTACTATTAAAACATACATTTGCACATGTATATAAGTTATATACTTTTCTGTTCTTTTTCAGTAGGGTACACTGTGGTTACTTGAAGGTCAGCATATAACATACAGTTGAACACACACTTCTGCACCAGTAGTTTAATATACACATAACATATCATTCTCCTACATTTGTAAGACAAGCATATGAATCATATTAATATTCACAAATGACATATGATTATTTACAAAATTCCAGATAGCTGGGCTGGCAGTGTCACATTTCTCCCCTCCCCAAAAACTCAAGCTAGTTTTTCAAGTGACCCTTGAGAAACATTGCTTGAGAGGGTTGAGCCTATCTGGGAATACCTTACCCCATTCCCTGCCTTGACAGCCCATCTGTATAGGCATTGCTAACCCCACTGCGGTGCTGCACTGTCATATCATATGCTTGCAACTCTAGGCTCTACCTTAGTAACTTTGCATTTTGCTGGCTGGCTCAATGTAGCAATGTTAAGGGCTTGTGGTCTGTAACTACAGTGAGTTTTCTTCCATACAGATAAGGCTAAAGTTTTTGCAGTACCCAAACTATGGCTAGACATTCCTTTTCTATAGCTGCATAACATTCCTCCCTTGGTTGGTGCCTAGGACTGAGATACCACTGGTTGCTCTTCTCCCTCTGAGGAAATCTGGCTAAGTACAACCCTCACCCCATGGTTTGAAGCATCCACCTGCACAAAACATTCTTTACTGTAATCCAGACAAACTAACACACGAGCCTCTTCCAAAGCTCCTTTAAGCTTCTGGAATGCCTGCTCACAATCTGGGGTCCACACCACCTTATCTGGTGTGTTTTTCTTTGTCAGGTCTGTGAGGGAAGCAGCTATGGTACTATAGTTGTGGACAAACTTTCTGTAGCACCCTGCTGCCCCTAAGAATGCCCTCACCTGCTTTTTGGTAACTGGGGCAACCCATTCCTGAATGACTTCCACTTTGGCAGGTTCTGGCCTGATCTTACCACTCCCACTCTGTGTCCCAGGTAGGAGACCTCTGCCATGCCCACCTGACATTTGCTGTTTTTAATGGTCAACCCTGCCCTCTCTAGTCTGCTCAGCACCTCCCTTACATGCTAAAGGTCCTCTTGCTAGGAATGGCTGTAGACAGCAATATCATCTAGGTAAGCAAGGACAAAATCTCATGCTCCTGCTAGGGTACAATCTACCAGCATCTGGAAAGTTGCTGGGGCATTTTACATCTAAATGGGCATCTTCATGAACTCATACAAGACAAGAGGAGTCACAAAGGTGGACTTCTCTCTAGCCCTGGAAGCCAAGGGCACCTGCCAGTCACCCTCGGTAAGATCAATGGTGGTAAGATACTTAGCCCCCCAGCTGCTCTATGGCCTCATCTGTCCTAGGCATGGGGTAAGCATCACACTCTGTATGACTATTTAATTTCCTGTAGTCCACACAGAACCTGGGGCTGCCATCCTTCTTTGGTACCAGCACCACTGGGGGAGGCCCAGGGTCTGCTGAACTCCTGAATTACCCCTAGTTAAAAACATTTCCTATATCTCCTCCCTCAGAGTCTGTTTGACTCTCTTAGGCACCCGGTAAGGGGCCTGCTTAATGGGCCTTTAGGGTCCTGTATGCACATGGTGCTGCACCAGGTGGGTGCACCCTGCTTTCCCTGTGAACATGTCCTCAAACTCCTGTAACACTGCTCGGATTTCTCGAACCTGGGTAGGGGATAGCTGCTAAGACCTTGCTACCCCTTCCACTGAGGTGTCAGTCAGAGCCTCACTGAGGAGATCAGTCACCAGATCCCCCTCTGACTCCTCCTGCAATACACTGCAAATACTCAGCACAAGGGCCTCCGTATCATTGTAACACTTCATCATGTTAACATGGTACAATTTGTGCCCCTGCCTCCTGCCTAGCAGTTCTACCATGTAGTTAACATCACTGACCTTCCTCACCACCTTGTAGGGTCCCTCCCAGGCTGCCTGCAGCTTGTTATGTCTGACAGGAATGAGAACCATTACCTGCTGCCCTAGAGCATACTCTCTAGCTCAAGCATTCCTGTCACACCAGACCTTCTTCTGCTGTTGTGCTTCTGTCAGGTTCTCCTTGGCCAAGCCCATGAGTTCCTGACCCTTGCCCTGAGGTTTGGGACATATACCACAACAGGCTCCTTGTGGAATTCACAGTCACCCTCCCACTCATCTCAAATGAAATCTAGAGGTCCCCTCACCCTATGCCCGTACAGCAACTCAAAGAATGAAAAAACTGTGGATTCCTGTGGCACCTCTCTGTAAGCAAACAACAGATGGGGCAAATATTTGTCCCACTCCCTCTTAAACTGGTCTGCAAATGTCTGTAGTATCATCTTGAGAGTAGAGTTTAACCTTTCAACAAGACCATTAGTATGGGGATGGCAGGGGATGGTCTTTAGGTGCTTCACCTCAGAGTACTTCCACAGAAAAGCCAGCAGGTCTGACATGAAACTGGCACCTTTTTCAGTCAGTATATCTTTTGGAAAACCTACCTGTGGAAAATTTCTAACAAAGAATTTGCCACCTTTTCTGCCTCAATGGAGGACAGAGCCACTGCCTCAGGGTATCTGGTAGCATAATCTATTACCACTAGGATATACTTTTTCTTTGTGGAACTTGGGATACTCAGAGGCCCGAAAATATCCATAGCTACCCTCTCAAATGGCTCCTCAATTACAGGCAAAGGCATCAATGAAGCTTTCAACTTGTCTATTGCCTTGTCTACTTTTTGGCACTGCTCACAGGTCCTGCAGTAACCTGTTACATCTCTAGAAATCCCAGGACAATAGAACTTCTGCATAATACGTCACTTCATATATTTTATGCTCATATGACTTGCAAAGGGAATATCATGGGCTATGGGTAGAAGTGCCAGATGGTAGGCTCTGGGCACTACCAACTGCAGTATTCTCTCACCCTCCAACCCTTCCACAGGGATCCATGCTCTATACAGTAACCCTTTGTCTCGGTATACAGATTTCTCCTTCCCTTGAGAATCAGGTGCCTCACTAGCTACCTCCCTTTTGCCTTGTAATGTAGGGTCTATGAGCTGAACCTGTCTCAATTCTCTCTTTGTGATCCTTCCTGGCTCCCCTTCCACAGGAAGTCTGGCATCCTGTGACAGCGGTGCCTTACTGTCAGCCTGGATACTACTACTCACCTCTGCCATTGTAGTCACTTTGTCCAAGGGAACATCAGTATCCACAAGCAGCTATGGCTCATCTTCAGTCTCACTGCTACAGGGTAGCTCCCTCACTGAAGTAACCAGCTCACCAGTCCTGGCTGCAAATGTGCAGTCTGTCTGGGTCTTCCTAAGCTATCAGACCCACACGCTTGTCCCCAAGCCTGACTCCATGTAACTGCATGCACACACGGTACTGTATTATCAAAATCATTCCCTATCAGGACATCAGGACATCTGTAGGGATATCCTCAAACACACCACCTTGCTTGCTTCCTTTTCTACCCTCCCAGTCAAGATGAACCCTAGTCAAAGGTATTTGGAATGGGATTGCTCCTAAAGCTCTGCCTGGTGTAGACTGCCCAAGCAAGAAGTGCTCCTCTGAAACCATTGCAGGCTTCACAGTGGTTAGGTCAGAGGCTGTGTCTCTCTTAGCCATGGCCTCTTTCACATTCACCAAGATAGGATATAGTATCTTGTGGTAGTTTGGTACCCTTCTTGGTTCAAGACAACCTACTGTTGGCATTTTGTCATTCCCACTTACTGGCTTTCACAGCTTTGGTTCCCCACCTTGACTCTGTAGACATCTATATGCTAAATGGCCCCACTGGTTGCATTTAAAACATTTAACCCTTGGTCCTGGGCATGTACCTGGACTAGTGGCTTCCCCTGCTAATGGCAGACTTTGTTGGGGCAGTCTGGGCTGCACACCATGGGTTGCCTTGAGCAGCACTGGGTGTCCCTTTCCAGTGCAGTGATGCCCTGCTTGCTAGGTATAGGTCTCCCTTCTTCCCAAACTCATCTGCAGTATTCCATTGTCTATCAGATAATCAGATTTTCATGTCCTCAGGAAACATGCAAAGGGCTTGTTCACCTCACCAAAAGGTCTGCCATTCCCTCAGAAGTGATAACTTGACATCCAGTCACGCACCAATGAAAATAAGTGCCTTAGTTCAGCAACATTTTCACACACTTTAATCTGCCTTGCATCTATGCTCACGAAACTTTTTCCTATAAGCTTCAGGTGTTATCTTAAAACATTCTAGCATACACATTTAGACTGTATTATAATTTAAACAATCAGTACCAGACAGTTTAGAAATTGCATTTACAGCTTTACCATGGAGTAGGAGGATCAGGAACCATAGCCAGAACCCTTGGTCAGCATTATTCTCTTTACATACCCTCTCACATATATGAATGCAATTATCAAAATGATCCCCCTCTGTAAATTCTGAAAGAAATTTATTGATATTTGTTGATTTTCAGGTTCAGTACTCTTGTCTCCATTACCTCCATGACTCTGGCCAAGACCAGCATCTCCTTTTCATGTTGCTTCTGCCTCCCATTCTTCTCAGCCTGCAGACGTCACAGTTTCTCATTTTCCATGGCCACCAGATGTCTCAGTCTCTTTGCTGCTTCTATTTCCAAATGTTTGGCCTCCAACTCAAGTCTCTTTAACTCCAGATGGATTTTTATGTCCTCTGCGGAAAGATTGAGCTGTCCATATTTCATCTGTAACTATGTTTGTAATTAATTGCTATGTTAATCAAATAGTTAATCACTATGTAAATCCAATGTAACTACTGTCTGTATATTTTAACTGTGGAGCTTTTCTCCCCGGGCCACTGCTGAAAATGGACCTACGTCCAGTCGGACACTCCCGGTCAACAAATGTAAATAAATAATACATTTTCTGACAGTGGTACATCTCCCTGGCCAGTCTGATTGTCCTCCTAGTTGCTATTCTGAGATGCAGCTGTGACTAAAGCTGCAATCATGTCTGCTTTAGTCAGGTTGGCATGCACCAGTCCTTTAGCCTGGCACATCTCCGCCAACATGCTTCTTGTCAGCTTGCCATACTCCTCTGCTGACATGCTTGCCTGCTCTCTCTGACTGACTAACCTAACAAAGAAATAAAACAATTGTGATATGAAGTCTGAATGTTCAGTGAGTGGCTGATTGAGAGTAAAACACCTTCAGTGACCACTGTACACAAGCTACAGGAATTCAATATCCACACCACTACAATACAATTAATATGTGATGCGGCTAACTCACTCTTGTCAACCAATTAGTATGTGACATGACATAGCTCACCACTGCCATCAATTAATATGTGACACCCCTGCACTGGACCAGTAATCAATGAACCTCAATCCTCACCACTCGCACCAGTGAGGGATGTACACATTGGGAGGATTACAAGTACACAGACAGTAAAGTACAATTTCTCTAAAGAGCACACAGAGATCAGTCAGTCAGTCTGGGGCTGTTTTTTGCCTGTTTCTCTAGATCCCCAATAAGGCTCCCCACTGGCACAGCTATAGGGTTAAGATCTCAGCTGAGTGGTCAAGCCAAAACCTCCAGCACCCTCTCTGTTCAACCAGTACTTCGTGTCCCTGCCCAAGTAGCTGAAACACACATACATACTTTGAGATTTGATTTATGTACAAACACGCAGACACTCCTGGGGAAGGCTGGCACAGGTTTACTGGCTATGCCTCCTTCTGCCCAGACTATAAGGTAGGTATCACTGTCACCAACCACTACTAATTAGCTACTCTAAGGCCCTTACAAAGGGTGCCCAATCTTATTGTGTAATGTTACTATTATCCAAATGATAAGTTTGACCAACAGCAAGGCTATTGGAGTGGCCTATACAGTATCACCAAATACATATGCAAATAGGGTAAGAGCTTAAATATCTCTAAACAAACCAGCCACAAGTAAAAGGTTTAAATATATTTCATAATAAATAATAAAAGAACAAGACAGTACTCAAACAATACAGTAACTACAGAGTTCAGAATCACAGGAAATATTTTAAAACAACAATGCAGGACAGTCTCAAATAAATACAGAAAATATCTAACTAATCTTTACTATGTTCCTATCTGTATCTAAAAGATACTATGCCCTAAATAAATTACTTACAGAACAGGGAAAATGCAGATGATGGATGTTTCTAGGTCCAAGACAAGATACAAAATGCCCAGTCTTTCTCTAAGAGAGTTCTTAAATTAATAATCAACATTTCTGCTGGGTTAGCTCGGATGACATCACACTTTGTCACCTGACTTAAGTTCTCAGGCTAATCAGATAACTTAGAATTTAAGACCTCAGTGTCAAAAATGCATATCTCTCAGAACTGTGCAGCTGCTAGGAAGTCATAGAGCAATAAAAACGCTTTTACAATCGAAACCTAATAATTATTTCTGTTTCAAGACAATAGGAAAAACCATAGCTCTTGACATTGTGTCTGCTTGCTGCACTGAAACTGAGATAACACAATTATAAAACACTTTACTTTTCAACTTATTTTCTTGATGTTTTGCAAGTTAACTCTGTATGTTCCAGCTTTTCTTTTCCAGTAGGCTAAACTGTGGTTACATTCTTGAAGTTCAGTACATAACATACATTTCAGCACACAACACATCTGCACCAGTAGTTTAATATACACATAATATACAATTCTCCTGCATTTGTAAGACAATCATATGAATCATATTAATATTTGCAAATGGCATATGATTATTTATAAAATTCCAGATAGCTGGGCTGGCAGTGTCACAGGATGCAATCCAGAATGAGAAACTGGAGAAGCCACTGTGTAACAAATTATTATAGTGTTACTACTGATGACTTATGTGAAAGATCATTGATAAAAATGTACAGGGTATTATAACCAGAAAACCAATATCTGGAAGATGGAAGGCAATGTATCTATGCACAGAGTTTAGTGTTGGTGACTGGGTCTGCTGCAAAAGTGCTTGAGTGCTATTTGCCCGTGACACTCTTGCTTGACGGCACTTGCTCAAAAAGACAAGTTTTCTAAGTCCCACTAACTTGATCTCCCTTAACTAGTTAGTCCTATCCTACAAAACTGTATAGAACTACTAGAATCCTAACTGTAACCCTAAAACTGCCCTTCATGCAACATAGCCCTTCGTAAACCTAAAACCTTCTCCTGTTCTCTTAACTTAAGAATCCCTTCTTGCTCCATAATCCTAAGACTCCATTCCCACTGACTAAACCTATAATCCCATTCTTGTTCCCCAATCCTAACATTCTGATCCTGATATAATGATATGATTTACCTAAAGGTAAAAAACCCTCCTGCTCCAAAAAACCTAAAATCCTCTTCCTGACCGTTCCCTAATCTACATCCTCACCCCCTCCCTTTCTCTCACTAAAGCTGCCATGCTGACCTCACTTAAAACCAGATAACATCTTTATGTAAGCTCTGGTAGCTGCTTGTTTTAAATCATAATTGAGTTCAAGCCCTAGGTGAGTGTCAGCTTACATGAGCAAAAAAGACTCTCAAGTCTAGGGCTTTGCAAGAGTAGTCTCTGAGTGCATAGAGCTTGAGTGCTTGCAGAGCACCTGCTCATAATGTTATGTTTTTAGAAACCATGTGTTAGCATGCAAAGGAGGCCAGATGTTCTACATAGCATGCAAGATGATGTATTACTATATAATTTTTTTCTAAGATCAGTCTACTTAACAGGATGAGGAAATTGTAATGCAACTGGTGCAGCTGGAAACAGTTTACTTTTTTAAATTATTGTATCATTTTTAAGTAATATAGCCTAGAAAAGACAAAATAATTATTTACTAATTTGTGAAAAAACATAAAAGTTCACCTTCTTCTGCAACAATGCATACTGGTGATGCTTTTTTTGTTCAGAATTGTAATAAAATGATGTCCGAGTAGAGAATTACATTAGTATACAGAGGCTAGTCATTATTCCATAAGACGTGTTTGTAATAAACCAGCATTATGACACAGATGGATAAAGCCCTAACTACAGCTTATTTAAATTGGGTCTGATTAGCAGCTCATTCATCTGAGGTGTTAGCAGGGAGGGCTGGACATGATCATCCCAGGGGTAGATGGTGTTTGTCTAGGCATTCCCTGCAGGGAGACATGCTCCATGGTGGGGAGTTGCCTTCAATTGTAAAAAAGGTGAATGCAGGAGAGGGGTGAAACAATAAGTAGGTCAATCTCTTGGTGGAAAGCAGAACAAAAGAAAAAAGGGGAAAAAAGATTTCCTTTTGACTTGAGATGCTGTATGATAAAGTCAGAGAAATTATTTTTGTAGTAATATCAAAGAGCAAAGAACACATTCATGGAGTCTGATGAGATGGTTCTTGATACCTAAAATTGCAAAAGCGTGCATCACAAATTTTGAAGTGTCACAGCAGTGGTACAAGAACAGAAGACATTATTCTTACTAAGCAAAATGCAACCTGAACAAGGAGATAGTTGTAATTCCATAAATGAAACTCTGAAAAGCACTGGCAGTAATAAGGTAAAAACAACAACAACAAAAATAAACATAAGTGACAACAATAACTACACTAACATTAGCAAATATGTGTCTAATGTCACAAAAATGCATTTGTGGTCAAAATTTATGTCTGCTTTGAGATCCACTCTAAGACAAATTAAGCAAATTCAAATAAACAAGTAACAAAATAACATGAAATAAAAATTAAATGACTTAAGTTGCAAACACACCAAGTAAAACTAAACAACAGTACAAGATGCCAGTAAAATATTGTTGTTTATAATAAAACACAAAAAACTAGTAAACTAGGCATGTACAAACAGCCCAGAAAACCAAATATTGTATAAAGTCATCTTCATATTTCTCAACTAATATCAAGATTCCAAAGATATCTAACAAAATGCTTTAAGAAATACAGTGCTGTAAGTTGTACTCTCTCTCTCTCTCTCTCTCTCTGTCTATATACTGTGTGTGTGTGTGTGTGTGTGTGTGTGTGTGTGTGTGTGTGTGTCTGTGTGTGTGTGTGTGTGTGTGTGTGTGTGTGTATATATATATATATATATATATATATATATATATATATATATATATAAATGTGTGTGTGTGTGTGTGTGTGTGTGTGTGTGTGTGTGTGTGTACACATACATATGGGTCTACTTTGTTTCATTGAAAGCTCATTTCACTGAATTTCAATTCACCCCGACCAAATCACTGAAAACTCAAATGACTGACAACTCATTTCACTGAAGTGAAGTGCTGTCACTGTGTAGAGTACTGTAAGGCATATAAAATGTATATGCCCTTTTCCCCACTGTAGGGTGATCCTGGAGTTAGTATATATAGTTGGGGGGTGGTGTGCAGGGGCATAGCCCCCATATTTAGTTTGGGTATATATTGCCTTCTGGAGCGAGTTAGACATTGATGTTGTAAGTATGCATGCCTATGGTTTAAAATGTATTGTTTTGAAGCTTTCAGTAAAATATAATGTAAAACCAAGCTAGGTGGGGTCTACACCCCCCCTCAGCCCCCTATATGGAAGGCTGTGCCCCCACACCCTCCCAACTATATAAACAATATATACTAACTCCAGGATCGTACTACAGTGGGGAAAAGGGCATATACTTTTTTACTTGCCTTACAGTACTCTACACAGTGCCAGTACTTCACTTCAGTGAAATGAGATTCCAGTGAAAGGAGTTTTCAGTAATTTGAGCTTTCAGCGATTTGGTCAGGGTAAATTCAAATTCAGTGTAATGAGTTTTCAGTGAAATAAAGTAGACCTGCCTAGTAGTATATGTGAAGGTATACACGTTTTTATAACATCCAGCTAGCTCCATGGGTAGAGTGTATGGTCTTATGTGTAGTAGGTCCTTGGTTTGAATCTATAATGGGCAGAATATGGCTGTAAATGAATGTGATATTTTTCTTTAATTTCATTACAGTATTGTGAGTTTTAGTACTGCTGTGCTCTGCAAAGCAGTGCTCAGTCATGGAAAGCAGTGCATAAACATGCCAATGGCTGCCAATGTTTGCTCTGTGCTAAGCCTCACTAAAATGACTGTTCTGTCAGTTTTCACTCTGCAAAGCTTTGCTTAGCTGATTTGCATGCTGCTAAGCAACATGGTGCTTTTTGGGATGTTGCTAAATAATGTGTAAGGGAGGGAAAATAACCTATATTAAGTCCAATAAGCAGGCATTCTGCAATAGTCAATGAAGATCATTCAACTGTTGGGATAGCTGGCAGTGTTGGTGATGCTTTGCACTTTTTGGTTTCAGCAGTGGGGCATTCAGGAGGCTGGGGTCATGGGTGGGCTCCTTATTAAAAACCATGAACCCCGGTTGATGCAGGGCAGATTTCAAGGCTCAGAGTGTAAGGTGGAGGCCTAGGACTGTTTTGTCAGGGAACTCACCTGTGCTACTGGTATCCCCTGCACAGGTGAGTAGTGTCATCACTATTATGATGACCTGAAAAGAAGAAAGAGGGGAACCTTGTGCACCTGGGTCCAGAAAGTTTGAGCTGGGAATGCTCCAGATGTATGTAAGTATGTCTTCCTCTGTCTAACCAAAACGCAAGCTGAAGGGCTGCAAAACAGGTATGCTTAATGGTGTGCTTCTCCCAACAGCTGCAGCTGAGAAGGCTCAAAGTGTTGAGCCCCATGCAGAGCACCTGGCCAGGTTGCACCATTAGCATGTTAAGTATGGATTTAGTATGCCAACTGTAGTGTAATAAGCAAGAAAGGGTAAAGCATTTACTGCAATAAAGTATACACAAGAAAAACTGTACTGCAATAAAACAGCATGTAGAACTGTAGTGCAATAAATGGGCAATTAGAGCTGTACAGCTGTAGTGCAATAAATGAACAATAAGAACTGTATTTCAATAAAGCATTAGCAATACCAATAATAGTAAGCAAAATGTTGTCCAGCAGGATTGTTTTGTCAAAACCATTGTAGTAGAGCTATATGCATTGATTGTCTATGGTAAGGTTGGTGAAGTCAAATGTAAGACTGTAATCACTGTAGCCAGCAAATCTAATGGTCAGCAAACTGTATTGCTCAAACCATAGTACTGTCCAAGGCTGTCTCCAGGCCAATAGCAGTCACATAATGCTCTTTCTTTCACAGACATCAGGTAATAAAAGCATATGGGTGAGGTAGCCCAGTCCATGGGCAGATATTGTGTGTGGAATTCACAGATATTTGAAACCAGTAACAATAAAATGTATTCACTAGCATTGTTGATTCTATTCTACAGATTTTTCATATATGCAATATGGTTGTATTCCATGCATGTGTGTTCTACTGTCAATGCAGTCTACTATAACATTGTAAAAGTACTAGAATGCCAGAGGAATGTACTGTAGTGCTCAATTCATAATATAGTTCCAGGTGATCTGCAGTTAAGTATCAGTCACTCAGTAGTCAGCAATGACTCAGTAGCTCAGTCTGTTAAATGCTTTGTATGCAGTTAATTCGAATCCAATGGTATATAGCACTAATTTTTCAGTAGCAGTCACTCAATGCTCACATTTTCTCTCTCACCAGAAACACAACAAATATGTGAGCATGGTGGCCCATATTATGAGCAGTTAGTGTGTTTAGATTTCACATTATATTAACATCAATACCAATAATGTGTTAATCAGCATTGCTGAGTTATAAATAAAGCTTTGTAATCCCAGTATGGCTGTATCCCTTGTATGTCTGCACTAAGTTAATGCAGTCAGTTATTGGATTATTTTGCAGATGCCCCCTGCAGTCACAGCTATTGGGTTCTACTCCCATGCCTGCAACTAAGGCATGACAGCTGTCTAGTTTACTTACTGTACACAAACATGCCTCTCAAGTGTAACAATTTCTCATAATGTAATTAAAACTGCCTAATCTGTCTGTCATATGATTAGCAGATAAATTATTACCTGGAATGCAATGTATTACCAAATCCATTTATAGAACACCTGAGTAGTTATATAAGTCCACATTATGTAAAATTGTTCTGCGTAGTGGTGTACCTGCATTTGTTACTGCTTGGCCCATACTGACCCATTTTAACAGCTTGAGAGGTATGTACATGCTACATCAGTTATAGGAGAATTGTAGGCACTGTACTCAAATCTGACACTAGACACCTGTAGAGTATATATTTCAGTATATTGATGGATATAATCTGCAACGTCAATAATGGAATTTTTCTCTCTCTCCACACCTTATTTTCATTTATTTATTGCTGTTATTTATTATTATGATTTAATATTAACATAGTTTGTTACACTAACTATATATTGGAAAAAGAAAAGATTTAGCCAAATGCACGAACACGGCCAGGAACTGATAACAGTTAAAACAAATTTATTGACGAATGGTCTAAAAACACATAAAAAGTTATATGAAAGGTCTCCAAAAATCTCATACGATAAGCACTTTCGAATCTTCTTCTTCAGATTGTGAATGTTGTGGGACCATAAGCAGCATTTTAAAGTAAAATGCTGCTTATGGTCCCACAACATTCACGATCTGAAGAAGATTCGAAAGTGCTTATCATATGAGATTTTTGGGGACTTTTCATATAACTTTTTATGTGCTTTTAGACCATTCGTCAATAAATTTGTTTTAACTGTTATCAGTTCCTGGCCGTGTTCATGCATTTGGCTACATCTTTTCTTTTGGATTCTTTGCCTTAGCTAGCTGCAGTTTAGTAGTGGGAGGTATTCTGTTCATTAATATATTGGAAAAATGTTTTTCGTTATTGATATGTTTTATTATGATGTAATAATATATTTTGTTAAACTAACTACATATTGGAAAATGTGGTTGATCATTGTTATGTTTTATTATGATGCAATATTAACATACTTGTTAAACTGTTTTGTTGGTCCTATGGTTTACTTTTTGCTGGCATGCTGTTACCATAGTAACTATGTTATTTAATGTTGTGTTGCGCATGTTATACATTAATATGTATTTTGATGAATAAATATAATGTTCGATTCTGTTAATACTAACAATGTTTTGGTTATTACTAACCATAATGCATTGCTCTACCTCATTTCCCACAGCACATCAAGGTAGACTGGTTCTGGCAGATCCCCTACCTTGCCTCAACCGGCCATGGCATCAGCTCCCAGCAAATCTGGGACCCAGACCGGTGGTGCCCCCCTCTGTTGCCCCTGCACTACCTGCTGCATCAGATAGTACTGCCCCAGGAGATGGGATCCAGCCC
The DNA here is from genome assembly GCF_019279795.1 of Protopterus annectens. Lineage (NCBI taxonomy): Eukaryota > Metazoa > Chordata > Ceratodontiformes > Protopteridae > Protopterus > Protopterus annectens. The sequence continues at coordinate 1,936,014,029 of NC_056733.1, forward strand.
CCCTCTGGGAGAGGTGGTGGAGGGGGGTGTTGTTGCCCATGTGGAGCTGCCAGTCTTGGTGCACAGGATTGTCCACAGTGGCTATGACTGCTGCCTGCGCCAGATTGAGGGCATGCTGTCCACCCTGTTGGGGCAGCCTTGCTCTGTTGCCCAGCCTCCTGAACAGCAACCTACCTCAGGACAATGATGGAGCAGTGTCAACAGTCCCATGGATGAGGATGCAAGTCACACTGCTGCCATCTGGAGGCACGTGTGACTCAGATTCCACAACACCTTCCCTATCCATGGTGTTCACCCCCATGTGTCATACACTGCCCCTGTCTGCTGTCTTGCCTGTTTGCAAATGCCTCCACACCTACCCAACTTACCCCCCTACATATACCTATGTCCCTTCCCCAACATTCCACTCTCATTTAAAAAAAAAATAATGGGCACCGGTCCCAAAAAAAAAATATTGTCCCATACATAGCATAAGTTGGTCCAATTGGAGTGACAACACAGTTATGTTGTCCTCACCCCTCTTTCATGGGTTTGAGAATCCAAACTCATCTACAAATTCTGTCAAAATGCACAGTTGTTGTTGTACATAGGTTCATAGGTAGATACTAGGCTATGGGCGCAAGGGCCTACGTAAGCCTAGCCAACAAGGTTCCCTGGCTTATGCCACCCAAGAAAGTTATTTTCCTGTGCCACTGTCGAGCAGAGACACAGAAGTGATCCCTGGGGTGTATTTCCTATTTCCCATCCACTCATCAAGATTTTTTTTGAAGAGTGCTAATGAAGAACTTTGCTTGACATAGATGGGTAGCCTGTTCCAGAGTATGGGAAGTCTCTGGTACAGGAATCTATCCCTCCAGCATGTCCTGTTTATTGTGGTGACAAGGTATAGATCCCTAGACCGTGTAGCTCAGAAGGATTGGGATTTCTTTAGGTGTAGCATGTCCAACAGCTCTGGGTTTGACATAGCTTTATATATTAGGCAGAGATTACCTCAGAGTAGGCGATATGCTAGAGAGTATTTATTTGAGGCCAGTAATCCCCTTTGTGAGTTACTTCTGTGGCCTTTCCAGCTGCTGCAGATGTCTTGTAAGGTACATTCCAAAAGGCGCGTTGTACTCTATAATGAGTCTAATGAGTGTCGAGTAGAGGGTAACAATGACCTCTTTTTTCCTAGATGAGAACCCTTTTATGATGAGGTGTGCCACGTAGAAGGACTTCCTGACTAGTGTGGTGATGTGACTATCAAAGGAGAAACTACTGTCCACCTGGGTCCCAAGGTCTCTTATCACACATTTGGTGTTAAGTAGATTGCTGTCTACGTGGTAATTCATGGGTACAGAGTTTTTACCAAAGGGGATGACACTGCACTTTTTGGCATTGAGCTTGAGGCCATGGCTCTGACACCAAGCATCTGTCTCAGCGAGGCCCTTCTGTAGGATGTCCACATCATTTGGGGACTTGACTATGGCTCCTAGTTTGCAGTCATCTGTGAACTTCATTAGCCAGAGGCCTTCTGTGTTAGCCTGTACTTCAGAGAAGCAGATACTAAACAGGAGAGGTCCCAGGACAGAACCCTGTGGTACTCCACTTGTCACTGCTTTGAGGTCAGATTTGGAGTCTGCAACTTTTACAGTGTGGGTTCTGTCAGTGAGCCAGATGGCAACCCATCTTGTGACATAGGGATTTATACCTAGTTTAGTGAGTTTAGCTATAATTTCAGAATGGGGGATGGTGTCGAAAGCCTTGGCAAGGTCAAGATAGGCTGTGTAAACCACCTTACCCTCATCTACGGCTTTGGTGACTGCCTCAAAGAAGTCAATCAGGTTCAAGAGGCATGATCTGCCTTTCACAAACCCAAACTGCATGGGATCCAGAGTGTGGAGGTTACCAATGTCTTTGTTTATGAGTTCCATGATGATACGTTCCATGGCCTTGCAGACCAGGCTCGTCAGGCTAATAGGTCAATAGTTCCCGGGATCAGTGGTGGCTCCCCCTTTGTGCAGTGGGATAACTGCTGCTGTGCGCCATTCAGTGGGCACAAAGCCTAATGTGAGACTATTATTGAACAGGGTGCTTAAGTGGGGAGCCAGTTCATTCTGAGGTTCGTGTAAAACGCAGCGTGGGATGTTGTCCAGTCCCACGGATGCTGTGTTTTTGGCTTTAGAGAGTGCAGCTTTTACCTGCGTAGTTGTGATGACAGGGACTTTGCATTCTTCCTGTATAGATATGGGTCCTTTAGGGGGTAGGGGGGTAAAGTTAGCATTGAACCTATCTGCCAGGATGTTGGCAATATCAGTTGGTTCTGTAATTTTCATGCTGTTGTGCTGTAACTCAGAGCAGATCTGGGTGTTGCCATCGAGATTCTTGACATAGGTATAGAATGCTTTCTGGTTGTCCTTAGAATTAGTGGCAATTTTGTTTTCATAGCTAGCTTTGGAGGATCTTATAAGGGATCTTAGCTTCTTACTGAGGCTGACCAGGGAGCTCCTCCACTCATGGGATTTTACTCTCTTTTGCAACAGTTTCTTCCTTCTGTTGTACGGTTTGTTTACGGCAGGGGACCACCAGATTGGCTTTCTTTTTTTGGAGGATAGCGTCTTGGTTCTGTTTGGGATAGCACGATCCATGCACTCATGTAAGTACTTATAGAGTGCATTTGTGTAGGATTCAGCAGTTGTAACTGTACTGTCCATCTGCATGGGTGTCATGAAGTTTACCACTTTTGTCTTAAGAAGCATGAAGTTGGCTTTGGAGACATTTTTTACCGTGGTTTCCTTAATGGGGGGTGGGGGCGGGATGTGAATATCAAGGGTGGTTAGCTTATGGTCGGATTGGACCAGCAAGGAGTTGACTTCAGGTGTGGAACACCGGTCACTCATGTTGGTAATGACTAGGTCTAGGATATTGTTACCCCTGGTGGGGGTGTGGATAAGTTGATCCAGGGCATTGGAGTTTATGAATTCCAGAAAGCATTGAGCTACGGAGTTGGTACACAAGTAGTTTTAATGGTGGGGTAGTTGAAGTCACCCATTATTAGGGTGTTTGGTTGAACCCTAATATTTTCCAGTACATCAAGAAAAGAGGAGAGGGAATCCTGGGGCATGTTGGGGGATCTGTAGCAAGCTGCAATTTGGATTGCAGTTTTGCCCAGAGTTAGTTGCACTTGGATAACCTCGGATGCATGATGCTGAGCAACTAGCCTGGAGGTGTGGATATCCTTAATGAATATGGACACACCTCCGCCTTTGGTGTTTCGGTCCAGGTTACATGGCCAAAAAGTGCGGTATGAGTTATAGCCTGGTAGTGCAGGGGTGCTCTCTGGAGCCTTGAACCAGGTCTCAGTCACTGCACAGATATTGATGTTCTCCATTTTAAGGAGTGCCTCGAGTGAGTGCATTTTGAGATTTAGACTTCTAGCATTGAGAAGCATTACCCTCAGTTTTTGCTTGCCTGTTCCTGTTATGGTGGTGAATTTGTTATTTGAACATTGCCTAAAAAAGGCACTATAGGGGCAGCAAGAGCCTTAGCCAGTATCCGGAACCCCAGGGGCAACAGGTGCAGGCCATCTGTGACCATGCATTGTGGTCTGTCGACCATGTCATCCCAAGCAGACAGATACTGGATCACCTTAGAATGACATCAGAAGCTTAGCCAATTGTTGAAGTCAATCATTTTGTCCTTGTACTGCGGTATCATTATGGGCGATGGCAGAATGCTACTCAGGGCTAGAGTCATACCTGCCTGGGCTACAAGATCAGAGAGCTTTTCCATGTCTCTTTTCATGTAGTCCAGGGAGGTTCATCTCACGTCATTCACACCAACATGGACAATGACAGAGTCATATTTGTACTTGTTGTGGAGTTACCTGAGTGCGTGGGTTATGTGGCGGATCCTGGCACCTGACAGGCAGCTGACAGTAACCTTCTCCTTTTTTAGCCTGGTGAGTAGGACATCAGTGTGCCTGACTATAGAGTTACCTATGACTAGTGTGTTGGGTACGTTGTTTTGCCTTATTGGCTGTAGTTGAGTGGCACACTGAGTCTGTGGGCTATGTGTCATTTGGGTTGTGTTGGCGGATGGAGGTTGCTTGTGTTTTGCTTTGGAAGTCTCTGTTGCTTAGATAGATTACTATTAAGAGCCTCTGTGAATGTTTTTGTGTTACTACGTGTGGATTTTGGTGGTGTAGATTTAGTGAGACTATGTGATGAGTGTGGTGTGGTGCAAATGTTTACCTTCTCCTCATGACTGTCAAGTTCAGTCCTGGTTGGAGAGAGCTTTACCTCCAGTTTGGCTAGATAAGTGTCACAGGTTGTAGTTCTACATTGCCTGAAGACGCCCAGATTCATCAGATGGACAGGAGAGAACACTGGGAGCTGACCCTTGGACATGCCTGAACAAAAAACTATTTTCCTCTAGATAAGTGAGTACAAGAGCTGTTTTTCTCTAAGCAAGTGAGAAAAGTAAGTACAAAAACTGTTTTCTTCTAGTAATGAGGAAGGTTGAGTGTTATAGTAATTAGTAGCTTATTTAGTGCTTACAAGTTCTGAACAAGTGCTGAGCACGGATAAGCAAATTTAAGTGCTAAAACTAAGAATCTGTATCTGCACTAGATGAGTTACAGGACAGAAACAAGTGCAAATGCAGGCTTTCAAATCAGAAAGTTGAGATAGATGGAAGAGATTGCCCAAACGGCCAATAACTACAATTTCTGGGCCAGAACCACTCCTTATGTGGTAGACAGGTTACCTAGTGCTTATCACTTCCACTGATAAGCTAGAAGGCTTCTCTCCAACACAGAAAGGCTTGGGAGGCTCAGAAGCTTACATACAGTCCTGGATACAGCAAATCTGTATCTGGAACACTAGTTACAGGAAAGGTAGGAAACAGGCTTACAGTTTTTTTTTTTTTACAGAAAAGTAGCAAAAACAGTAGTAAAAACAATTCACATGCAGTGCAAGCTAGCACACTTGAGTATGTAGCAATATTAGACCAAACACAGTTTAAAAAATGCAATTAAATAAAAAAGGACTAAAAGCAAGTGCAGAAAGAGTTTATTAGATAGAATGTGGTAGAGGTGGGACTGGGGGCATGTCCCAGATCAAATCTACAGTGGGGCGGGCAACTGCAAAAGCCACCAAATTTAAACTACAAGCCAAAAATAGGGAGATCAACATAGATCTAAGCAACAACTAACAGTACAAACTCTAAAACCAGAAAAATATACTCAGCTCTGTATATTTGCTGATAGATTGGAAAGCAGTCTTTCAGAACAGGGAGACAACAGTTTCAAAAGAGATCTAAGCAACAATTAAACTCTAAAACCAAAAAAATATATACTCAGCTCTGTATATTTGCAGATAGATTGGAAAGCAGTCTCTTAGAACACAGGTTCCAGCAATTAAATGCAGGCTGTTACTAACAGGTCTAATTTTATGCATGTGATCCTTGAGTTAAATAACACACAAGCTGTAAAAAAACAGTTATACCAAATGAAGACACGGCAGAAAATAGAGGGGGACAGTTTCAACAGAGATCTAAGCAACAACTAACAGTACAAACTCTAAAACCAAAAAAATATACTCAGTACTGTATATTTGCAGATAGACTGGAAAGCAGCGTCTCAGAACAGGGAGACAACAGTTTCAACAGAGATCTAAGCAACAATTAACAAACTCTAAAACCAAAAAAATATACTCAGCTCTGTATATTTGCAGGTAGATTGGAAAGCAGTCTCTCAGAACACAGGTTCCAGCAATTAAATGCAGGCTGTTACTAACAGGTCTAATTTTATGCAAATGAAATGGATAGCTATGGTCCTTTCCTACACCCTTCCTGCACACCCCTCCCTGCCTTTCACTATATTTTCCCTCTGATTGCCCCCACTTCACCACTTTCCTAACTCCCCTTTTTTTCTTTTCTTTATTTTTTTTAGCACAGAGCTGCATGAAGCACCAAGTCATGCAGCTTCACTAAGCTCAGCTGTAGAGCTATAATAACTGTACGTTTCTGACATTGTAATACCCATGTACAAAATAAACACCTCTGTTGTGTTTCAAACCCAAACCCATCACACATGCATTAATCCATAACATCACACAACTCTTACTTAAAGCCAGTGGTTTAAACAAGACATAGTAATTGCCAATTACAGTCATTAGACATATTTCAGTGCAACTGCACACTACACCGCACTGCACAAACTGAAATAAAAGTAATGGAAAAATGTGAGTGTACCTTGGACTCTGTTGCAATAGTACACCACTAAACAGCTAAAGACATAATAATGGATGTAACTGACGCCTGTGATAGCAGGTAAATGTGACCTTTTATCAGCAACATGTAAAGAGTCACCTGCTATGGCATTCATGGCATAATACATACTCAACTGGGACTCTGATGCAGAAATACATCCATATAAAGCCATGCACATACTGATGGATGTAGTAAATGTCACAGACTGTATGAGTGCACATATATCTTGCACATATAACCAATTTAGCAGTGACTCAGTAGCTCAGTCTGTTACATGCTTTGTATGAAGTTCATTTTGCCACACACAGTTCTGGGTTCAAATCCAGTGTTGTGCTGCATTGCAATTGCATTATCGTGAAGACAGCAATTAATGAATGACTCATGCACTCATTATCTACACAAAGCATTGCAAAGTAAATAACTGTTTTTTACTGCTAGAAGTCACAGGCCTGCAGGTAGGGACACACATCACATATCCATATAGCATTACTATATGTCATTTAGTACTCTGTTATTGACACAGCTGCCTAACATACATAACTTAAACATATGCCATAATTGGAGTGTCAGGGGTACTCTCACTTTGGCTCTGTCTCTACAACAAGGCTTACACAGCTGACAGACATACACCTACAGCTTGTTGTCCTCCAAAGTGTTCTGACTCACTGCCTATGTCTATTACCTGCAACAGCAGCTGCAGACTGTGGTACACACACAGCTCTATGTAAAGTGTTCTGCTACAGACTTACCCTCTGTGATGATGCAGTCTCCTTTCCCAGTAATGTTCATCTCAACGGCTAAGAATGGGGACCTGTTCTACATCGATGCCATATATTTCACAGTGGTTGCATGCCACTGGCAAACAATACTGCAACTCAGTTGTTTTGGCTGCAATTATTATATCAAAGTCACAGATTTGTTTAGATGCAATTACCTGCTAATGAGCAGCATGTTAAAATGCAAGCAGCTGGCTATGGGCAAACTTTCTGTATGAGACTTCCCTCACACAAAGCACAGCTTTGTGACACAGTAGTAGTAGCACATTTCAACAGAGGAGTACTGAACTCCACCAGGTATGTAACTGTTTTTTTTTTTGTATAACAGGATGCAGATGGGAGGATAGAGGTATGAGGAATAGGGAGTACAGCAGTAAGCCTGTGTTAGACGTGTGGTAATGACATGCCATTGATACCATGCTGTCTTACACATACAGGGGATGTACAATATATCAGAATTACATTGGCTTTTGTTATTGTAGCACACTGGTGTTGTTGGATGACCCGATATAGTGTCATAATAGCACACTTCTATTTGTCTGGCACTGGTCTTATAACATATTATTGGGTGGCTGGCCTTGGGGACACACCATAGTCAACTGGAGTTCTGGTTGTATGATCATATAGCAGAATCTCTCATGGCACACAGGGAACTACCTCAGTAATGATACTATTTTGGTTGTATCCACACACATAGTATGTTGTGACACTGTGGGGTATGACATGTGTGAGCAACCAGTGGATAGTGTTGTACTTTTTGTTCTTGCTGTATCTTTGCATAATGGACATCCATGAAGTTGATCCTGTAATGTGCTTCTTTTTTGGTGTGTTTCAGGACTAATGTATTGCAGAAGGCATGCCCCTTCTCAGCTGCAGAGAATGAGCTTATACTTCAGGACTACTACAGCATCATCATGTCCTCCTATCGAGGGGGATGTATGACAGGGAACAAAGGGCTGCATTGAGGGAAGACCTTGTCTGGGATGTGAAAGAGCGTGGCCACCAGGATAGAACATATGAGCAGGTTCAACAATGCACTGCTGACATGGCGAATGCTGCACAATGAATGGCAGCTGATGTAGCCAGGGATCATGCCATCACTGGTGGAGGGCCTGCAATGGAACAACCACTCACAGCCACTAAGGAATTCCTGGTTAACCTAGGGACACACAACAGCTCCCAGGCATCTATCACCCCATACATCATGGAGGTGGGTGCCACAGTGTCCACAGCAGATGAGTGTGCAGGTAAGCTTAGTGTGATCACCATTGTAGTACTGTAGCAGTCATTCTGTCAAGCTGTACCTACCTTTAAGTGGGTGTCAGGTCTGTGTGCTATGGGAGTGTTAGCTCAGTTGTACACTCATACTCAGAATGTCAGCAATACATCAAGTAACACAATAGCTATGGTATATGTGAGATATATGCAGGTATTAACTTATTTTGCTGCAATGTGCAGTGGTACTGAAATTACTTCCCCCTCACCTTTTTACAGGTCTATCAGGAGTTGTCCAAGGCCATTGTCCTGCTTCTGGTAAGCTTAATACTGTTTTGTTATGGAACATAGTGTGCTATTAAAGGTGAGGGCCAGGATAATACCCTATGTACAGGTAATGTTGTGGATAACCAGAGTAGAATGTTTGTATGTTCCTGTCTGGAACAGTCACCTAAGTTTCCTAATGTGGGTAATCACAGGAGTGTAGTTGAATAAGCAGAAACACCTTTGCAGTTACAGTTCAGAGTGAATAGGCCTCCTGGTGTACATGAGGCAATTAATCTGACATGCCTTGTACATGCTGAAAGGTTGATGATACATACCTTAAGCAATGAAACTTGTATTTGTTAAGATATGTGTACTGGGTTTTTATGTGCTGTTTTATCAGGTACAGTGTCATATTGCTTACCTAAAATGTGCATTGTACTGAGAAAGTCTCATGTGATTTAACTGATGTGCTTGTTATAAAGGCCTTGAGTTGAATGAGCATGTTGTTGTGAGGAAGTGTGCTGTGCATGAAAGTAGAGATAAGAGGATGTGAGAGTGGTAATGCAGTTGGTTGATCCTCATTACTCTGACTCTTTGTGGATTTTCCATACATAACAGTGCAGATAGTAATGTACTGCTTTTGTCTTGGTTTCCACAGGTGACCGGGGAGTAGGGATCTCTCCCTCACACTACCTGATGTCAGTGTCTCTTCAGACTCTGATGGTGATGGTGGCCACAGTGAGGCACAGTTGGGGTTAGTGGGGACTGAATCTGTTCCAGAGGTTGACATTCCTCTTCTGCCCCCATTGTCCCTGCACATAGTCAGTATGCCTACACATACCCAGTCACCACAGGCCTCATATATGGGACAGTCAGAGGGTGGAGACATTGAACAGGCCAGTGTGGCAACTATGGCATCAGTAAGTGTAGACACTGGCCATAGCCAGAGAGCTGGCAAGGTCCCACAGAGGCAGATTGACAGGGGTGCTCATAGGAGGACTTCTGTCCATCCACTTCCTGTTGCAAGTGTTACACATGGGCCACTCAGGGCATGTTTTGGGCTGTCATGGAGGCACAGGCACATTCTGAATGGAACACCAGGCATATGCTTAGGGTTATGGATGCAGCACAGTCTGACATCTGTGACTGCCTCCACCACATTGAGGACACCCTGGATCAGTTCACTGATGCAGTGGACAGATGGCGGGCTGAGACAGTGTCTATCTTGGGCTGCAGATTGTCTGTGCTGGAACATGTGGTTGGAGTTGGGCGTCAGAGCCATGGACATAGATTAGCATCTCTATCTGCTGAGTGTCCATGCACAGTTATGCTTCTGTAGTGGCAGTAAGTTCAGCATTACAGACAGAAGTGTGCTGTCCATACCATGATGTGGCAGGCCATAGCCACATGGTCCTGGGTGGTCCCATGGGGGACATGGTCCGAGCAGACAGCAGTCACCATCAGGTAATAGCACCATGTCTGACCTTGGGCATGGTGGTGCCAATGCAACTCCTGGCAGAACCAGTTCCCATGTTCAGGGCCAGAGACAGTGAACTGCCATCTCAACCAGGTATGGTCCACAGCTGTCCAACATACACACATGTAGGGCTAGCACTGAGCTTGACTGTATACATGCACACACACACACCACTGTCACATGCAGGTCACCTATAGACACACATGGCACCTCTCCATGGCCCATCTAACATGCTCCCCTTCCTGACTTGCACATATACTGTCAACCATTTGGGTCAGCCTAAACCTCCAGGACCCCCACGCATCGTTCTGTGCAAGTGGTGATACCTGTGCCACATCCCTGTCATCCTTCCCATCAATATAGGGAAATGAAGCTATGTGTCTGATGCACAAAGTGACTATATTACTTGGCATATACTTGTGCCATGCAGCATTGTTTTGCATGACACTTGTAGTGGTCACCAACATATACTGTATGCTGGCATGTGTCATGAGTACACAACGAACTTTTGTATACCTTAAGTTGTATGATGTTGTACTGATGGTATTGTTACACAGTGACAGGTATGTCACAGACCTGTGTATGTTTCGGTTGCAGGAGTCTGAGGTGATAACCTATGGGTACATAGTAGCAGTAAAGCGGCACAGCATGGCATGTCAGCACAGCAGAAATATGACTTCAGCAAGGTACAACAGTATATGTGCATGGCTCAATAGGTTCACATCTGTATGCCAGTCTACCCAGGACAATGGTGGCAGTCAGCATACTCATGCATTCATGATTTGTGATAAGGTCTGTTACTGTGCAAGATGTAACCTTGCTGGAGTGCATATGCTGCCATTTCTGTAGGGAGCATAGTAGATGACTCACTGCAAGGACATTAATCTACTATGTGACATTATTACTATATGCTTGTGTGAGACATTTGTTTAGCAGATCTAAACACACCCTTGAAACAGACCCTGACTAATGGTACACAGAGCATCTCAGTTCACCTCAGCATGTGCTATCCGTTTGATTGGCTGGGCATTTGTCATCTAAACACACTGTTGGACTGGGCAATATGTGCTGGTATCGAGGGGAATACAGATGTCTCTAATTGTGAGGGCAGTATGGTCATTATGCTATTTAAGCTCACATGTGCTATGGCCCCATAACATCATGTATATTGCTAGAACAGCCTCACACACAAACATGGCCACATTTAGGCTAGCACCACTTCAACTCACTGCATACAGGACACACCGAGGCACATACATACTGCGAGTTGGCTGTATGTAGATTAGAATACTTACCTTTTTACTGGTATACACTGCAGATCATAGTACCCGATGCACATAGCACAACTCATTTCTGTTAGTACTATCAGTTTAGAACATATAATGCTTGTTGATATAAGCGGCCTTGTTGTGGTCAGTCAATTTGGATGTCACATCACTAGCTACAAATAAAATTATGAAAACCCTACCTATCTGTACTTTTTATATCATGTATGTTATCATGTGCCCTAGGAATATACACACACACACACACACTATGTTGGGCAGAGTGAGATTAGAACCCCTACCTATCTAGGCTTACACACTATAGATCACACTACTTACCACATGCACCATGGCATAAGTCCTATTACTATACTGTCAGCTGGTAATCTTAAGGTGGCTGACATCATCAGGCCTTGTAGAACAGGCAGTGTGGAAGCCAGCAGCAGGTTACAGCCCAAAAAGTGTATAAACATTGCATGTGGATAGCCCATGTGGGCATATCCATTGTTTTGCAGGGGTATACACATAAACATATGCACCAAGTAGTCTAGAGTGAGATTAGAACCCCTACCTATCTGGTATTACACACTATAAATCATAGTATTAATCACATGTGCCATAGCTTTCAGCTTGCAACTATACTGTCAGATGGTAGTCTTAAAGTGGCTGACATCATTAGGCCTTGTACAACAGGGCAGTGTGGAAGCCAGCAGCACATTAGGGGCCGAAAAAGTTTTACAGGGGTATAAACACACACACACACACACACACACACACACACAGACACAGACACAGACACAGACACAGACACAGACACAGACACAGACACAGACACAGACACAGACACAGACACAGACACAGACACACACACACACACACACACACACACACATTAGAATCCTACCTATCTAGGTATTGCATAATATACATCACAATATTTATCACACGCACCATAGTTTGTCTTGCTACTACACTTTCTGCTGGTAGTCTTAAGATGGCTGACATCACCAGGCCTTGTAGAATAGTGTACTCTGGAAGCCAACAGCAAGTTATGGGTCCAAAAAGTGCATAACTATTGTAGGTGGATAGCCCATGAGGGCATGCCCATTGTTTTGCATGGGTATATATGCGCACACACACACACACACACACACACACACACACACACACACACACATGGACTGTAGTGAGATTAGAACCCCTACCTGTCTAGGTTTATACACTATACATCACAATACTTATCGCATGTGCCACAGGTTAAGTCTCGCATGTGCCACAGGTTAAGTCTGTTGTGTAGGTAACTGCAGGCACAATATTTGCACATTACACAAACTAGGTTTGTGTTGAATAGCATATGTGGCCTTCACAGTGATATTTGTTTGTACTGTTATCTGCATCTAGTATCCTAGCAGTGAGATAACTGATGTTATCCTAACTATGTGTGTGCAGTCACCAGTATGGACATATGTGGCTGCTTGCAGTTAGATAGACAATACTGTGGGCTTGGACAATGTGCCCTGTCCATATATGCATTGACACCATTATCCATTACACCACCTGCTTACCTGTGTCTGTCTATGTGGTGGCATCCGGCAGGCATAAGGGTCTTTAGATAAGTGGATTATGAACTGTTGCAACCTTAGTTTGGACCCTTTGAGCAACATTATGGCTGTGTGATAGTGCAGTTTATTCACCATTATTAGAGTATGTTGGACAATGCAGACATCCACACACATATTTCTGCATATAACAGGGATGTATGTATATGTATATATAATATATAAATAAATATATATATATATATATATATATATATATATATATATATATATATATATATATATATATATACATATATATATATATATATATAAATGTAGCTGTGTGTGTATGATTTGTGTATGTGTTCTGTAGATATATGGGGGGAGTCTATGTATCATTTTAATATATATAGCATATATATGCATTTGACACTACATAGCTATAGATATGCTATGAATGTGTGAGAGAGAGCAATACTGACAGATGGATATGTATAAGTATATGTCTGTATGTATAGACATTTACACATAATAGGTCATTTCAATGAAGAGGCAACAGAATTGTGCTCATTTTTACTAAGTGTATGGGCATGTTCAGTGGGGCTGTCAGTACTTACAGTGTCACTCCAGGCCACACCTACCTGTATTCCAGTCTAGGATTTTGTATCTTACATACATTAACATCTGCCTCCATTTCTGCAGTACTGTACTTTACTCAAAATATCCACAGCATTCCCCAGCTGTCAGCTGTACTAAATATGTGACTGGGTCAGTAATGTTACACCAACAGACTGACAGTATGCATAGCTCTCAACTGTTCTGATTTTCACAGCATGTCCACAGTTTTGCCTCATATGCTTGGTCTGTTCCTCACACATTTGTGGTCTTCAGGTGCTTTATTGAATGTTGACATCAATACATTCTACTAATTACAGACAAGCAATTGTGTATCAGACTTTATATCCATTGGAATATGTGTACTACTGCAACACCTTTACTTCCAGAAAGATTTATGTGACCAATATTTAAACTGTCCCTATGTTTGGGCCTTTGTCCCCCCAATCTTTCTGGCTTTGTCCAGATTTCTTGCACGGAGAGGTTGGGTGGTATTACATTTTCTTGTGACAACACCAACATACTACTACTTCACATGCAAACATGAGAAATTCCAGATTAGAACCATCAATACCATCACTCATGCTAGCTTTCCTAGTCCACTGAGCCACACAGTTCGCTAGACATAGAGGGGTCATCCATCACACAGTCAACAGCATACATATGTACATTGTTATCCTGCATGAAGACAGCATTCAATGTTTGAGTACTATCTTTGTTACAGCCGTGAGATTGCGTGGTCCACTGCTATTTTCTGTTAAAGTGGTTATATGGGCACAGCACTGTGTTGGGAGTGGGGAATAAACAGCACATGATCAGCTTGGGCAGACATTAGTCCAAATATCATGAGTGCCACTGTTCAACATCTCCCTTGCCTGATGTTGTGAATATTCTAACTATGAGGCCTAGTGAATACTAAGAAACACATACTAATGGACTGGGTGTCAGTCGCCCCATGTGGATGCTAACTCTGACCAAATACCCCACTATATTTTCTTGCATAACATCAACAATACCTTATTATAGCAATTCTTAAAGTTAGTGTGTAGGTTAGAGACTTACCTTGTGAATGCATCAGTTAACAGACCTGTAAGGGAGGGCTGACTCTGTGTGATGCAAGCGGTACACAGCTACTACATGGATAGGTACAGGTTGTGTGTGTTGCCTGGCATCAGCTATTTTATTGTATGTATCTGAGTGGGAGTAAGGTGTCAGTCCATGATGCCCTAGGTTGTCAGTGTATGTGCTATGCGTTGTCTCTTAGCCAATGCCAAGGCATACTGGGCACGTCTACATCTGCCTTCAGGGACATCATCAGGGGGCTCCTCCTCCAAGTCCTCCTGTTAGTTTAACTGTGGTGACTTAGGCACTGGTGGGGGGCTGTGTACCTCTTCCCTATGCTGATCATGCTGCAGCTGCTTCCACAGGATCATATTGAGTAGCATGACCCATACTGTGAACATATGTGCACATGTGGCTGGAGAGTACTGCAGGGCTCCACCAGATATATTGAGGTACAGGAACCATGATTCAGTAACCCAAACACATGCTCAATGATGTTTCCAGTTTGTGAGTGTGTCTCATTATGGCATTCTTCCATGGGTTTGTGTGCATTCCTGATGGGTGTTATTATCCTCGGCTCCAGTGCATAGCTAGCATCCCCCAGTAAATGGCTATGTGGGATGTCCCCCCAGCAAACATCTGGTACAGCTGTGAACCATGCCAGTTATGGGAGTTGTGATAGCTTCCAGGGCTACCAGCACACACATTCATGATAATGCCCTGGGCATTGCACATGACCTGGCAGTTGATGGAGTGGTACCCCTTGCGGTTGATATAGATTCTACCCTCCTCACTGGGAGGTGCCTTGATGTGTACATGAGTACAATCTATGGCACCCAGTGCCTCAGGGTAGTGTGCTACATGATTGAAAGAGTTGCATATTGCAGGCCCGCGCTTCAGGATTGTGGCGAAAATAAATGTGCTCACTGGCATGCGGTACCAGGTCATCCAGGAACTGGTGGAGTACCCTGGATGCTGATGCCTGTGAGACCTCCATGATGTCCACAGTTGGTCTTTAGAAGGTACCTGTGGCTATTATCCTAAAGGCTGCACATACCTTTGTTTCCACTGGAATGGGTCCGGTTCCACTCTGTTGACTCTGGGCCTGAGTTGAGGATGGTAGAGGTCAGTGAGTTCTTGTAGTATGTCCATGTCCACCCTGTAGTGTTCTACAATCTCCAGCTCATGTAGCTTCTGGAAGATTACCTGGGGCCTGAAGAATCTCCTCTTTCTCTGCCTAGGCCTATGGTCAGCAGCAACAGCAGTAGCATCATTGACTTCAACATCTAACACATACAAATGTAGCAAACCTGCAGCAACCTGTAGCATTCTGTCAGTTAAAATTCCAAAATCTGTATTCCAATGGTGCAGAGTATGGGGGAAAAATTAGATTGTATGGTGTATGCATACATTATAATGCTCTACTGTAGGTGCTGCCTGAGTGATTGGCTACCTGTGATGCAGTGCAATTGCCTAGTATATCACTGACATAATTTAATGGCCCTAGTAGAAGCTAAGCAGGTATCAACACTAATTAATACATCATTGATGTTTAAGATACTCTGAGCACTGCAGCACAAAGAACAAATGTGAGCCCCATAGATAAATGCTGTTTAGTAGTCAATGCACACACCCCCAAACTGCCATGCTCAGCACAGTGGTGTGTGACTCAACATGTGGAAATACATGTCCCAAAGGTGAAGCTTAGAAGTCAGTGCACATACCCACCCAGGGTTCCACGTTCAGTATGGCGGCATGCTGTGCAAACATGTGCAGCTAAGTTCCAATCAGCTTAGACGTTATTGGACACACCCTCTCTTGATGTCAGCTACTTCCTCTGTGGACACCAACATGGTTCTCTGCCTACACAGAGGAGATATGCAGACACAGTTACTCCATTATTCTATTCAGTATCTCCACCTCATTTGCATAGGGATCCATGCTCACAACCTGGATACTACATGGTTCCAAGCCCTTCAACATTAGCAACAGCACCAGTGCATCATTGTAGGTACTACATGCAGTGTCCTGTAACACATTTCTGTCTCATGTTATTAATATTTAATTTTTCCTTTTTTTTTTTTAATAAGGCATGTTTGTGCACGGTGGCTCACTGTGTAAACATGCTAAGATTATTAATAAAAAAATAAATTATTTTAATATATTTACTGTAACCTTTGGAATACGAAGTGGTTAGTTTTGCTCATATGTGTGTGTGGCATGCCATTTCTGTGCATCGTCCTACATTTTTATAGCCCCTTTCATCTGTCGACATTCCTGTACATGGAATTTTTCTGTGTACACTATGGACAGTGACACTGGGTCTGCAGAGCTGTGTAACTGTTTTCTGGATCGCTATACCTGCTTATGAGGTGACTTGCATGCCAAGGAAGTTTCCGTGTTGGCACCCTCGTGCACACTGCTCAGCAGCATTTAGTGAATCTAAAATTGTTTTGTGGCACGATGATTACATGGAGAAAAAAATATAGGCTTTATTATATTCCCCCCTGTGTGATGCAAGCAGTACACAGCCAATACATGGATAGGTACAGGTTGCGTGGGTTGCTTGGCATCAGCTATTTTATTATATGTATGTGAATGGGAGTAAGGTGTCCATCTCTGGGGTCCTAGGTTGTCAGTGTATGTGGTATGCATTGTCTCTTAGCCAATGCCAGGGCATAATGGGCACACCTACATCTACCTAGAGGGATATCATCAGGGGGCTCCTTCTCGGAGTCCTCCTGTGAGTGAGGCTATTGTATCCTAGGCACTAGTGGGGGCTGTGTATGCATTCCCTATGCTGTTTCTGCTGCACCTGCTTCTGGAGGATCATATTGTGTATCATGGCACATAATGTGAACATATGTGCCCATGTGGCTGGAGAGAACTGCAGGGCTCCACCAGATATATTGAAGCACTGGAAATGTGACTTCAGCAACCCAAAACACATGCGCTATGATAGTTCTAGTTTGTTTGCCTGCCTCATTATGGCATTATTTCATGAGTGTGTGAGCATTTCTGATGGGTGTCATCATCCATGGTTCCAGTGCATAGCCAGCATTCCCCACTAAATGACTATGTGAGATGTCCCCCCTAGCAAACTTGTGGTACAGCTGTGATGCATGCCAGATATGGGAGTCTTGATATCTGCCAGGGATGCCTACACACATATTCATGATAATGCGCTGGGCATTGCACATGACCTCGCAGTTGATGGAGTGGTACCTCCTGCACTTGACATAGATTCTACCCTCCTCACTGGGTGGTATATTGATGTCTACATGAGTGCAATCTATGGCACCCTCTACCTCTGGGTAGTGTGCTACATAGTAGAAGTGTTGCATATTGCTGGCTCTTGCCTCAGGGGTGAGGGAAAAGGAAATGTGCTCACTGGCATGTGGTAGCATGGCATCCATGAACTGGTGGAGTACCCTGGATGCTGATGCCTGTGAGAACCCTATCATGTCCTCAGCTGGTCTTTGGAAGGTACCTGTGGCTATTATCCTAAGAGTTACACATACCTTTGTTTCCATTGGTATGGGTTCCCCCCTGTTGACTCTGTGCCTGAGTTGAGGGTGGCCGAGGTCAGTGAGTTCTTGTAGTATATCCCTGTCCACCCTGTAGTGCTCTACAATGTCCAGCTCATGTAGCTCCTTGAAGGTTACCCTGAGCCTGAACACTCTCCTCCTTCTCTGCCTAGGCCTATTGTCAGCAGCAGTAGCAGCATCATTGACTTCAGCATATAACACATATAAATGTAGCAGACCTTCAGCAGCCCCTAGCATTCTGTCAGTTAAAATTCTCAAGTCTGTACTCCAATGGTGCAGAGTATGGGGAAAAATCAGAATGTAGAGTGTATGCATGCTTTATAGTGCTCTACTTTAGGTGCTGCCTGGGTGATTGGCTGCCTATGATGCAGTGCACCTGCCTTATATATCATTGACTTCATTTACTGGCCCTAGTAGAAGTTAAGCAAGGATCAACACTAATTAATACATCATTGGCCTTTTAGATACTCTGAGCACTGGGGCATACTGCGTAAATGCGAGTCACATAGGTAAACACTGCTTAGCAGCCAGTGCAACCCCCTCCCCCAGACTTCCATGCTCAGCACAGCAGCACACCGCACAAACACACAGAAACACATGCCCTGTATGTAACACAGTTTAGACATCAGTGGACATTCCCCCCCAGACTTCCACACTCAGCATGGTGGTGTACCATGCAAACATGCTAAGATTATTAAAAAAATTATTTATTTTAATATATTTACTGTAACGTTTGGAACACAAAGAGGATAGTTTTGCTCATATCTGTGTGTGCTATGCCATTCCTGTCTATCTACCTAAATTTTTAAAGCCTGTTTTGTCTGTCTACATTCCTGTACATGGAATTTTTCTGTGTATACTATAGACACTGACAGAGTTTGCACCAGCTGCCTATCTGTTTACTGGATCACTCTACCTGCCTCATTTGCATGAGATTCACCTGGTATTGAGGAGATTTGCATGCCATGGAAGTTTCTGTGTTGGCATTGTCATGCATGCCTTTCATCAGCGCTTTATGAAACTAAAAATGTCTGTGCCCATTTTGTCAGAGCAGCATGATGCCTACAGTAAAAAAATGAGTAGGCTTTATTAAACTCCCCCCATGTGTTTTATTCAAAGAAAATTACATCCTAAGCAAACCACAAAAGTAGAGGATACATAGTGCTACCTAAGAAAGGATACCTCCACTCTTTGAAGTAAACTTTTCGAATCAGTGGGATACTTGTTCTTTAGGTTATCTGTGTGGTCAGAATGCTGTTGAAGGGTGGCACAGACGATTGTGTAGCTTACTGGGTAAACAGAAGTTGTATATGTTAGATAGATGCCATATAGTTGGAACAAAATCATGTGGAAGATTTAAAGAGCAGATTATTATGCGGTTTACCTCCCTCTCCCAAGAGATGTCAATTGATAAAGAATCTATATTTGACCATCTTTTATCCAGTTGAGAGCAGTTAACTTCATGTGGATTAAATGACTCGGTTGCTCAGTATTGCACATTCTAACACGTTTCCAGTATGAAATGAGTAGTAGCTATAGCAGCCTTTCAGAACATATATATTGTCATATGTATTGTTACTGAATGTTTATAGTAAGAGAAAAATTAAAAAGTTCATATGTGTCTGATTATGATATTGTGAATGCCCAGTGGGTGTTTTGCTGTATGTTTCACATTGTAAATTTATGATACAAATTTAAAATTAGTGTCTCTGTTTTCGATCTCCAGTCAACAGCAAATTATTCTCTATGCAAGCATAAGCAATTGAAACATCTGCCATGTTTACTTTTCATGAGGATACTTCATTTATACAGTTCTGTTTATCTCCTTGATGATATATAGCAAGGAGGTAAACAGAAATAAAAGGCACATTAATTAATATAAGAAAGAATGGGAATGGTAAAAATGTAAACGGTAAATGTTAAATAATACAACAAAACCTTATCAGAGGTTAACTGACCAAATATTATCAGTATTGGTTAAAAAATGATGTACTACTGCAAGATAAGTGACAATAAGAAAGGTCTAATGTATGTCAATGCTTAACCTGGAACAAATACGAATCTTAAGAAAAAAATAAATAAATAAAAAAACTCACTACGGCACTCCCTGACTTAACTGAATTAAAGGTCTTAAATGGCTATTAAGTGACAAATGCAAGTCACAAATAAAAACATAAATAAAAAAGAACAAAAAAGTATCACTAGAGCACTACAGAATGAAACATAAATGAATGAAAGACTGTTTTCAGTAAAGTAAAGTTGGAGAAAGACATACGTACGAGTGAGAAGGAAAAATAAAGAAAGTCTCACTACAGCAATATAGAATGCAACTGAAACTAAGGCAAGACTGATTTCAGTAAAGTAAATTATGCTTAAGACACTTGTAGGAGTGAGAAAGTGAAAAGAATGAAAAAGTAGCAGTACTGCACTACAGAAAGCCACACGGCTGCAACAAACAGGTTTTGAATATTTTGAATATTTTCAAATGTCGACCATTCATGGTACTTATTTTTCAACATTTTTTACTTATGATCTTGAAGAAATTAACATTATTTGTTGATCATTTAATCAAAAAAAATTCTGGCATTCAACATTTTGATAGTTAATGTGTATATATATATATATATATATATATATATATATATATATATATATATAATATATGTGTGTATCTATATTTATATATATATATATATATATATATATATATATGTATATATATATATATATAGATATGTATTATATGTATATTACTTACCAATGGAGTTTGACTACTAGATGCCAAGATTTCGTCAACGTAAAGTGCTGTACTTGCTTTTTTCTACTTGTTACACATCTGCATTTATAGGACACACAAAACCTTTTCATAATACTGTCCCTAATTCTCTTTTAAAGAAAACTTATGAGCAAACTATTTCCATGCGAGTAATGTTTCATCATTATATAATTACTCTGAATGATGTATATCTTGGTCATTTCTTGCTAATCAGTCTTTAAAGACATCAGTACTCAGAAAATCCTCCCTAAATATCTAATTTGTATTCATTTTTTAAAAGGAAGGCAGTCATAGTTTGTGTTTTTCTATTATTAAATAATAAATAACTTCCTATTTTCAATTTTCTTAAAAAGTCATCTAAATATCTTCCAGATTGCTAATGTGGGCTAGCTTTCCACAGAATTTGAAATCAGGGACAACTATACAATCCACTGAAGTTAGAAGTGTTAACATCTTTCAGGCAATCCTTGTTTTTTTTTACAAGTTAAATAAATGATTTTGCCACCTCCACAACTTGGAATAAAACTCTAATGATGGTAAAACAGATATTCCATGAACTCTGTAAATTCACAGGTGCAGGACACACCAGCTCAATGCTTGAGTTCTCTGTAAAAATCAGCATTTGATTTTCAAACATCAGTGGAAGAACACTCCCTAAAGAATTTCCCACTTTTATTCTAAATAAGTGCACTGCAAACTTAGGAAGTTGGCAGAATAAGAGGACATGAGTTAATATGGATTTTGTGAAGGAAAATAAGTCTACAGATGGTATTCATAGTCATTTGGGCAAATGCGATAGGGGTATCTGGGTCTATATTACAACCGTGAAAGTCCTAAACAGCGAATACAGAATCATTGACACATATTGCCCGAACCGCGAATACACCGAACACCCTAAACCGCGAAATTCAAAATCTCGAGCCGTCATAGTTGTCAAACCCCACCACGTGCTACATACTACCTACCCAAACAAAATAAATAAACCACATACATACACTAACCAAAACCCTACTTCTAACCCTACACTAAACCTTACATGCGTTACTGTCTATGCACTTACCTTAACCTGCACCCTAACCCTAAGGTCCGTAACTATCGCACACTTACCTTACAGAGCTATACCCAAACAAAATAAATAACCCTTACACATGCACTTAACAAAACCCTAGTTCTAACCCTAGACTAAACATTACATACATTACTATCTATGCACTTACCTTAACCCACACCCTAACCCTAAGGTCTGTAACTATCGCACACTATTACTATCTATACACTTACCTTAAGCACACCCTAACCCTAACGTCCGTAATAATCGCACAATTACCTTACAGAGCTATACCGCAGAAGGGCCAACCATGACGATTCGACATTTTGGATTTTGCGCTTCAGGATGATCGGTGTTTTCACTTTTCTATGTATACGTGTCGACGTTTCCGTATTCGGGTAAGTGAACCTTCGCGATTTTAATAGGGAACCGGGTATCCTGGGTGTTTATGAATGAACATAGTGAAGGTGTGATTCAGTGTGTCCATTTATGCTAATGCAAAATACCTTAAGGTTAATGAGATGCAAATAAGAAATTTTGTAAAGCGGCATATGCTAATGAGGTGTCCTAGCAATTTATAAGTCAGTAGCTGAGTGGTACGCACATCCCTTGTTAAATGCAGTGCTTTGCCTTTCATATCGAAGTTGCAATCCATGAGCTTGCAACCAACCATCCCTTCACTAATTTGTCCAAGTATGCAAAAGCACTTGACTAACATATTGCCCCAGCAATCCCTTTAGTAGCTTCTCTAAGTATGACCAAGCACTGAAATGACAAAAATTAACATATTTTGCCCAGTAATCACTTCAGCAGTTTTTTCTAGATCTGCACAAGCACCAAAATGAAACATTTCTCCAAACAATCTCTTCAGCAATATGTACAAATATGAACAAACACCAAAATGAAATACTTCCCCCACTGATACCTTCAGCAGTATGTCCAAGTATCCCTTGGATTAATATATCCAATTAAAGACTCAATAGTACTAATTTTTTCATTGAATCATGCCTCTCATCTTCCACCTACAGACCTATCAGGTTTTAGATTTCTGTTACAAGACGGTCTGAATATATATATATAAAGAAGATGTTGAAAACATGAAATATTTTGTAATTTCTAAGTATATGAAACATTCTAGCATTTAGAATTAACAGTGCTCATCTGCCTATGCCATGTACTTAAATCTAAAATAAATAATTGCTATTGTGGAATAGATATGAGATCTTTGACTGAGTTTCATTTTATAATTGAGTGATTAGAATCATTTTTTAAAGCTGTATTACTACATCAAATTCCTCCAGCTTGACACCAGCAAAACATATCCTTTAATTTGCAGTATGTCCAAGTAGGCACAAGCACAAAATGAAATGCTTCCCCTGCTAATCCCTACAGCAATATGTCCTAGTATGCACAAGCACTTCACTGATGTTAAGCCTAGCCAAGCTTACCCGAAATTTACCAAAATTACTGATATGTGCAAATACCCCATGGAACTTTATGGTTGTGACAAAGGCTTGTACACTTGAAGTGTTCACATAGGTAACACACCTCTCATAAATTTGAGATTTCCCATCCACTGCCCCAAGGTATATTTAAAGAATGTAAGGGATGAGCTTTGTGTCACATGGATGAGATGCCTGTTCCAGAAAAGGAGTAGTCTTTAAGATACATACCCATCCTTCTAACATGTCCTGTTTGTTGCAGAGGAGGTTTCTGTCTTTAGAATGTGCATTTCTGATGCTGTTTGTTTTGTGGATGAAAAAAAATCATCAGCGTGAGATCAGAGTCTACCTTGTAGGCTAGTCATATTTTGCCATACAGTAGTCTGCACGAGACCAAGTACAGGGATAAGGCTTTGAGATGGCCCACAATACATCTTATTAACTCCACTTTTACTCCAATAAGAATGATTTATTTATTTATTTAATTTGTTTTTGTTTATTAGGAAAGCCCAGCTGGGTACAGTGCATATTTTCAGCTGAGAACTGGGGTAAAAATCTCCAGGAAATAGTAGACACCCAATGTAACACAGTTTGAACAAGTTGTAAAGAAATACATATAAAAATACAAAATTTTTTGCCTTTAATTTCAGCACCTTTTGGAAAACACACATAAAGAAAATGTTAGGGATCGCTGCTACTGTTATTGAACTGTATGTCAAACAAGCTTTAATACAAGGTGCTGCTGCAGACTTCAGTTTAGGAGGAGAAGAGTGTTTAGACGCTGCTTGACTTATCATGGACTAGATGATACAGAAACTGTAAAGTGATACAGGGTAGAGAAAGATACACTAGAGGAAATATGCAACTTCTGCCACCTTCTCCTAAGGCACCTGGCAAATTATGAAGAGCACATCCCAGCAGAAACCAAGGTACATGGAGCATTATATATACTAGCTACAGGTACTCTTCAAAGATCTACAGGGGATATATTAAGGATACCACTATCTACAGACTCTATAGTATTACAACAATTTCTAAATGTAATGCTAATGTATGCAAGGGATCTTATCTGGTTTCCGTGTACCCAGAGGAGAGACCAACAGCCATGCAACAATTCTCTGCCATAGCACACTTCCCTGATGTTCTGGGGGCATAGACTGCATTCACATAGAAATAAAAGCCTCATAGAGTGAACATGGAAGGATGTCCATCAACCAGAAAAGCTATCACTTTGTCAGCTGTCAGTTGAACTGTAATGCCTGAGGACCCACGTAAAATATGTCTGCAGGTAACCTTGACTGTTTTCACAAATCACACATATGACACACCTGTAACCTGTACATAAGATTTGCTAGGGCTGATTTTCCACAAGGGAAACCATTGGAGGATGCAGGTTATGCACTGGAACCTTGGATCATGACATCTGTGAGAAACCCACACAACCCTATTGAGCATTGAGCAAGAATACAATGATGCCCATGCTCAGAATAAGAATATTATAGAATGTGTATGCATCTTGCTCAAACCAAGGTTCCAGTGTTTAGCCACATCAGGTGGTTAAATACTTAGTCCAATCCGTTGCACAATATCATTGTCAAGAAACAACTGCAACAAGAACAACAAGGCCAAAGACTGCTGATTCCAGGACCACAATCAGGACCAGCAGGTAAAGGAGATACAGGTAAGAAGTCTGAGGGAGAATCAGCAGTCTTGGATGATCCCAGCAGATGTTGGTTTGTACAATATGCCATGGCTCTGGCCAAGAGGCAGAGGATAGTGCACATACTGACTACCTAAGTGAAAATTTAGATACTAAGCACATACAAACATTAAAATTGATGCCTGCAAACTTCCTCAACATTTACTTACTCATGTAATTGTTGTGTTTTGTGAGCATCAGACAAAGTCATCTCCTGGAGCCATATCTTGTAGCAGCAGTATCAACCAAGATAAGTGCTGAACTTGTAAAAAAAAAAAAACAGACACAAAAATGCATACTGCCATATGTAACTATTGTGTCACTAAAATGAAACATGGCTCAACTCTACAGTAATGTCAGCAGTAATTCATGACTGATATCTGTATATATGTAGCATTCATATCACATATATGATTCTGCCCAATACAGTGCATTATGCATTACGGTTGCCCAGTATAGATATCCCAACAGTGACTAGGGCAATTTTAGCATTATTTACACAATTTTATGAGCAAGCAATAATTAGCAAGTTGTAGGAATGCATTATTAGGAATACAACACAAACAGAATGAGGGTCAAGAAGTACATAACAAATTATTTACAACTGAGCAGGAAAATGAATAAAAAAAGTTTCTGCGATACATTCCATTAAAGCAAGCATTTGAGTAAGCAAGCAAGCATGAGCTATCCACTCTGTGCATCAGATATAGGCAACTGTAAGTCACAAAGAAATGTGCAAAGGGCAGTGCACTATCATCATCACTTGCACTGGGGGGGGGGGGGTGAGGGTCATAGATGGCCAATCCTGACCTCAAAGAACTGAGCTTATGTGAGTGAGAAACAAGTTAATCATCAGGTATCCATTGTTAGGGCTAGTAGCAACGCATTTATATAATTCTGTTGTAATGTTTATATACATGCGCATGTGTGTGTGTGTGTGTGTGTGTGTGTGTGTGTGTGTGTGTGTCTGTGTGTGTGTGGTGGTATGGACAAGATGCTTTTTAAGGGTGTGAGGGTCTGGATGAACAGATTTAGTGAGAGAATCATAGAAATCAGATTGCAGTGTAATGACAGGCCAGTATTCATAATCTCAGCCTATGTCCCACAACAGGGTTGTGATCATGAGGAAAAGAGTACATTCAGACAGCCATTGCAGGACCTACTAGAAAAAGCAGGACAACAGGAATTGGTGCTGATAATGGGTGACTTGAATGCATATATCAGGACAGACTGAACAGGATATGAGGACTACCTGGGTCCACATGTGTGGGGCTACAGGAATAAAGGAAAGGCCATTCCAGATTTCTGTCTGGCAAATAGCTTGATGGTAGCAAGCACAAAACTCAGAAACTCAGACAGCCAGAAGAGCACATACAAAAGTGTCCAACATGTAACAAAGGTAGACATCTTCCTAGTGAGGAAAGGGCACTGGGGTAGAACTAGCTATTGCCAATCCATCCCGGTGAAACAGTTGGCCCACCCACAGCAAAAAAAAACCTGGCTGTCACAATCAACTGAAAACAGTGGTCTGAGAAGGGTCTAAGGTCAACAGAGACCAGGCTGATGAGCTAGAAGTTGACTGGGGAGGAAGCACAACAGTTCAAAGAATTACTAGAGCTCTAGCACCTCAAGAAGAAAAAGAAATAGGTGGAACTGAAGAATAATGGCAGTGCCTCAAAACAACCGAGCCAGGTAAGGAAATAAGGTGCATAAGGAAACTTAATGGTGAAATGCAGAAGTCCAGAAAGTCATTAAAAGAAAGAAAGGGTGCAGGAAAATGTGGAAGATAGAAAGGATAGACCAGGCTAGGAAGGAATAGTGGTTGGCTAATAAAAAGGCTAAGATAGGAGTTGCATTAGCAAAGAACAAGGCATCAGAGGCACTCTGACAGCTTCTGGAAAGTAACTCACTGGCTGGCACAACAAAATCCTATCAGGTTGCATGACAAAGACAGAAAAATAAAGGAGATAGTCAGACATCCTTCATAAGGGATGACAACAACCTGCTTACCAGTCTGCAGGACATCAACAGCAGATGGAAGGATTACTTCTAACAGCTTTTGAATAAAGAAAACCCCACAGGAACCTGTACATCCACAGACACAGCCTACAGTGAGAGAAGAGGAGTAACCCATCCAAGAAGAAGAAGAAGTAGGAACAGTACTAACGAAGGTGAAATTCAGGAAGCTGCAGGCTCAGATGAGGTCACAGCAGATATGATCAAGATGTTGGATGAAACAGGGGAAAAATGGCTCCTGAGGGTACTCACAGCAGTATAGAGAAAGATGTATCCAAGATGACTGGAGAATAAGCATGCTTAGCCAGTGTTCATGATCAAAGGGGTCACTCACAACTGTGGCAGTATAGAGGTATAAAACTCCTATCACACAGCATGAAAGTTCTGGGGAGAGTGACTGATAAATGAATATGTAGAATAGAAGAAAGTTAGATAGGAGATGAGCAGTTTGGATTCAGATCAAGATGCATCACAAATGACCCAATGTTTGCTGTGAGACAGTTACTTGAGAATAATCTAGAAATGAGGAAGGACTCCAACTGACATTCCTAGATGTAGAGAAGGCAAAGGACAAGGTCATAAGAAAGCTGATTTGGGCAGTCCTGCTATGGTTCAAAGTCCCAGAAATATTGGTAGAATTAGTGTAAGCTAAGTATAAGTAACCAATGACTGATATATGAACAGTATTTGGTCTCACAGAGGGGTTCCCAGTGGGAGTTGGAGTGCATCAGGATTTAGCTTTGGACCCACTGCTGTTCACACTGGTGATGGACTATATTAGCAAACAGGTCGGAGTGGACAGATCAACAAAGTTACTGTATGCAGACAATGTGGCATTACAGGCAGACTCTGAGCAAGAACTTCACTAATGGATAGGGGAAGGGAATGCAAAACTTAAGGCGCATGGGATGAAACTGATTACAGGTAAAACAGGTGTAATGGAAACAAATGAGGGAAGTCAGGAGAAGTTGAAAACTGAAATAGAAGGGAAGACAGTGGAACAGGTTAATATCTTGCAGAGATGGTTGAAGAGAAAGGAAGTCTGAATGAAGAGGTCAAAGCTAGACTCTCAAAGGTTGCAGCCAACTGGCACAGAATGTCAGGGGTGTGTATGACAGAATTCCAAAGAAGCAGAAAAGTAAGTACATCTGTGTGATACAGAAACATGGGCAGTAAAGGCAGAGCATTTGAGGAAGTTATAGGTGATGGAGATGGATGGGTGTTAGCATGCATACTGTTGGACAGATGAAGGAATGAGGATGTAACAGCAGAAGCCAAAGTGGCTCCAATGGAAGAAAAGGTCAAAGAGCACAAATTAAAGTGGCTTTTACACATGTGCAGGAAAGCAAAACACAATCTGCTGAAGAAGATTTTGGACAAAGAAGAAGAAGGAAAGAAGAAACGAGGGCATCCAACAAAAAAGTAAATGGACTGCATGAGAGAAGACCTGCAAGCATCAGTTATGAATGTTGAAGAAGGTACATAGTGATGACAAGTGACATGACACCTTGACTCCATGAGGAAAGTTGGAAAAAAAGGGGGTTGATGATAATATGTCTGCATGAGCATAATCAAAACACTTGTGCTAGCAGTACATCCTGGCATCATGAACAGTTAAGTACCATGCATGGCAGAGTAGCCAGTTCAGTGTACCACCCTCAACCTCAAGAACTACCTCTGTCAGGAGTTCCACTGCTAGGTCCATGGCTCTGGCTAGAAGTCAAGTGGTACAGAAGCATGAAAGCTGTCTATCATCAAGACTACATCCATGACCATATCCACATGGCCTACCACATTTGGTTGTGACCATCCCAATCACTGACAAGCAGTGGAAGCATTGGCACTATGGAAGTGACATCTGGCACTGTCATGTCAGCTAACATCTAATGATGTATTGTCATGCTGCCCCCCCCCCCCCAGCAAATCAGACTCTTGCATTATCCAGTACATCATTAATTCATGTCCAAGGAGTCACCTCCATGGTTCAGACAGTTTTGCATGTCAGAATGCACAGCACTCAGTACTCAGACTATCTCTTCTGAGGCCCTGGTGGAACATGCTTTTGTCTCTGTAACAGCCCTACATATATAATGAGTGGCACCTACTGACACAACAACAGCAGGGGGGGTGTTGAAATCAGGCCACCTCGGAGGACCTCTATCAATGCTTCTGTGTGGTACTTCACTCTCATGATGGCTACTGAGAGACTCTGCTAGTTCTGCAGCTGTAGTAACCACACTACCTTGATCATCCTGTCCTTTATCTGATGGCTGCATATCATGGATATGTGTAGGCATACTGACTGATTCCAAAATCTGGCCAGGGGATGCAGGAACCATAAATCTCTGTGTCAGACTGACCCTCTACATCCCCTGACTGTGCCTCTTCATCACCACTAACATCATCAGAGACTGCCAATACTCTGACATCAGGTGGTCAGAGTTCCACAGTGCTAGAGAGAGGCTCACCTGTAATAACAAGTAACACTAAGAGACAAATAGAAGAAAAGATGACCAGACTTACGATACTCTAAACTGAAGCTAAGCAATAATAGATGCATGTTTAATTAAATAACAGTTTAACATAGACATAAATCAACTTTCTGTATAGGCAGAAAAAGGCCTTCCCTCTTATAGGTGTTCATGGAAAAGCAGTGCCAGATGTGCTTAGACAGACAAAATGGAGATGTAAGATGGATGATAGGCATTATAATACAAGTGACACAATAAACAGCAACATCAACTACATCTGCATATTAAGAAAGAGCTTGTACAGATAGGTTCATAGGTAAGTACTATGCTAGCTATCCTTGTGAGACATTTTAAGCCTAGCCAATTTCTCTTTCTATGCTCAAATTTATATATCCCAGTTGATGGTAAGATATTGGCCTTGCCCATTCCATGGTCAATAATTATATATTGCCCCAATGAGAATAATTGTGATCATTTCATAAATAATTTGAGGGGACACATGCATGCTATGAAGCATTTGGAAGCTGCCTCTGTCCATTAGTAGTACAGTGGTCAGTCCTGGCATGAATCTGTCCTCTGGGGTAAAGTATCTGTTTCCCATCCATAGATCCAAGTTGCACTTGAATACGGACTGGGACGAATTTTGTGTAATGGGGATAGCACATTCTTCTCTATACTTTCCTTCCCTCTCAGTTTTCTTATGCAATGTCACTCTCTGTATACCTCCACCCCTCTTGCTAGCACATGTGCACTCACTTTCTCTCATATATATATATATATATATATATATATATATATATATATATATATATATATAATTAATATGGCATACCTGAAAACTAACCAGTAGATACCCACTGGCCATCCTGCATCTAAGCACCTATATCATCCACTACTTTGGAACCCCTCAATCAGCTGCCAAAATCCCTTACAGTGGAATTAAACTCGTCTGTCTCAGTCAGTAGTGATTCATAGTAGGACCACCACCAGTAGTCCTCTGTTCCTGTGCTATAGTAGCAGCTGTATTTTTGGCTTTGGTAATCATGTCACCAGTGGTACCATAATCACAGCCATGGCCACTTGCAACAAAGACATCATTGACCACCTGCAGCTAGCTATGGTTGTGGAAGAACTTACTGTCTTTGACTTTCTTTAATATGTGTGTGAGCCATGTTGATGGATGACCTGGACTGGAGCATCAAAGAATGGGGGTTTACAAGGGCCAGATTTCTTGAGAGCCATATCCCTGAATGTGATGAAAAATAAGAGAAACAAATATTTTCCAGAAAATTAAGTAAAGTACTGGTCCACAAAAGAAACATGAATGTATGCAGACATCATGAACAGAAATTAAATGTATGCCTGTGTAGGACTGCACACAGGTTATATACAACTATAAAATCCCCCCCCCCCCACACACACACAGGAAGAAATTAAGAGCAATGCAAAATTCTTTATTAATGACAAGAATGTGCAAGTCCAGCATATATAGCAGCATTTACAACATATATCAATGAAAATGTAGGACATTAAACATGTTTACCATTTGGGATAATGATTGTTTGAGGTCAGGTTTATATCACAGTCTTTACACATTTTTGGTCTACAATGGAACTTTGTCATTGCTACATATCACATAACAATTTTTTATAATATGTCCACATCCTCAGGGGATTGTTTCTATACAGGAAGGTAACATTTTATTATTTCATTTATTTTTATTTTACATTTATTGACTGGGATAGTCCAACTGGATATATGTCCATTTTCAGCGGAGGCCCGGGGAGAAAAGCTCCAGATAACACAGATAGAACATAACAGATATGAGTCAAACATATTTACAAATCTGAACTTATTTAAAAATAATTATATATAACATGCTATAACAACACCAGGGGACAAACTGCAGACAGCACCCAATGCTATATGAAAAGTAAGCCATGAGTAATGTTTAAAACATTTAATTATTAAATAAACATCACATATCTTCACAGAAATCTGTATTAAAGTACAAAAGTAATTGCAATTACAACAATGTAACAGCATTATTGAAGTTTTTGGAGCCAAGCAGGCTCCCCTAGAATGATACAAGTGTCTTACCAGCTTATGTAGTACAGATTTACCCCTGTGAGCTGTGTGAATGTGCATATTAAGTGTGAACTCATTAGCATTTGTGACTCACACAATCTGCTGTATGCAATAGATGGGTAAAGATGGTGTGAGGACTTACATGATTCTGTGCATACACCCTAGCAGTACAAGAATGAGCACTGAGAAGTGTTGATTGCTTAGCACTTGAAAGTATGAATGATTAGTCTTACTGCAGTAGTAATTAATGTTTCACACTCCTGCTAGTTTGATTCATATTTGCTGAGGGTGTGTCAGGGAGAATAGAGTTGCAAAAAGTTCATGGATTACAATGGCTGCCTTAGAAGATAAACTTTATAACAGTTTTATTGATAAATGCTTATGACCCAACTGTGCCCCTGAGTAAAAAATTGACTGTAATTCATATGAAGTACATAGCATTTAAATATACAAAACATATCAATATCAATCAAAATTACAGTGTATTTATGGTAAAAATATAAAAATGAGAACAATGCTTACAAAAGAAAGAGAAAAAAAACTGTAGCATTTCAAAAATGACTATTGTGGCAGGAACTGTTAGGAAGTATTAGCTTCACTAATATAAATATCCCAGTCATCTATACATCTATTAGGAAATTGCAAAGGGCAACAGTTCATAGGTTCATTGGAGGTTACTAGGCTAGCAGCCCTAGAGCTTTTATAAGCCCAGCCATGTTAATCCCAGGTTTCCCTAATTGTCTTTGGTTAGATGGACATACTTAACAGATCAGCACTGTCTACCCCTGTCCATGAGGGACATGGGTGCCATCCCTGGGGTGAATTTGTGGTCACCCATCCATTTGTCCAGGTTGTGCTTAAATAGGTTAATTGAGGAGCTCTGCTTCACATGAATTGGAAGTTTATTCCAGAGCAGCTGCAATCTCTGGAAGACAAACCTGCCTCTCCAGCATGTTCTGTAAATGTCACTGGCAAGTTTGAGATCCCTAGAGCGAGTGACTCTAGTGCCATTTGATTTGCAGATGTGCAGCATTTCCATCAGGTCTGGATCATAGACTGCCCTGTAGGCCAGACACAAGTCGCCTCTCAGTAGCTTATATGATAAAAGTGTACAGTGACAGGGCTTTTAGTCTATCCATGTAGGTCATGCATCTTCTTAATTAGAAACCTTTGTGGTCTCTACAGTTGCTGCAGCTGTCTGGTGAGATACTTGCAGAAGGGAGCACTGTACTCTGTTAATGGTCTGATTAGGGTTGAGTAATGTGGGTTGTAATATCCTTAGACCTGGAATGCAATGCCTTTACGTATGAGATGCACAATGTAGAAGGCTTTCCTTATCACCATGGAAAGTTGATGGTCTAAGTTCAGATAGGTGTCAACCCATGTTCCCAGATATTGCACCACTGGGTTTAAACTTAGGAGGGTGCTGTCAGTATTGTAATTAGTGGGGAATTCCTCTTTTTCAAATGGGATAATAGTGCATGTTTTTGCATTTAGTTGTAGACTGTGACTTTGGCAATAGTCATTTGTTTGTGTTAGTCCCTCCTGTAATATGACAACATCATTGGGGACTCAATGATTGTGCCTACTTTACAATCATCAGTGAACTCAGTAAGCCAAAGGCCATCTACTTTATCCTGGATTTCTGAGAAATACATTCTAAATAGTAAAGGGACAATTACAGATCCTTGCATTACACCACTGGGGATGGATCTACTGGTAGAGGTAGAGTCACCAACTTTGACAGTATATGTTCTGTTGATGAGCCAGTTAGCTACCCATCTAGTGATGTAAGGGTTAACACCTATCTGGGAGAGTTGTTCAATGATACCTAATTAGGAATTTGTGTCAAAGGCTTTGGCTAGGTGCAGATAGGTGGCATGCACCGTCTTACCTTCATTCAGGGCTTTGACAACTTTCTCAAAGATGTCTATCAAGTTGAAAAAGCAAAATCTACCCTTAATGAAGCTAAACTGGGCTGGGTATAGACTTTAAAGGTTACCTATGTCCTTGTTTATAAGGTCCATGATGATCCATTCCATGGCCTTGCAAATGAGAATGGTTAGACATATGGGTCTATAGATCCCAGTGTCAGTTGATGACCCCACTTTATGCAAAGGGATTACTATTGCTGTTCTCCATTCTGTTGGTACAAAACCAGTTTTCAGGCTATAGTTAAAGAGAATGGCAAGTGGGTCATCTAGGTCCTGTTTTAGCTTGCTTAGTAAGCAACCTGTGATGTTATCTGAGCCCATTGACACCATGGCTTATTTGATGAGATACTGATATATCTGTTTTTATGTGCAGTCATTTCTATACATGTTGTGGTATATGCAGATCATTTGTACTTGGGAAGTCTCTGATCTTTTGGTAGGCTTCTTGAGAGTACCCCTGTGTATGTGGATTTATGTGCTGTGTCCTGGACATGTGTGAGAGGTATAGTGTGTGAGCTGACAACCTGTTTGATGTCTTGTTTTCTGTTATATGAGAGGATTGTTTCTAAATTAATATTGTAATTACATCTCTCATGTATTTGTTTGTTTCAGGATTAAGTAGTTGTCAGTATACATGAGAAAATTACTACTTCACCACAGGATACCTAAGTCAATCAGGCTGGATGGAGAAATGGTGGGAAAGTAACCATCCATAATGGCAGGTTTATACCATAGTACTGTTGTAGAGTAGTTAAGTTATATCAGTTTATGATGTAGGAATAACAAAGGGGCCTATTCTCTTGACTGTTTTGGGTGAAGTGCTGTGGTGATGCTGCTTAGTGTGCAGTTGCATTGCCTGCAGAGCAACATGGAACTTGAGAGGGTCCTACTGACAGATGTGTAGAGACAATTTAAGTTTCCAGGTGTTTGCATATATACAGGGCAGCACTAACTCCCATTGCATGATGAGCAGGTACATGCAAATGTGAGGATTAAATGCAGGGATAATTCAACAGTTTTAAGGCAAACTACCAATGGGAAAGATCCAAACTGAGCCTTTTTCCAGCATTCTCCAAATGAGATGGAACTTGAGATGCACAATTCTGCCACAAGGGTGCGGGGAGGCCCTCTTAATGTAAGATTGCTGGTTTAGAGCACAGTGATACCAAACAGTCTAGATTCAGCAAGTGTGAATCTAGTCTATGCATTTATAAGGCAGTAGTACAGAATTTCAATGTGCAGAAAAAAATTGCAGACATAATCAACAAAAATGAAGCAGCAATTCAAATAAATATAATTAACAATGTGCAATACAGGCTTTAAGTATACAGTATTTATTTTTCAGTTGTCTGTAGTGGATGCCTTGGGTTTCAGATCAGATGGATTCAATATCTCTGGATAAAGTCACCAGACTCTGAACAGCTCCTGTTAACTGACAGCAAGCCCTCACAAACACAAGGCTTAAATAAAGGTGAAATTCAACATTTGTAAGACAAACAACCAATGGGAAAGCCCCAAACTGAGCCTTTCTCCATCAATCCCCAACTCAGATGGAACATAAGCTACAAACGTCAGCTGAAAGGGTGCAGGGAGGCCCTCTTGATATAAGATGGCTGGTTTAGAGCAGAGTGATACCAAACCATCTAGATTCAACAAGTCTGAATCTAGACTATGCTATATACTGTAAGGCAGTAGTACAGAATTTCAAAGTGCAGAAAAAATGCAGACAATATCAACAAAAATGAAGCATCATTTCACATAAATACTGTTAACAAAGTGCAATACAGGCTTTAAATATACTTATTTTTCAGTTGAAATACAAAAGCACTTGTGAAGCAATGTGTCCAGTGCAAAATAAGCAATTTATTAAAAGGGCAGCAAAAAACTTAATGCTTTAACTGAATCATCGCGTTTTCATTTCAAGACTTCTTCAGATAAAATTCCACATAAACATATTGCCTTTATATATCAAAAAACTCCACCTATCAATTATACACCATCCAGTAATAGTCAAATGCTCATTAAAACAAATGATTTGAAAAATAATCTAAGTACTTCTGTATAAGCGATGCTATAAATAAATACATGCTGCATCCTGTTTATGAAATAATAAACTTGTACATTTATAAATGTTAAAAAATTGATACATATAAACATTTTCACATATAAAAATGTTATACAAGTTCATTAAAGATTTAAAACTTTTCTGCCTTTAAAACAGCAAAATATTACAGAGGAAGTCTTGAAATGAAAATGCGGTGATTCAGTTACAGTGTTAATTTTTTCCCTGGCCTTTTAATAAATTGCTTATTTTGCACTGCACATACTGCTCACAAGTGCTTTTGTATTTTATTGGTTTCTCTTTGGGGTTGGACTTATTTCTTGTTTTTGTGTTATTTTGTTCCATGGAGGATAGTGGAAGCAGTTTTCCTCAGGGTGCTATGGATTCATTGAAGGAATCTAATACTGTTGGTGAGCTACTACTCACTTTCTAAGATTCACCCATGAAATAAATGAAGAAGTTATGAATTATTTGGAAGTATCTATTACTAAAGTTGTTAAGGACAAGAAGTTTAAGTCTAAGATTTATAGGAAGAATACTTTCCCTTACTTTTACTTATATTATACAAGTGGCCATCCTTTTAAGCAAAAAAGAAACATAGTAAAAGGACAATATGTCTGTATAAGTAGAATGATATCAGATGATGATTTTTTCCAGAAAAGTAGACATTTGAAGAGTATGTTTCTTGAAAGGAAATACAGATCAGGTACAGGAAGACGTTACAGTGGGTAGAAAAGATAAATATCGGCCCGTACTAGATTTGGGAGAAGCTGGTGAAAATGTTAGTAAAGGTAAAAATAATGATGAGAAAGGTGTTAGTATGCACGGTGCATTTGTCATAGATTATAATGGGGATGCCAAAGTAATTACTAAGATTGTTAGGGATGAATGGAAGAAATGTTTTCAGTTTTCTGATTTAGATGTGCTTTTAAAGAATCCCTTCAATATAACTTACAGGAGGGACCAGAATATAAAGGACCTGGTGGAACATAAGGTTAAGACTAAGGGCAATAAAAGGATGGGTACGTTTAAGTGTGGTATGTGTGCCCAGTGTGCCTATATTGACCACAAAGAAAATGTTTTTCTGACAAGTAGGAACACATTTATTAAATTAACTTCCTTTTCTAATTGCAATAGCCAGGGCAATAGCCAGGGGTTAGTATATTTTGTTACTTGTGAATGCTGTAAAGCATTCTATATTTTAAAACAAAAAGAACCTTAAGAAGAATGTATGAACATTACTATGATATAAACACTAAGGATGAGACAATTTGTTTATATTAGCATTTGAAAGGTTGCCCCAATGCAAAATATATATATTTTTTGTGATGGAAGTAGTTCCTTTTGAATTTAAGGTGGGGTTCTTAGAAAAACAAAATTGAGTATCTTGAATTGTATGAGCAGTTAATCATGGAAGCTAACATAAGCCCAGGATTTAATAAGAATTTAAGTATAAGTTCAGCATTAAAAATGAGGGCAGCTAGAGTGTGAATTATTTTTATAGGATAAGATTTCTGTACTTTATTTTTTCTATTTAGGTCCATCTGCATTTTTGTGCTTTGGCCACTAGATGACAGTAAAGAGAGATCGATATTTTGCTGTTAGAAAAGTTTTATGTTTTTAATTTACTTATATAACATTTTTTATATATGAACATTTTAAATGTGTCAATATTTAACAGTTATAAATTTGCAAGTTTTTCATTTCATATACAGGATGCAGCATTTATTTATTTATAGCATCTCTTATACAGAATAAGTAAAGTAAATATTTTTTAAATCTGTAATTAGTTTTAATGAGTGTTTGACTATTATTGGATGGTGTATAATTTATAGGTGGAGTTTTTGATATATAAAGACAACAATTTTATGTGGAATTTTATCTGAAAAAGTTTTGAAATTAAGACACAGTGACTCGATTAGTGTTAGTTTTTTTGCTGGCCTTTTAATAAATTGCTTATTTTGTACTGGACACACTGCTTCACAAATGCTTTTGTATTTTACTGGTTTCCCTTTGAGGTTACACTTGTTTCTTGTTTTTGTGTTATTTTTCAGTTGTTTGCAGTGGATGCCTTAGATTTCATTTCAAATGCACTCCAGATCTCTGGCTAAAGTCACCAAACTCTGAGCAGCTTCAGTTAACTGAGAGCAAACCCTTGCAAACAGAGTGAGAAAATGTTAACTTGGGCCATCAATGTAAAGAGATTCAATGTTGCATCTTGTGTATATGTAATCTACTTGTCTTCTTCATAATCTGTCTTTGTATGTGGAAAATTGTGAAAATAATCTCAAATGTGTCATGTTAATACCGTGGTGTCAAAGAACAAATCTAGTTAAAGTACTATTTGTATGAAAGCAGTGATATTTAATGTGCATATTTTGATGATATAAGACAACAAAGTTGAGAAAACATCACAAAGAAAGAGTTTAAAATAATCATTTTTATTGTTGTTGCTTTTGTTTCATCATTTGTCCACCACTTGGTATTGCACAGGTTTGACTGTCAGAGGTCACTAGTGGTGAACACTGGCTCACTTCCCAACTCAAAAACTCAATTTTTAATTTGTAATTCCATTAGTGCCAGTGCAATGATATCACTGCTCTAGACAGTAATGACTGAAGAAAATGCAATGTCTATCCCAGTGGCATAAGGTACAATTGCAGTGATCTCTGAGGAATAGGTAGTACAGCATTTAATCCAGTTTACTGATAATGTTACTGAGGAGGTCAGAATAAGTGTTTTCAGTCAATTTTGTTTAATAATGTAACATTGAGTGCAAATGACAATTACAAACATGAATTTGGCAATTCAACTATCATTATTAATTTCTACATAACTGAAATATTGTGTGCTCATTATGTTAAACATACCAGTGATGACAGTTAAAGTAAAATGCACTTCCATAGGTATAAAGTGCACAATATGCAACTAAAATTATATGACTCATCACATGTAATAATTTTGTGTGTAGGACAGTATGTCTTATGATGTATGCATGTAACATACCCCAACATATATTACTCAGGTCATGCAACTCTGCACGTGTGTAATGTGCTTACAACCACAGATAATGTCTTCTAGAGCTCAAGTACCATGAGCTGTTAATATGAAACACATACAGGCATCTCTTAAATCCAGCTACACTCTTTTTGAAACTTGTATAAAGTAAGTCCTCCTATGGCATTGACAGTTAATAAAAAGCATTTACAATTTAATCTTTTATTTTTTTTTCCTCATGGATTCGATTCCCAGGCAATATTAGTCAAAATTTGCATTGTGTATCTCCCAACAAGCTATTTTGCCTCAATGCATAACATTTTACCTCTAAATAATAACATTCATAACTAATGCCATACTGCATGTCATTATTTAACAGAGTAACGTGTAAATAAGCTGAGCATTAGACATGGCAAAGTCTCACTGTCATATTTCACACCTTCATTATTTTATGAAGGAATCATTTCTAACTTCTTTGCCAGGCCATTTTAGTCCTTTCCATTGTGAAAATGCAGCTGCCAAGGTTGCTGTTCATTACACAGGGTGGTACATGAGAGATCTCACTGGAGCACCAATTCAGACACGTACTTCTATGTGTAGTTCGGTAGATGTGGCAGGTGAATTTGAGGATGGTGCTCCATTTAGAACTCAAAGGTGGTGAGAGGAGGAGTCCAGAATTATTGCGAAACTTCTCATCAAATGATACAGCTGCAGGCTTCTGCAGGGGGACTGTGCCATGCACCTGTACTAGGCTGGGGATTGGTATTCCTTGTTCAAGGCTGTTTCCACTGCAACCAACATTCCATGCACTGGTGAACAATGTTGTCTCAATTACAGTGGCATGAACAGGTGCAAGTAGGATCTCCTCAGCCAAAGGGAGGGTGAATTTAAGACTGCAAACTCTCCTCAGTTTAATTAAGTATAGTGAACCATCATCAGTCAATTATATAACATGGATTTGGCAGCCAATATACATATTTATTATGCTTCCAATTCATGTCATTTTATGTCCTGTACAGCTGCTGAGACTATTTCCCTGAATAAGGAGTAGCATCAGAAGTGATTGTCTCACCTCAGAGAGGCATGGGGTAAGTATGCATCAGGTATGAGTGCAAGCCAGATCATACTTTTTAAGGTATCAGTTCATATTAGCTTGAGTATGTATACCTAACCTGCTCCTATATTTCTTGGTTAATGCATGAGTACTTTACCTTAGCTGTGTGTGGGTTCAATTACCAGCAGCAGTAATTAGCTTTTATTACCACACAGTATATATAACTCATTTACTGTAATATTAAATGACATTAAAAATTAAATTTTTGTAACTGCATTTAAATTACAAAGCATATATCCAATATACTAGTCAAATAACATTTTCAATTTTATTGATAATAGCACTGAGATTGATTTAGTTTATGACTCATTAATGCCTTCACATCATATAACTGAAAAAGGTGAACATAGTTATGTGTCTTATTTATTTACATGATGAAAAAAACTGTGACATAGCATTGATCTTACTATCTGTTTTGTCTCTGCCAGCCCTTTCTCTCTCTCTCTCTCTCTCTCTCTCATTTTTTGGTACATTGTTGCAAACTAAATGACCATCAGCACAAGGAGTTAGACTGACCACTGCAGTTCATCCCATCATACCTCTACTGGTGGCTCCAGTGGCACCATCACAGGCAGTACAGACACCCAGCACATCTGGGTCACAACCTGTCAGTGCTGTCTCCACACCTCTTACTTTAGCTCCTCTGACTGCATCAGATAGCTCTGCCTTGGCTGCTGGTGTAGTGGTACCCACTGGGAGTAGTACTGGAGTTAGCAACTTTGTCACATGTCAAGAGCCGACAAAGATTTTGGAGGATATCATGGAGAGAGACCTTGATGTTGAATTAGTAGAGTTGAAATGGTCCTGTGTTGGATTGCAAAATCAATGCCATGTCCAGCACTGACCCAGGGAACTGATATAGAGCACAGTAATGACAGTTCAGAGGGTGAGTACTAGATTCTCACTGTGCTCAAGGTGAACACTGATGCATCTTCTGATACAGCCTATCTACCCCCAGTGATGGTGTCCATCACTGTTATTGCCTATCTTGTATTCCTCTATGTCTGCCCTGGCTTCATAACCTACCCAACCTACATGATCTCTTATTCCTATGCATCTTTCCCAACAGTCCTCTCTCTACAAAAAACAAAAAAAAAAAAAATGGAAAAAATGGACACCTGAACCACAAAAAACATTACACCCCATACATAGCTCTCCACTTAGTCACTATGTCTACTTGAGACACTTGATTTGGTATAAATGGTAATACATTATCCTGCTGTTGTCACCCATCCCTGCTGTAGTGACTCTCAAAATTCATCAGATTCAGTTTACAAATCTACCTTTATGTGGTGAAGAAGTGAACAGCTATAGTGCTCTCCCAACTCCATCCTGCAGATTCCTTTATTCTTCCCTCTGTGTTCTCTCCTGTGTTTGCACCCCCCCCCCCATTTTCTCCAGTCATCAGAACCCCTTTTTCACACATTTAATCTGGTCAAAAGGTAGATTCACACAATACACAAAAAGACAGAAATGGCTTATACAAAAATCCTTAACCTTTTGTACTCATCATGTGCTTGCAGCTTGGCATTATGCACCAGTGCTGAGTGACAGTGAATGGTGTTTCATGTCCTCTGTCAAAAACTGTCTTTTTGCCATCGTCTGCACTAGTCCGGTTATCTTCCTGCAAATGTGATTAAACATGCTGTGCTATAGGAAGATAAAGTAAAATTACTATACTACTGTACTTTGAGACAGTTACTGTAGAATTATTAGACTGCTGGATATCATGACGCAAGAATTCCTGTGTGGCATGGTGTGATAATTTGCATGTCTGTAAACTGCTGCTTTTGTGCAGTTTCAATTACAGAAGTATATCAAACTGTTAGTTAATGTTATTTTATGTAACTATTATGTGTGCAAGGACAAACATTTTTATTTCTCTCAAATTGCAACACTTCATGAACCAAGCAAGAAAAGGGGAATAAAAACAGGGAACAGCATTTTAACACTGCAGTAGTAGAATATAAGTCAAACATTACAGTCCTACCTATAAAGGAAACTTATTAAATAAACATTAGCCTGCTTTATGTGTTA
This sequence comes from Protopterus annectens, assembly GCF_019279795.1. Lineage (NCBI taxonomy): Eukaryota > Metazoa > Chordata > Ceratodontiformes > Protopteridae > Protopterus > Protopterus annectens. The sequence goes on from NC_056733.1 coordinate 1,936,055,731, forward strand.
ATCTTGTTTCTTCTCTTCTGCCCCTTCTTGAGTCCTGTTGCAAACACTTTATTGTACAGAACATGGGTTAGACATGTCCCATAAATAAAACTTTTTTTGTACGTCTCTGTCCGTGTCTGCATCTCTTTCTCCATCCCACATTCTGTCTTATCACTTTTGACTCTTCCATATTTATTAGGTTGATGGAACCGTATGGGATTTTACAAATGTCATTAATGTAATGTAGCCTAAAGCCTACATTATCCCTTGTTTCTGTATGCTGTCACTGTCCCTTCAGTTCTGAGATTTAAACTTTGTGAAGTAGGAGTTCCCTTGTGAGGTGCTGAGATAATGAGCCTCCTGTCTATAGGCTACTTTTAGTACAGTATCAAGTGGTCTAATCTAGAAGTATGGGGAAAAGTCTGACTGGGTAGTCATCTATTTTCCGTGGAGGTCTGGGTAGAGAAGCTCAAAATTATTACAAAACATTTTAAGAAAAACTCATTTTACACTCTTCAAAACTAATAGAAAAAATATATACATATATATATATATATATATATATAAAATATTTGGGGATTGACTTCTCAACTGAAAATAGAGAATTTTTTATCAACAATATTAAGGCAACTGGAGACCAAATAACAATGGATTTGAAAAGATGGAGTAAGTTGAAGCTACCGATGATGGCAAGAGCAGCGATAATAAAAATGAACGTTCTCCGCAGAATGCTATATATTTTTAGAGCAGCACAACTTAAAATCACAAAATCCTTTTTTAAGCAGTTTCAGATAGGATTGGGGAAATTTCTGTGGGAACCCAGAAAAAACAGAATATCCTATGAGAAACTGATGGCTCCTAAAACGAGGGGAAGGGTTGGATTTACCGGATTTTGAGATGTATTATACAGTGATTCAGGCCAATAGGATTTTAAAGGTGTCTTACTTGGACAGTGAAAATAGAAAATGGATACCCAAATGGGTACTGCTAAATTATAAACAAATAAAAGGGAAGGGAATTAATGTTAAAGCTGTACCATTTTTGAATATAAGAACATTGAGTAAATATGAGTTAATGGAGCACATCAAGGTATGGGCAATGGCGACTCAAACTCTGTTTGCCTCCTTGAACCTTTTAAAATATATGATGATGTTTCAGCCGTTTGATGGGAATCCTAATATGACTATTGGTAATCAACTGATAGACTTAAAGAAATATCCATTTATTAAGGAATTAACTGTAAGGGATTTATACCCCTTCTTAGGAGTAGCAGTACATGATATCTTAAAAGAGATGAATCTTCCCATTTCTTATTTAATTATAATGAGGCAGTTAAAAGATTTGGCCATAAATTATTTTACCAGTTCTGAAATTAAAAAAGAGGAACTAGTTATTTCATGTCATCTGTGGGAAGCATTGCAACAAGACAGAAAATATATATCCTCAGCGTATAAAATGGCAAAAGAGAGAAAATATAATAATCATATTCTGTTATCGAAATACTGGAGAGAGAAATTGCCATCCCTAGACGACAGTAAAATAGTAGAGGCGTTTAACTTAACATTAAAATCCGTATCACTTCAAAAACTGGTCTTTACTCAATTGATGATATTTAACAATGCATATTATACCCATCTAACACTTCATAAATTTGATTCAAAAGTCACCTAAATGTCCACAGTGTGTAGATCAGACAGCAGACCTGTTACACATGTTCTGGAGTTGCAAGTGCATTTATAAATTATGGAATTCATTAAAGTTACAGCTACAAAAAATGGGTTACCAAAACTCAACACTCTCCTGGGAATTTCTGATTTTACATATTCCACCGGAGAATGTGGACAAAACAAAAAAGATTGTAATTATGAATATTAGTTTACTAATGAAACTATATATAGCCACAAATTGGTTGAACCCAGCACAGGTGTCATGGCAAAATTTCAGGCTGTTAGCGATTAAGCATATATTAGCGCACAAATTGTTAATTAGAAATAATAAGAAAAGTATTAACAGCATAAAAATTTGGGAACAAATCTTTAATATTATTTTGGCGTAACGGTTCCTATCCACTTTCCGTTAGGACATTCTGTATGTGTATCAACACATTCTTGGATTAGATAGAATATGTAGAAATAATATAAATTATTGGCTTGAGTTGGTTTATAGTTGTCTATAGTAGATGCTTTTATGTTTAATTTTTTGTTATTTTATTTTCCTGTACTTGGTTAAAATGATATTTATTCTTAATGTATAATAGGGAAATTCAAAATGGAACTAAAACATTGGAAGCAGTATTGTACATAATGTAAATAGTGTGTGAAATGTATAATGGTTTTGTAAAACAATAAAAACGATTATTGAAAAAAAAAGAAAAAATATATACAGTTTAAATAATTATACCAAATTAGACATACTGTGAACACATTGGTTAAGAATATCTACAATTTATATGATAGTAATTTAATATTTAGAGAAATTGTAGCCAATTTTTAGAAAAAATAAAGGTTAGTTAGTATAATACAAACAGGAATTGTGGATATGAAGTGAGAGAAAAAATAGGGTTATGGCATATTTAGAAAGAGATTTAATGGAGAAAGAACCTGATTGAAGTAAGGAAGTGAGTAAAGAAGGATTATGTGTGTAACTGTTGGCTGCATATTTTATTTACCATTATCCAGCTTCTGTCTTAATCTGCTTGATCCCTTTTGTGAACACCTTATTGTATAGAGCAAGACATAACAGTGATAATGATCTTAAACCTAATAGTAACATACAATCAAAGATGGTCAGAAATGGCCTGTAAGCAGAAATCTTTTCTGTCTCTCACTTCCCCCTCTCTTTCTCTGCACCCATTTTCTATGCTGTCAGTTTGTCCTCAGCATTTGCACAATGCCTGGCACCAAGCATCAATACTATTTGATAGTAAATGGTGTTTCATGATTTGAAGCAAACACTGGTGAGTTTTTGTCCTAGACCACACTACTATAGTTACAATAGACTAAAAGCAGTAACGTTTGGTACAGTTACTCTCTTATATCAATCAGGGTAATGGATGTGACATACACCCTAAAGGACATTACTATTGATATAAGTGTGATGAAGGATGGTGCATACATTCACCCTTTCTTTAACCTGTTGTCAAGAGTCCCTTAAAATGTATGATTTTAATGGAGTAAAGTATGATCTGTTATGTAATGAACTAAGATAATCCTTTGATTTATGAACTTTTTTATTAGACTTTCAATGGTTTATATCCAGAAGTATATCATACAAATATTTAATATTTTTCCATATTAATAGTTTATGCAACTGTGTGCAATATGAATATATTATTAACCCACTGCTATCCTCCTTAAGTCCTGAGCATATTTGCACTCTCGTACCCTTTCTTTTTTTTTCCTTGTGGCATAGGCAAGTTTATATTATATAAAAGTAATCAAACCATATTAAAAACTTCATATTTAAAAACAATAAACATTGTATATTTGTTCTTTACAATATAATCAAACCAGCATTACATAAATTGCACAATTTCTGCCTTTTCTTAAACTTCATTCCTACTCCAAAACATTTTCTTGCATATATTGTTCTACAGTTTCCATTTTTTATGCAGTTTACTACGACCATTTCTAAAGATTGCAATTTCTGTTCTTTTATCTCTGTTACAGTTGTCACTATTTCAAGTATGGTTGATTTGGATTTTGATTTCCATTTTTTCACATTGTTTTTTTTTTTTTTTTTGGCAACCACCAGAATCAAACTTAACAAGGCCTTACTATGTTCAGTCAATTCAGATATTGTATCCCAGCTCAAGGAGAAAACATTTTCTTAGATACACTCATTTGCTAGCCATGTATTCCTGAAAAAGTATCCTGTAGGGATGTGTTAAAGTCTGCCAACTCATTGCACTCTGAGAACAAAGGCTCCCAGGTGATTCTTTCTTACCCATTATACCTCCAACATTTGCCATCTGCATGAGGAAAATTTCATTGGAGTCTGCTGGTGTATAAAAATACCTAGGCAAACACTCTATTGCAAAAATTCTAATCTTCTACATTTTGTTGCATATTTGGGAGACATGCGTATGTTCTACCCTTGTTTCTTTCTGAATTGCTTATCTAATCTCTCTTTACAATCTTTCTGACCTCCCCTGACTGGTTCATATAGTTATGTAATATTTTAAATGCTCACTAATTTTCCTTTTTTTAACAGCAGCTTCTGTTCTAGATTCAAGGAAAACTCAATCAGTGCAATTTTTTTTTCATTTAGGATTCCTCTATCCCTTTTTATTTGCCTATAATCTATCAATCCCTGATAGGGAAAGTAATCTCTAGCTTGCAGTCCAGTTGTCTTCTTGGCCTCTTCTCATTCTATTTCCTTTTTCAGTTTGTTCCCAATATGTCATTCTTTAGCCAGCTTACTTCAATAAATCCTAACCCCCTATTGCCTATTCTCTGTATCCCTAATTTCAGCCATTTCTATCAATGGAATCTCCTTTCTTGATTCCCCACATTGCCTTAGTTCTTAGCATGCTTTCTTCAACTTTATGAATATAATATTCTGTATGACTGTTGTTACACTCTTTAAAGATCTGCACTTAAAATCCTGTTCTTTCCTTGTTTCTTGAATTACCCAACTTCATCATTATCCCTTTCCACTTTGAATTGTAGCTTTCTCTTTTTTAATGTATAAGATCCTTAACTGTGTAGCTTTAAAACATCCATTCAAATTAGAAAATCAAAAATCTCTTTAGTCTTATCCCACTTGACACATGCCCTATTCCTCTCCCAGATAAAATCCTTCAACACTTTATTAATTAGCATCCACAACTTCTCTGGTTGATAAAACTATTCCTGACCTGTGTATACAACTAAAGAGATTAAAAAATGTTGCTGTTTGTATCTTGCTATCTATATCCATAATCTTCCAATTTCTTGGTTTTTGATACTATTTAAAAACATGTTTATATATATATATATATATATATATATATATATATATATATATATATATTATTGTAAAAATGTATATTTATAAATATGCTAAAAAATATATGTGAAAAACATATTAAAAAACACAGATTATGAAAACATTTGTAATAATTTATACATAAAATTTAATTGTAAAAATTGTTTTTAAAAAAATCATACTACATGAAATTACTACTTAATACATAATGATTGTTGTTATAAAACATAACAACAAAAAATCAGAGTTTAGCAGACCTGAGTTACAACAGTGGAACTAAAGATATATTGTCATTCAAAGCTGGTGGTGTGTCAGGTTCAAGAACTATTTGCTACAATGTTTCCCTGTATTCTAGCTTAGAATCCCTGGGTCCACCCCACAGGTCCTTAGGTACAGGTTCAATAACAAAGAAGGAAAATGTTGCCCTAGTGCATGTTAACGTATGCCTATATAATGCACTACTTCTGTTTTTCTTAGTAATATCACTGACATACACAAATACACATTTTTTACAATAATACATATATATATATATATATATATATATATATATATATATATATATATAAATACATAAAAACATGTTTTTGAATGGTATCATTTTAACAAATATGCATTAGTTTTTATGTAACAAGTCAGTTTAAACCTAGTAACATGGTGTTTTCTGCTTATTTTACCATATGCCTTTAAGACAAGTCAATTATTTATTTTAATTAATTGTTTAATGAGCTATAAGGGGAATGTGTGTATGGACATTGTTTGCTTTATCTGAAGAAGTCTGGGTGACACTCGGACAAAAACGCTTGTGGTTTTAAGGATTTTGTGTTAATAGAGTGTTTTTCATCTACAGGCATTTCCTGCTTTTATTCTGAGCCTTTTGGTTATATCAAGAATATTTTTTGGTATTTGTGTTGACTTTCTGGACCTACTCCATCTTTTGGTTGCTGGTTTTGTATTATGGAGTCTACTGAGGGGCACAGTACACCTACCAACAATCCAGAAGGAAGTAAGGGAAGTGAGCTGGGAGAATATCCCAAAATAGCTGGACAGTTAACTCAGCTAGCTGAGTTACTTACTCCGCTCAGCCAAGGGTTTATGGCACTTTTTTTCTAATTTTTCATTACCTGGTAACCAGGAAGTTTTACATCATACAGTGTTAAATTTACATCAGAAAGATGCTGTTCCTGGTTTTGGGGTGAATGTGCATGCTTCCGGTATGAATACACACTGTTCTGAAACAGAAAATGATACCAGGAATGTGCCTAATGGATCGCAAAGGGACTTAAATGAATGGCTTCATTTGCAGCAGGCGTTTTGTAAACCTATTAACTCTAATAACTTGACTGAGAACTCGGATACATACAAGGATTCTTTGGACAAATTGCATCAAGCCCTGATCAGGTACAAATCTCTTTGTATAGACAATTCTTATTTAAATGAATGCTTAAAACTATGTATTGTACCTAAAGGGCTTGAGAATTTTCAAATATCCTAACAATGTCTCTAATGGTAGTGATTTCCACAAGGAACTTTTAACAATATTTGATAATTGTGGATTTGATATTATTAAAGCTGTTGTGAGAAATAATGAAAGAGAAATTAGTTGTGTTCAAGAGCAGATTGAAGCTTATACTTTGAAAGTTACTAATGACTTAATGCTTAACACTGAAGCAGAAAAAATAAGTATTATGACTTGAAAGGTCATGTTGACAAGAAATGTGATGAAATTTTGAAAAGAAAATACAAAAAGTTGGATAGGGATAGGGATATTTATGAATATAGGGAAGGTAAACAGTATCCCTTACCCAAAATTCAAGTATATTCACATGGAACTGAATGTAATGTGTATAACAATAATTCTACATACCCTATTCAGAATTTAGAATCTACAGAACAGGATGTTTATGTAGTACCTAATGATGAAATGGTTTATGCTCTACCCCTTCCCCATAGATCAGAAAGAGTATGTAACAAACCTAACAACAGCCAGTTTTACAGGGGCAATTACCAACAGATGGGAGGGGGCTACAGGGGCAAATATCAGAGGAATTAAATACTATTGTTGTTACACAAGAAGATGATTTTCAAGTAGTGACTAGGCATGGATTTCACATTTTTAACAACAGTAATTTAGAAGTAATTGATACTTTTTTAACTTATTTATTAAAGGGTTTAAGTTTGTTCCTAACAAAACAAGTAGTCTTACACAGGTTATTTTAGACTTAAAAATGTTCATCAGGAAATTAAACTTTGAAAATATGTTTGGTAATAATACCACCACACCAGGCTCTTCTATTCCCAAAAATTGAATATTTTCAACCCCCCATTGACCCACAGCTTAGAAATTTGGAATTGGTAATGGAAAATGAGATAAGAAGGACACTGATGAAATACTGATTCTGAAGAAATTGTGTTTCAACCCACAGATTCGGGTTATGGAACCGGACAAGGGAGGGGGTAAAGTCCTTATGGACACGATTTTATTTGAAAGCAAGATGTTTTTTGTCTTGCATGATGATTCCAGATATAGTAAAGTGTCTATTAATGAAATCAATATTTCTTATAAAAAAATTGATCTTGCCCTCAAAGACTTATTTGATTAGGGGATTATTGCTTTTGAGACTTACCAATACCTGGAAAACAATAGTCCTATACATTACAGTTACATTTTGTAACAACAATCATTATGTATTACGTAGTAATTTCATGTAGTATGATTTTTTTTAAAAATACTTTTTACAATTACATGTTATGTATAAATTATTATTAAAATGTTTTCATAATCTGTGTTTTTATAATATGTTTTTTAATATATATTTTTTAGCATATTTATAAATACACATTTTTTACAATAATACGTGTGTGTGTGTATATATATATATATATATATATAAACATGTTTTTAAATAGTATCATTTTAACAAATATGCATTAGTTTTTTTATGTAAAAAGTCAGTTTAAACTTAGTAACAAGGTGTTTTCTGCTTATTGGGTGACACTCTGATGAAAATGCATGTGGTTTTAAGGATTTTGCATTAATAAAGTGTTTTTTGCATCTACAGGAGTTTCCTGCTTTTATTCTGTGCCTTTTGGTTACATCCAGAATATTTTTTGGTGTTTGTGTTGACTTTCTGTACCCACTCCATCTTTTGGTTGCTTTGTTTTATCTTCATTAATTTTATATCCTGAAAAAAATGGAACTGTCTCAGAATTTTCCACAACATTGAGATGCCCTTATCTCGTAATATCAGGTACAAAATAAATATCATCTGTAAATAAAACCAACATTTTTTTAATACAATACTATACCAATTACATACATGAGTTTCTGAGTCACATGTTTTCTTTAATAATGGCTCTAACTATATCTCAAATAACAATGGTGAAAGAGGACATCTCTACCTGTTTCCACTGTTCAGACACAACTTATTAGAGGGTAACTCTCCCACTTTGATTTTTGCCTCTGTTCCCACATACATCATCCTGATTAACCTTATTATTGTATCATGAAATACAAATGCTTCCATTGCACTACTCATAAAATCCATGCTTACTATGTTGAATGCTATCTCTGCATCGAGACATGCCAGCAACAGCGGTATTGTCTTATGTTCTGCTTCCCTCTGGATCATTATTGTACAATTAATGCTGTTTAATATTTGCTTCCCCTCCATAAAACTACTCTGATTTATATCTAGTAATGTTGGCAACACCTCTCCCATTCATTTATCCACTATAGATATCACCACTTTATAATCATGAGTTAAAATTGAAGTGGGTCTATATGAAGCTAAATCTGATGGGTTTTTACAATTTTTAGATATTATAGCCAACACATCTTTTTTTCAGGGATTTTGGTACTTCCCCTTGTTTTACAACACTATTAAAGAACACTTTCTGGATCATTATCACTTTCTTCCCTCCTAGCTTCTAAACCTCTACATGAATACTGTATATTCCTACAGACTTTCTTGTAGATTGGTTATATATCATCATTTTTATCTCATCTATTCTCATCCTATTTTAACTAATTGTTGAGCCTCTAACCTTGGCATATTTAAGTTTCCATAAATATTTCCATTTGTACTTTTTCTTTATTTACCCACTTTTATGCATTATACAAATTTTCATAAAGTGTCTGCACTATATCTAATACTGCTACAAGATCTCTGATTATTTTTCTTATTATAGTCTCCCTATGACTGGCAGCAAACATTTCTACTTACGGTTGCCTAAGTCATTGTGCCAAAATTTTTTGTGCTGTGGAGTTATCAAAAACTGGTTGCTTAACAGCAATCTTTCAAAACTCATTCATATTATCTAGGTACTCCCTTATTTTCTTTTTAGCACTCTGCAATTGCTCCACTTCTTGTTCTGTGAGATTACACTTATACTATAATATTTTAACCAATATCAGCAACTCTAAATAATTATTGTTACTTTTTTTATCTCTTTTTCTTTTATTACTACCATATTTTTAAATTCCACTTTTACTTTATCCCACTTGCAAGCTATACCTCCTGGAGTACTTTGTATCCTCTCAGAAACACAACATTGACTAAAAAAACTGGCCCAAACTTCACCAAACCAGTAAAAAAACATAGAAATTAACCGGACTTCAATGTGAATAAAATACTATTATTTTTATTAGTTAAAATGCATCACATCAGCACTTCCATCTCTCATGGAGACTTCTTCAGATAAAATACACTCACATTCATCATCTTATTTACAAACTAGCTGAAGTTCATCAACCAGTCATGAAATGCTATTAATTAAAAAATCCCCTGTGTTAAAGGTGTACAAAGCACATATTTCAATCACAAGTACTTGCAGAAACATTTTTCAGAATAGAATAAACTATGAAACATAAATAAGAATACATAAAAATCATGTTGAATTCCTTTAAAATTTATGTTAACAAATCTGCCTTTTCACTCAGTATGGGTTTGCGAGATACTTGGTCATTCAGACCTGGGGGGGAGTGATGCATTAAGTTGAAACTGCCAGACAAATTCTCTTTTCAACAAATGTCTTTGCCAATCACCACCCCTGGAATGAAGCTGCACTTTTTCCAGTATACCAAAGCTAAGCTTAATAAAATTACTACACACAACTGAGTGCCTGTACAATGCATTGACTTTCTTTATCTTCCTTATCTCATAAAGGTGCTCATAAATTCTTGATTTCAAAACACTCTCTGTCTTTCCAACATAGTCTCCTGAACACCTGTCACATTTAGCTTGGTACACTAGTTTGTTGGTATTACAATTCCCTTTCACAAAGGAAACCTTGGTATGCAAAACTTTGTCCAAAAACATTGTTTTCTCTTTCATAATGTGCATACAGTATGTACAACTACCACAAGATATGCTACCAGTACCAACATTTTTGTCTGTTTGTTTAACATTTTCTAAGATATATTTAAAGTTCCTACCAGTTTTACTTACAAAAAGGGGTTCAGGCCCAACCAACTGGGAAATGTCATTATTAACTTTAAAAATACTCCAGTTCTTTTTTATAACTTCCCTAATCTCTTGGGAATAAACATTGCATTCCACTACTAAGGTTTTTTTTATATTTGTTGTCTCCCTTGTTCCTATTTTGATTAGTAAAATCCATCCCTAACAAGGGTGGATACTTGGTACCCCAACCTTTCCTTACTTCTTCAAAAATACTATCCACCATCTTCTGGGGATATTTCCTTTCTATAAACATTTTCTTCAGTATGTCATACTATTAATCGAGTTCTTTAATATCAGAGGCCATTCTTGCCACTGGTATGGCCTGAACCTTTACCAGTCATTTCTTTTGATGGTATGGATGATTGCTACTGTAGTGCAGGAATGCATTGCAAAAGGCTTCTTTCCTATAAAGGTTGGAAATGAATTTGTTGTGCCATTGGGAAATCTTAACATCCAAGTAACTAATACTCAGAAAGTCCCAAGAATGTGTAAACCTAAAGTAGCAACTGCTACCATTCAAATGTTTCATAAACTCACTAATCTAATCTTCTGTGCCACCCCACAGAATAAAAATATCATCCAAAAACCTCACATAAAGATGTAGGTGCTTGGCAAAGAAACTCTTCAGAATCATCCTCCCATCCCAGCATGAAAATATTAGCAAAGGTGGGGGCACAGGCTGCCCCCATCACAACTCCTCTGATTTGCTGGTAAAAGTCACCTTCAAAATAGACAAAATTATTGTCCAAAATGAGTTCCATTAGCTCGACTAAGAGCCTAATCCTGTCTTTTTAAAGGGAAGAAAATTGTTGCATGAAGTTATAAAAAAGTTCCATCCCCTCAATTTTAGGAATACTAGTAAAGAGGTCCACTACATTTTTACTATGTTGTATTCTCCCTAATAACTCCAAAATAATTTCCACTGCTCATATCTCATATTCCTCTCTTTTTAACAGGTTGGTTGAGAAATGCCAATGTTTCATCTTTATTTCTTTGCCCTGCATTTTATCTTTGTAATTATTGGCAGATGATCTAAAATAGTTATTGGATATGTGACAAAATTCACAATTAAATGCATGTGTTCCTGTGAAATATAATTTCTGTCTACCCTAGCCCAGTTATTGCACCTTGGAGAATAATGTGTAAATTAGCCCACTTATTGTACCTTAAGGAATAATGCATAAGTTCTCTCTGAGTTCTCACTACTGAATTAATGCCTTCCATACAAAATATTTTCATAAATGTTTTCAGAAATCTTTTCTCTTTTGGTATATTTTCCCTTCTAGGCCACCCCAGATACATCTTCATTGTTGTAAATCAAATTCCTTCCCCCATCTATAAGTAATATTCCCTGTTGAAAGCTGATTATTTCTCCCAATAATTTAAGCTCAATAATAGCAGTTTTAAAAAGAATATAAATACATGACATTATAATCCTAATCCCTTGCCAGTAGCCCCTTACTGCCACAAATCTGCCAGTATTATCTTGTTCCCCTCTTCTATAAGTAGCTTCTCAATAATTAATATAAGTATTATTTTCCTTTCTCTCTGATGTTGTGTTGAATATCCATACTGAAATCCCAAATTTACATGGCCAGTTCTTTCCAAATGTGTCACCTGTAGCATTACTAATTGCACTCTGCATTTCTGAGTGTAATTAAATATTCTTTCATTTTTGTCTGTATCTGTGAAACTATTCACATTCCAACATAATTTGGAAAGTGTCGCCCTTATGATAGGAAGAAATTATTCCCACCTGTTATAAATGCCTATTACCATCTTTTGTCTTACATGCACCCACAAATGTTTGGCAGGTTAATAGTTTATACAGTTTTTTTCTTATCATCAGCATTAAACTATCTCATATTTTGCAAGACATTTTGATTTAATGAAAACCCTCAAAAAAAAAAAACACTCCAGACCAATTCCATAATCTGCTAATGTAATACAAACACACAAAACTATGCATAACTTAAAATGATGATGTCTAACCATCTTAACAGGAATGGATGTCTGAAATAGCTGCAAACACAGGCCTTATTAACCTAAAATTGAGGTTATCCATGCAAACATGAATGCTATTGTCTGTGCTTCTACTGTGTCTTGTTCTTTTTTTTTTCACTTTCCAGGTATGAAGAAAAACAGCCTGCATTCTTTCAGAAAGCATTAACCTCTAGTCTTGAAGAGTTCTGGCTTTTTATTGCCCTGTTATTAGCTTATCTCCATGGAAACATAAGGGAAAAAGGTGGTTCTCAGCTGCAGGTTTCTAAAGGCAAGCTGAAACTATTGCTAAAGTGTAGTGTTTCATTATATTCAGTTTTCTTTTCTATCTAGCCTTTTTGCAATGTAAAGCCTACATTTCTTCAGGGGCGGCTCGTGGCATCGGACTGCCGGTCTGCAGCCCCCTCAGTTGTTTTGGTCACCGTCTTTTAATTTAATGTATAAAAAAAAAAAGAAATCTTTTTTTTTTTTTTGTAGTTTAATTTCGAGTCCGCGACTCGAAAGTATGCGCATGCGCATCCGCGACTGGAAAGTATGCGCATGCGCATTGCGCACCTTACCCGCGGTTGTAAGCAGCTTTTTTTTTTTTTTTTTTTTTCATTGCAGCCCGGCGGAGCAGTTAAGGCATCATTGTGATGCCCAGAAGTCTATGCGGCAGCGGTTTCAAACCGCATAGACTCGGAAGGGGATCGGACTGCGACGTCCACAGGCACATCAGTCATGACATGCCTGCTGAGCTAAAGCCTAAATACTTCTGATTGGTTGTCGCTCTCTTCCCGGGCTTTATGTGCTGGGAAGAGAGCAAGAATCAGTCAGTTCAGTTTGGCTTAGCTTAGGAATCGAGGTTCAACTTTAATTTTGTGATCATCATTGTATTTTTTTTTTTATTTTTATTTTCGGAATCGTTTTTTTTTTTTTTGTGGATTTATTATCGTTTACTTTGGGCAGCGGAAGAAGAGCAGAAGAAAGAAGAAGGAAGAAGAAAGAAGAAGAAGAAAGTACAGAGTGAAGGACAGGTGCAGAATAGATGTAAGTATGTTAATTGTTAACTCTTCTAAAACTGATGTACATAAACCATGCAAAAAAATCAGCTATTTTATGCACATTGTAAACAGTTAAAACATGCTGGCTACAGGCAGTTACTTCTGCTTTCTCAGTAGGGATTATAAAGGATGCCTTTATATCTGGTCTAGACTTTGCTGGAGAGATGCTATCAGAATGGATTTTTTTCAAATTGATTTTTATTTTAATTGTAAACAGTGTAAATGGTTTATTAATATGTTTTAGTATTTTAGAATGGGGACTGTTCTAACAGGCAGATTTTTTTTTTGAGGGAGGTGGTTTCCTACTCATTCTATACTGCTTTCTGTATTTTATTGTATTTTTTCTGTATGTTTTGGTATATTCATTATTGTGGTGTTTATACGTTTTGTTGTATAATTTTGGATTTATATGGCTAGTATTTCTAATGTTCTGTAGTGCTGTGCTTGCAGTTACTTTAGTTCTTCTAGTGCAGGACTTGGTTAATTATTGTAAATAGATTCAGTGGGGGAGGATAAAAGATAGAATTTTAATGAACCCTTTGATTCAGCAAGGCTTAACAAGGTAGGGAAGCCTTAGCTCACCCCCCCCCCACACACACACATTATAATAAGACTTTATAATTCAGAGACTGCCCTTCTGTTGATGTTTCTCTTTTACTGGGGGCTTCAATCAAGAGTTCAGTCTTTTAGGTAGCGCTGCATGATAATGTGGCAGTTTGATTGGTGGCTAATGCTAATTAGCTATGTGTTCTCCCCTGGAAAAGTTTATGGCTTCCAACTTGTTTGGCTGAGAGATTCAGAAATTGCTATTTTGAATAAAATTTTACTGCAGGAGGAAAAAGTGACTGCTGTAAAAACATCACGGCTAGCTCACTCCTATGGGAGTACTCTTGATGCAGGTAAATTAATTCAAAATGTGGGGGTTGGGGGTGTACTGGTACATGTGTGTGTGTGTGTGTGTGTGTGTGTGTGTGTGTGTGCGTGTGTGTCTCTGTAGAGGCATGAATGAAGCTGCATGAATGTGTATGTGTGTGTAGTAAATGCTTGTTTATTGATGGGTAGATATGGATGTGTTTGTAAGAATTGTGTGTAGGGGGTGCCTTTTCATATATGATGCCTGTGCCACTAGGACAAAGTACTAGTGCAGATAGGTCTGACAGTGCTAATGTGTTATTCAGAGACATGCTAATGACTTTATTTTTCTCATAGTGGCCATAGCTACTTCCGAATTACTTTTTCTCACCATTGTGCTAGCTGACCAACTTGCACTGGGCAATTATGACTGATGAACCTGTTTCTGAATCCTAGGAAAAGTCTTTCTGATCTGGGTATACTGGTGTTAGCCAAAATACATTGCACTCTAGGTCACATGCATTTTTATCATATTCTTGTATCTGTGTCCATTGATCTACATATATTAGACTCTGAAAATGATCACTATGTTCACAGCAGGAAATATATATATTACATGATGGAAGAGCTGGTATCTGTCCTAAACATGTTGAGCACACACCTCTCAACTGGCCAGAAATTTGCAGAATAGCCCAGATTTTGACTTGTCCATTGTAAAATTTTTGATTTTCTGGTAAATCAGTGAGTACTGCAAACAGTCAATGCCAGGCATTTGAATTTCATACGTCTTATTTTGAACATGCATATTTGATGCAAAACCTGTTGTTCTATTAACCTTTTAAGTGCTTTAGAGAAATATTTAAAACTGTCCCTAATTTTGGCCTTTTGTTCCACCACTATTTTTGCCTTTGCCTAGAGTTCTTGTGCAAAGAAGTTGACAGTTATGGTTAAACATTTACTCTGAGGAACTCAAGCCATGTGTAATGCCAGTACATATATCACATAACTTCAATGTATACTTGCCCTACAGAAATTACATTGAATGGTAGCACTCAGAGATTTGTTAGGATTACCCAAGAAGAGAAATTCTGCAAATCAGCTTGCTAGCAACAAGTGACCAAATGGTTTTCATCTGTTAAAAGATAGCGCAAGTCAGCAATTTTTTTTTTAACTTGCATTCACCTCTGTTTATAGTAAATTACTAGATTATACTACATCAAGGGTATTCTATGTGCCTTTGCCCACATAACCTTTTATTGTATAGTATACTATGTCAAGAGGTAGAAAGAGCATTTTGAAAATATCACTGATATGGGATGTTAGAACTACATAATTCCTGTGACTGAAATGTAACCTTTAAAGTAAAACTCCAGTGATTAAAGTATATTATTTCATGTAAATAAGTATGTGAAGCATTGATCCCATTGCACCATAACCACCCCGTCTTGTTGGCCACACCCATCCAGCTGTCTCCTGCAGCCCCCCTATGATTTGAAGTCACCAGCCGCCACTGCATTTCTTAATACTAAAAAGAAAGAAAAAAATGGAATCTGCTTACTTTAGTATTTATATCACATGCAAGAACAACTAAAGATTCTTTACTGTAAAACATACAATTTACATTGTGAAAAGTTTCATAAAAATACTGTTAAGAACAGAAATTGTTTTATTTACAGTTACCTTTCTCCTTCCTCTTCCCCTGCCCTCAGTGTCCTTCTAAACATTAATGACATGAAGTGAGGCAAATTCCTTTCAGTTCCCCACAAGTTTAACAAAGTCAAAAAAGTACACTCTTTCCACTTTTTTCTTATACAGCCATATTTCACAAATGTGGTTGATGCTTTGTCTTCTCACATTTATTCACTAATTTCCATGTTGCTTGTCTTCCTTTTGTTCATTTCCATTTCTCAACTGCAGATTCCAGTTATTTTATTTATTTATTTAACATTTGTTTACCAGGAAAGTCCAATTTGGAATGAAGCCAATTTTCAGCAGAGACTCAGGAAGAAACACTCCAGATGCATGTCTTTGAATTGAGGGAGGAAACTGTAGCAACTGGAGGAAACCCACATGAATGCAGGGAGGACATGCGGACAGTTCCAGTCCAAAGTACTCCCAGTTCTTCTAATTAACTGCTGTGCTTTTCTGTTTCACAGGCATTTTTCTTTGGAACAGTGGAAATGTTTTACTAGCAAAGTCTCTACATGTGCTTTATTAGCACACTAATGAGAAACACAGTTCCTCCTGCTTGATGGCTCACATTTTGTTAAAAAAAAAAGCTTTGCATTTTCATCCCTAGCCTGCTCTGCATCAAAAACTTACTTTGGTCCTCCAGGAAAACAAATTCTGAAGACAGCTGGATATACCAGCTTGAATCTTACACCTGCATCTCAACATTGCTTGATTGTTGGAATAAATATATTTCTGTTCTGCCCACTGTACAGTGAAATACTCATTTTTCACAAAGAGTCTGTTATCACCAACTTTTAACAATTTACCCTTTTGCCACAGTTTTTTTTTTCAGGATTAGCTCTTTCTGCTGGTAGGTTTGCATTTTTACTGATACAGGTCTTGGATGATTTTTCATGGCCAGGTTTGGAGCATACCCACATTCTTGCCTTTTCAGTTAACAGTTGCTACTGTTTTAAACTAGACCATTTGCTTATTTTTGCCTTTATAAAATTAATGGAGTCTGTTCCTTCTAGTTTTTCTGGTATAGCAGAAAATATCATATTTTCCCTGCATGCACTACCCTCTTATTCTACCATTTTTGAAACTTCTCTTCTTGAACTGTTTCATATTCAGCCAGTCTTTTTTATCACTTATACCTGTTATGTTTGCTGTTTTATCACAATATCTGAATGTCTGTTTAAAGCGTCTTCATTTTTTCAAGCCTTTTCCTGTTGTGTGGATATACCCCCTTCAGTGTGTCATTTATTTTAATCTGCTTTGAGCACATTTGATCTATTTTTTTCTCTAGATTACTGGAAGCCATGTCTTTTACCAGTGCTCAAGTTTGAACTGCTTTTTGCTGATGAAATGCAGGATTCTTCTAAGTTAATATTTTCTCTTCACCTTTTCCAGTTGATTTGTTTCAGGCCGACTTTGTTTCTCCTTTGCTGGCATCCTGGCAGTGTACTTACCAGCTTGTAACTGTTTCTGCCCTTATCTTTCAGTTTCTTTTTCACACTGGGAGAGCTGAAGTTAAGCTGTTATTCAGTGTGCAGACATCTTGGAAAGCTCCTCCTAACCCTTCCTGATCCATATTGGAAACACTTTATTATATGGAGCGATATCTCAAAATTATACAGCGTTTGAAAGGATGCTAACATTTCTGAATCTTACTCTGCGGCGTGTTCATCACAAAATATGTGAATTTATGGCAAATCCTTGATGACTGAAGTCATTAAGTAATGCCATGCATTTGATTTTTAGACTTTAATAGGGCAGAAAATGCATTAGTCTAAGAAAATTGTAAACTTATAAGGGTTTGTTTGTCTTTTTCGGCTTTTCCCAGTTAGGGGTCGCCACAGCTGAACTTCAGTCTGCTAATGATTGGCAGTCAATTTTTATTGGTGCTGAGTTGCCAGCCTGACGCCCAACCTTCAGCAAAGGCACACCCATTCACGCATGTCTTTCAGAGGCCACTCGACTGCGGGGAGGACATGCAGACTCCACACAGAAGGCACTCCAGCCAAGAATCGAACAGGAGAACCTCTTGCTGTGAGCTAACAATGCTACCGCTAATAGTTAAAAACTGTCCTCAAGTTTTGGCTTTTGTCACCCATTATTAATTGCCTTTCTATGTACTGAACCTGTCTGAATAATCATGATGACAACCCTAAGAGTAACACACCACTAAGGTGTGCAATTGTTTCTCTAAATAATTCTCATTGTATGTCTCTATCCCTGTTTCTAAACCTCTCTCTTTCTCTTCCTATCCCTTTTGTCTTATCAGTTTTTCTTTACAGCATTTGCATGATGCCTGGTGCCAAGCAACACTTGTAATTTAAGGGAAATGGTAGAACTTGGCTTATGGCAAAATCTTGTGGTTTTTTGCCTTCAGGTGCATTAGTAGGGTAATGCAGTGGTGCAGAGATTAGAGTTGTCACCTACAGCAAGATGTTCTTTAGTTCAATTCTCAGCTGGGGTGCCTTCTGTGTGGAGTCTGCATGTCCTCCCTGTGTGCACGTGGTTTCCTTTGGGTGCTCTGGTTTCCTCACACATTCCAAAAACATGCATCTGGAGCATTTCTCCCTGTGCTTCCTCAGGAAATGGGCTCTGTCCCACTCAACTTTCCTGATAAGCAAATGTTAAATAAATAAATAATGTTGTTGAGTCTTTCAGCTTTTCCTGGTTAGGGGTCGCCACAGCGGAACTCCGGTCCGCTAATGATTGGTAGTTGATTTTTACATGCTGAGTTACCAGCCCTGATGCACAACCTTCAACGAAGGTATGCCCATTCATGCATGTCTCCACACAGAAGACGTTCTAGCTGAGAATCGAACCGGACAGCATCTTACTGTGAGGCAACAATGCTACTGCAGCACCACCACCGCAATAATAAATAAATAAAATAGCGTGCTGCCCCTTGCACTACTCTTCTTAGCTTCTCTGCACTATGCAGTGACAGGCTGATGGCACTATGAGGAGACGGTTAGTATCATCCATTGAACAGGCTCTAGAATGCTATAATGGTAAGCAGTGTTATGAAGCATGCTGCCCGCAGACTTCTTTACTTCTTAGTATTTCCATAGACTAGGTTTCCACAAGCATTAACATGCTTGTTCCCTTATATGTGTTAGATAATAATTTACAAAATGCTCCTACCTTCCTAGAAATTACTGCAGGACATTAGGTACAATCCAAGATTTGTGTGTTTGCAAGCATAGTACAATAGGAACATGCGGACAATATTGCTGCTGTACAACACATAAGGTGATGGGATCAATGTGGTTTCATTTTCATCTATCTTCTCAGCTATTTTAATTATGACACATCCATGTGTGTTATACATATATTGACTTCATTACTCAGGCACATCACAGAAACACATGCAGTTACATAACAATTGCATAGTAGTCACATCTCACAGCTATACAACATGGCTCAAACATATGGGCAGTCACCAGATATTAGTGTTGTGTAGCAATACAGCTGCATCATCCATATTGTGAGTAATCCGCTGCAAGTATCATGACAAATGTGTAAATCCATGACTCATAAAACATTAACATAACACATCTCTGTTCTGGATTTCATCAGGATTGTGCCTGTTTTTATGTCTGTACTCCTTATTTGCACATAGTGTGGCACAAAGAACCACAGACTGTTAATTCTTGCTCTAAAATTTCCAAATGAGATTAGGCATGCATTAATACCTTGCCATAAGTTGAGCAATTGAGCTTGTCAGTTATTCACTTCTAGGAGAGAAGTTAAAAAAATAATGTGAGTTGCTTGCATTACTTCTGTATTTGTTAATTGACTGTTGTACTCAACATATGTGGATTTCACTGTCATGTTGACTGAACACTGCATTCTGTAAAGTTATATCTCCACTCAACATTTAAGCTGGGAAATGATGCACAATTGCATGGAATCTTTTCACACATAGTTCATCAGTGACATTTAACAGTGTAGTCTCATTTTTTTGACCTGCCTGTTTGTATTTATATTGCACATTCTCCAAACATGAGCAAATTCAATTGAACATGACACAACAGATGATTAATGTTTGCATACAAGCATCCTTAGCTGAACACCTATGAATGCTTGGTTGTGAACGATACTATGAAACAGTTATATGTCACTCACCCTACCAAAATGTACATGAATGACAAGACAGATAACTTATCTGAGCATTATGTAATTTCTTGTGATTAGTACGTTGCTGTTATTGCCTCTCAAGGCATATGTCTTTTCACCCAAACACTGTGATGCACACTTGCTTCTCTGCAATACATTGACTACACTGATGTAATCCTTACACATGGCCATTTTCACACTTTGCAAGTCAGACTTCTCTTGTTGCACTTGCAGTTAATACCATACTTTCTTGGTTGGGTAGATAGGTAGGTGTTTGACTATATCACTGCCTAATTTTCATGAGTGTGTGTGCATGCATCTGTACTGGACTGTATTTACCCACTTATCAGATGTGTCCACTTACATTCAGGAGAAATATTTAACTCGAGAGTGTACCCCCATCAACTTCTTTAATTTTCACCAAGAACATCTCAACAACACACTGATGGGGTCATCCTTTCAGAAGTGCGTGATCTCACTGTTGACATCAGATTTCTCCTGTGATACTTGCAGTTAATACCTGGATCTCTTGATTGTGTAACTACATATGTAGGTTGTTCAAATGCAACCATCATGAAATTGTGTGTGACATAAAATTATGTCAGGTAAGTAGAGATTCATTAACAGATGTGCTTTACCCACTTCCACTCAGGAGAGGCAATCATTTTACCCCGCTTTAAACACAGACATATACTCTAGAACACACTGATGAGATCATCAATGTTTTCAGTAACTGTACAAAACAGAATAAGACAAGAAGAGATGTGAAAACATATTGAATAATGATCTTGCATGGGTATTGTATTCTATATCATTCAGTATACGTACACATTTGAGGGATGTCAGCAGTCTTAAACTCATCCCCCCATCAGCTAAGGAGGTCCTTCTTGCATCATTTCAGGTCACTATAGTGGACACAGCAATTATCTCCAGTTCATGGGATGACAATTGCAATGCAGACAACCTTGGCTACTCTGTTCAAAGAGTCAGTGTTATACTAAGACCCAGTGTAGTCCCCCTGCAGTAGCCTATGTCTGTAGAGCTTCACGGTGAGTGCCACAAATATCCTGGACTCCTCCACACCCCACATCTGTGGTCTTTTTTTTTTTTTTTTTTTTGTATCACCCCACCCTTTCTCTCTCTCACTTTTTTTGTGGTGGTAGGAATATTTTATAAGGCTAAAAATGATCTGTTGTCATACATTTCTTTTTATAAAACCTGACATGCAGCACGAAGTGGTAGGCTGACCACTGCATATCATCCTACTATGCCACTACAGGTTGCAGCAATGACACCCAGCACTTCAGCGTCCCATGCTGTTAGCACTGCCCACACCAGCCATGCCTGCAGAAGTGAAGTAGCAACTCTAAAGATGAATTGGTACCACATTCCAATCTCACATAACCATGCCAAATGCATTTGTATGATGGTAAGTGCAAAGAGGCATTTGTAAGAAAGATGAAAGGTAGGTAGTCAAACAGCAATGAAGGTGTGAGCCATGGCAGTGAGATTTGCCTTATGTGATGCTGAACATTTTCACACTTTTTCAAATGGTCAACGATGACAGCCTCAGTAGGGGGCTTGTTATCCCTGGTGTTTTAGAGGTTAAATAGGATGGCTTGGCACATAACTTTCTGGAATTACACACTGTAATAAGTTAGTTGACCAATGTGGGAATCAAAACTAAGGAATAAATAAGCATACATTTCAAGCAAAGTGGTTATTTGTCAGTGCTACAGGAGAACTCATTTCAACCATGTTTGTTACAGACATCTGCTGAAGATAGACAGTGTTCTCTTACTACAAGGCCATCAGTGACATTAAGATTGTTTTCATAGCTTTCAAAGTGCTTACACCTTTTTATTGTAAGTCCACTCTGCCTGATACAAACACTTCAGAGAAAACTGTCACTTCAGTACTGCTTGTTGCTGTTGCTGCTGTTGTTGTTAGACCAGTCAAAAACAGTTGCAAGCCATTAGCAGTTAACAGTTGTTATCATTCCTCCCCGCAGACCTAGAGTGTGCACATGCAATTGTGTAGCTGCATGCACCATTTTATATCCCCTACACCAAGTGATTTTTTTTGGTAATCAGGAATGCTAATGATTTCACACCTCATTTGTATATCCACAGTGCTCAGATGGCTGAATCTACACTATAGTAAGGTAATGGTCCAGCTATCTGATTGAATTCAGGCAGAACATTGTTAAAAGTTACTTGGAGGAGATTCTTCTACAAATTAATGAACTATTTCATAAGTTATGTTTGCCCTCTATACACCTACATATTCATATTTGGAATATATGTCAATATGCAATGGAAAAAATGTTGCAGTGTCTGTAATTTTGAAATTGTATTGCTGCTATACTGCAGATATGGCAGTTTGTAGTGCACCACCCTACCCTGTGAGAATGATGACTCTGTCATGGGCTTTGTTCATTTCTGTTTGACTTAGGGTTGCATTTATGTGCCATGCACAGAACAGATAGGTACTTGACTGACAGTATGCAGGTAGTATATCATTTTACACATTTGTTTGTGTACTATGGATTACAATCTTACCTTGACATTACTACAGTTATGAATCATGTGCTTTGGGGATGTTTCTGTCTGATGCTATCTGTACACAGAAATTATATGGGTAAATGGCATTTGTGGACATTAGATAGCATCACTTTTGATATTTGTATGTGCTTACATTGTTATGCGTGTTCCTTTGTTGGTGAGTCTATGTGCTATTATTTGTCTTGTGTTGCTGGGTGTGTGTACCGACCATAGAAGTAGTATTTGAATAACTATTTGTATTTACACAAGTAGTCCTGTTCATTTAGTGACACATGCACATAAATAAAAAACTAAATGCTGACAAAGGATGTCAGACGGACATAAATGCAGCAATGTAACAAATGGCAGTTAATGGGATAAATGCTTATAAAATGATGGGATAAGATAGCAGTTAACAAGTACAGTAGATATGTTAGGGAATATACTGCAGTAACTGCATATCAGACTTGAATCCAGAAAGTTATCTGTTGTAGCCAGCAGTATGCTATATTCCCCACCTATGATTTAAAAATAAAAACAAATGAACCCTATAATTGTTGTCTCATGCACTTCAGAAAGGGACATTATTGTCACATGTAACCATAGAAAGAGTAGTGTAAATTTACATGTGTAAGTCAAACATGTTTTTTATATTAATGTAAATTATACACAGTAGTATGAATACAACCAAGCAACCTAGATGAATGGTTGCCACTATACATGATCCATGACATGCTCAGTAATATTGGTGTTACTCACATGATTATATTGAGATTTCCTAGATACACCTGTGTGACAGGCGTATGAAAGTACTCCGCCATTGTAATGTCTACTGTGGGAACAATAAAAGGTAATGCATTACATCCACATGATTGCTATTAGAACACACACACAAGTTAAAGAACTGCAAGGCTGTCATTGCCTTATGTGTATGAAGGAAAAACACTGATGTTGCTATATGATAGTGTACACACCCCAGACAATGTTGAAATTCTGAGAAGAATCATGGACACATAATCATTCAAATGATAATATTAAGTGATGAAAAAAAGCATTTTTTTTCATCAACCTGTATGTTGTGAATGGTACAAAGTTTGTAGCAGATGCGACATATGTACATGTAAAATGCAGCATGGTAATATAGCATAAATGAACATGCCCGTATACCAAGGTACAACCAAATATAGTCAGTCCCCTGCTAAATGGTTTGTTTTGGAACATCATGATATATATCAATATACATGCATGCATACATACATACACATATTTCAAGCACTGGCATTAATGGCCTTCTAGCCTGCCAATATACCAAAACTGTTGTTCCCATAATAAGTGACCAGGCTGTTCTTAAAAACATATAAATTAGCACTTGCTTTAGTGTAATTTTGTAGTCTTTTCCATGCATCAGCTGTTCTCTGAGAACTAATTAGTACACTTCTCATTCCTATAGAACCTTCTTCATAGGTTGTCTGGTAATTCTGTACTACTTTTTGATAAATCCAAACATTCCCAGAGGTAGTTGTCTCTAAATGCCCTATATACCTGAATAAGGTCTCCTCTTAAATATCTATAAGACATACTGTACAAGTTCAGTTATTTTTAATCTTTCATAATAACTTAAATTTTCACATCCATGGATGCCCTAGGTATATTTCTGCGGTACTCTCTCCATTTTACTCATGCTTGTTTTCTTATAAGGTTTCCATAGGTTCATAGGTGTTTACAAGGCTAACAACTGCAAGGGCCTTTTTAGGCCTAGCCATGCATTCCAAATCTCTGACAAGTTCTGATGTCCTTAATAAGTGTAAGCATAGGCCTGGGAGATGAACCATTTACAGGTTACCTGTGTCCGTTAGAGACATAGGTGCCAAACCAGGGATCAATTTCCGGTTTCCCATCCAATTGTCCAAGTTGCAATTGAATTGAGTTAGGGAGGAACTCTGCTTCACATGGATGAGGAGCCTGTCCCATAGATGGGGTAGTCTCTGGGGTACATATTCATCTCTCCAGCAGGTCCTATTGATATCACAGGCAAGGTTTACATCTTTTTAATGGCTCATTCTGGTGCTGTTTGTTTTGTGGATATGTAGGTCTATTAGAGTGGGGTCTGACAATGTCCTGTATGTCAGGCATAGATCTCTCCTCAAAGCAAGTAGGAGACAGAATAAAGGGATAGGGCCTTGAGGTGGTCTGCATAGGGCATTCTACTTATACCCTGTATTCTTTTAGTGAGGAACCTCTGTGGATGTTCCAGTTGTTAAATATGCTTGGTTAGGTACATACCAAAGGGGACATTGTACTCAATGTTAGGTCTGATGAATGCTGAATACATTGGAACAATGACTTCCTTGGTTTTAGATGCCATACCTTTGTTTATAAGTTGCGCAACATAGAATGATTTCCTCACCACTGCAGACACATGATTGTCATAGGCTAGAATACTATGTATGTGTTTCCATAAGTCTCTGACTACTGGGTCAACTCTAAGGGATGTGTTTTTGATGTGATAGTTACCAGGGATGGATGACTTCCCAAAGGATACTGTTATACATTTAGTTTTAGTCCATGGCTTTGACATGAGTTGTTTGTCTGTGTCAGACCCTTCTGGAGAACACTTGTGTCAGTGTGAGATTCAACAACAGCTCCTAATTTGCAATCATCTGCAAATGTAGTCAGCCAGAGACCACTGAAATTGGCCTTGACTTTTGAGAAGTAAATGCCAAAAAGGAGTGGTCCAAGGACTGTTCCCTGAGGGACTCTACTTGTAATTGGCTTCCTTGTAGAGGTGGACTCTCAAATTCTAACTTCCTGGGTCCTGTCTGTGAGCCGGTTGGCTATCCACCAGGTGACATACAGGTTTGTACCTAACCTCTTGAGTTTGTCAAAAATGCCTGAGTGAGTTATTGTTTCAAATGTTTTGGCCAGGTCAAGGTAGGCAGTGTAAATGCTTTTTCCCCTCATCCATTGCTTTGGTGACCTTCCCAAAGAAGTCCACCAAGCTGAGTAGGCATGATCTGCCCTTGACAAAACCAAACTGGTTTGGGTCCAGTGTCTGGAGGTTTACTATATCTCTATTGATCATCTCCATAATAATTATTTCCATGGCTTTACATATAAGACTAGTGAAACTTATGGGACTGTAGTTTCCACGGTCTGTAGATGGCCCACCTTTGTGCAGAGGGATGACTATTGCCTTTCTCCATTCATGAGGCATGAAGCCTGTTTGGAGGCTACAGCTGAATAGTAATTCCAGAGGCCCTGATAGGTCATGTTTCATGCTATTTAGAAGGCATCCTGGGATATTGCCTGGGACCATTGATGCAGCTTTTTTGGTCTTAGAGAGAGCATTAAAAACCTGTTCCCTAGTAATAGTAGGGGGAGTTATATTTGATGATATTTCCTAAGAAATGTTGAGGGGGACAGAGGGACAAAGTTGGAGCTGAATTTATCAGCCAGGAGGATTCATATGTCTTTTGGCTCAGTATAGGTGGCTCTATTTACAATGAGTTTTGCACACACTTGTGTATTGCCTTTGAAACTGCGTACATAGCTAAAGAATGTTTTGTGGTGGTCTTTAGCCTGGGAGGCCAAACTTACCACAAATTTGGCTTTGGTAGAATTTATTTGTCCTCTGAGTTGTTTTAGTTTGATGAGAGAGCTTTTATCCTGATGGGTGCTGCACCTCCTAATTTTTGCCATGATTTTCTTCCTCCTGTTTTACAGCCTATTGATTTTGTGATTCCACCAGGGTGGCTTGTTTTTTGAGTTAATTCTGTACTTCCTCCTGGTGGGCACAGCTGCCTCTATGCAGCTATTGCCATGCCTGTACAGGGAATCTGTGAACAGTTCTGCATAGGCAGCAGTGTTCTCAGGGTTTATGGGGCTTGAAATTTTGCCAGGTTCTCACTTAATAGCAGGAGGTTAGCCTTAGAATAGTTCCTGAATATTCCAGGTTTAGCTGAGGGTCCAGGATTTATTTTTATTTCAAAGGAGAGCATTTTGTGGTCTGACCTTACCAGGGAAGGCATTAGAGTAGGGGGTGTGGAGTACTCTAGTGAAATAAATGATACCAACGAAAAAAACTTGAACACTGTAGAGAAAACCAGGAAACCAAACAGACAAGTGTTGTTTAGCGCTTTCATCCACAAATTTAATACGTGAACTTCTTCAGAAACACTTACACAATGAACCCAGTTCCTTAAATACTGAATAATACAGGAAGTGACCTCATATTGATTGAATCACTTTTCCTTAAATACTGAATAATACAGGAAGTGACACTTCCTGTATTATTCAGTATTTAAGGAAATATGAGGTCACTTCCTGTATTATTCAGTATTTAAGGAAAAGTGATTCAATCAATATGAGGTCACTTCCTGTATTATTCAGTATTTAAGGAATTGGGTTCATTGTGTAAGTGTTTCTGAAGAAGTTCACGTATTAAATTTGTGGATGAAAGTGCTAAACAACACTTGTCTGTTTGGTTTCCTGGTTTTCTCTACAGTGTTCAAGTTTTTTTTGTTGGTGTGGAGTACTCTCCCAGATTAGTGAGGACCAGATCTAGTATGGTTGCACCCCGGTTGGTGTATTGACTCTCTGGTCCAGGGAATTTGTGTTTACAAAATCCAGGAATCTGTGTGGATGTATGTTTGCTGTCATACAGGATTCCTAGTTAATAGTGGGATAATTAAAGTCACCAATGAATATGGTATTGGGTTGGATGGTTAGTGTTTCTAATACGTTTAAATACATGGCATAGGTTTCCTGGGTCACAAAGGGTGACCTATAACTTGCAAGGAAGTGGTATTGGATTTTGCATATGGTGATTTGAACATGGAACAGCTCAAGTGCATTGTCCTGTTTGACTGGCCTTGAAGTATATTTATTTTTGTAGAGACAAGTCTGCCTTTAGTCCCTGCCTGTTAAGTAGCTGGACTAAATGTGCAAAAGGCATTATAACCTTGCACTGTTGGTGTGATCACTGCAGCTTTAAACCATGTCTGAGTGACCGCACAGATGTCAGCACTCTCAAGGGTAAAGACAGCTGCTAGGGAGTGAAATTTTTTGTTTAGACTCCTAGCAGTTACATTAAACTCAAACTTGAGTATGGAATAACTCTATATCATTACTCCATACTCAGGTATAATGTAACTGACAATGACTTCATCATGCCTGATTTCCTAGACTTTATAAATCTTTTAAAATAACCTATAGTTCTATAACAATCATTAAGCAATAGGTTGATATGGTTCAAAAATCTCAAAGCTGGAGATACCTACATATCCAAGTCCTTAAATGAGTCTACAGTTTCAATCACAGTATGCTGTATTAAATATTCACCTTTCAATGTATGTCTCTCAAAATCTCATATGCTTAGTTTTTGATGTATCCATCTGAATATTGTTCTCCTGTGCCCAGTCAATTCAGATGAATTGTTTTGCTGACATGCCCAATCTGTAATGCATGCAATCAGTTTACCCAATTTCAAGTCATCTGCTTACAGACTGTAGAAGACCTCAGGTGAAAAAGGCATATCTGAAAAGTTACAATCTAAACAAGTGTGGGCCTAGGACAGAGCCCTGTTGGACACCCTAACTATAACCAAGAATTTCACCAGTCCAAATACTGTATGATATTTGCTGTGTCATATTTGTAAGCCATGCAGCTATCCATCTTATCAAGAGTACATCAATACCTAGTTATTCTAATTCATTGATCAGTATTATGTGTATGACTTGACTTATCATCTGTCTCACTTGGGCTTCAGGCTTCTTGCAAAGGCTTTTGCCTCCCCCATAGAGCCTGTGATAAAACCAACATCAAAATTTCATTAAAATGCAAATTAAAGGTCATGCTGCTAAATGTTAGGAGTCTAAACATGAAACTGCACTCATTGCAATTATTATTAATCCTGGACAATGATGACATTTGTGCAGTCACAGAAACCAGATTTAAAGCTGCGGAGAGCACCGCAGCCTTACCTGGTTACTCATCCTATCATACATTCAGACCCCAAACTGTGGGAAGCAAAGCCAAAGGAGGTTGCGTTTCAATATATATTAAAGGCACACACAGTTCCAGGCTGGTCAAACAGTATGACACACAGGAGACACTCCAGGTGCAGTTAACCATTGACAAGACCCCTATTCAAATCATTGCTAGCTACAGGCCCCCTTATTTGACTCAAGATGCCCACTCCACCTATCTGGACCTCTTCGAATCTATCAAGATTCAGCCCTTTACCCTGATCCTGGGTGACTTTAATTACACAACCATAGATTGGAAAAAACACTCAAGCCAGAATGCAAATGCCCAGAGATTCCTCGAGTTTATCAATGCAAATGCCTTGGAATAACTAGTCAATACCCCAACAAGAGATGATAATATCTTGGACTCGGTATTAACCAACATGAACAACCACTGCAGCACCCCTACAGTATCATCCTCCCTGGAAAGATCCGATCATAAAATGGTCACTTTCGAAGTCAGCATCTTCCCTGACCCTCTAGCTAGGATCAAACAAAAAAACTTCTCCAAACCTGATGTCAACCTTCTGAGGGATGGTATAAACAGCTTCACAGCCCTTTCTCACTCTATTGAAAATGGCACCAATGTTGAAATCTGCACTAAAGTACTATACGACCACTTATATATATATATATATGGAATCAGGAATACCTTACAAGACAAAAATCATCCTCTGCAAGGAAGAGTAAACCTGTCTGGTGGACATTTGCAATAAATAAACTATATAAAAAAAGAAAACAAATTGCTGTCCAGGACCAAGAAGGATCAGGTTCCCACTTGTTAGCAATCTCTCCTTAGCCTGAACAAGCAAATAAGAGCACTGGTGAAATCCTCTAAAGCCAACTTTGAGTCCAAATTGTCCACATCTACTAGCAATAATCATAAGGTCTTCTTCACATATGTCCGCAATCTCAAAGGAAGCACCCAGATCTGTTCAAAACTGGTGGTCAAGGACACCACATACACAAATGCTGTGGACATAGCCAACCTACTGGCTGACAGATTTAGCAAAAACTTCACCCCTCTGTAAATCAGGACATCCCCAGTACCTGCCGTGTCCTCTTATCTCTAGAGAACAGGTCATCACTGCTCTCTCAAAGGTAAGAAATACAGCCTCCATGAGACCTGATAACATCCCAGACTGCATCCTAGATGAACTCAAGCATGGATTTGCAGCACCATTAGGCACCCTATTCAACCAAAACCTGAGTACCACCTTTGTCCCAGCCAAGTGGAGGACAGCCACTGTCATCCCTTTATACAAAGGTGGAGCATCCACCATTCTGGGAATTTATAGACCCATCAGCCTAACTAACCTAATCAGGAAGATACCAATGCCCCTGTTAATGAGGCCCATGATCTGAAACAGATTATCATGGGCCTCATTAACAGGGACATTGGCATTCTCCAAATACTAGACCCCACACAGTTTGGCGTTGTCAAGGGGAGGTCATGTCTGTTAAATCTGGTTTACTTTTTTGAGACAGTCACCAAAGCCATGAATGAGAGGAAGACAGTGCACATCACCTACCTTGACCTGGCCAAAGCTTTCGAACTATTCCCCACTCGGGCATATTAGATAAAGTTTCTCAACTAGGCATCAATCCATATGTTATCAGATGGGTAGCAAACTGTCTCACTGATAGAACCTACCTTATCAAAATAAGGGAAGCCACACAAACTGAACTTAATAAATCAGAATGTAAAATGATAATTAATTTTAGAACACTTCAACCAAGGGGCATGAATATTGAAAGTAATTTAACTCTTTAAAAAATAATATGGTATAAGTGTGAATTAAATTGCTTGAAACGTGATATATTTTTAGTAAATAAAATATGATATTCTGTGCCTTTAATTAATTTGGATACTGGTGGTTCAAAGATGGTCTTAATTATGGTGCTAATAACATTAAATAGGTTTTAGATGATTGTATAAAATGGGGGTATGTTTATGCACTTGTATTCCTTGAAGGTGAAAGGCTGAGGTACCAGGAAAAAAAAACATTTGAGAATTTTTCACCTTGGTGTGTCTGTCTTGAAGCTGCTCAAATTTATGTTTTTCTGCTGTTTGTGAGTCGAAGTCTGGAGGCTCTGTGAATATTTTTCAAGATATACTTCTGTGAGGTGCAGGCCAAAGCCAGTGGGCTATGGCTGATCAAGTTTGCAGATGACTGCAAGCTGGGTGCAGTCTTCAATTCCCCAAGTGATATGGACATCCTCCAAGAGGGTCTCACCTAAACAAATGACTAGTGTCAGAAACATGGTCTCAAGCTGAATGCCAAAAAATGCATCATCACCCCCTTTGGGGAGAGTGATGTCCCCACATATTATCATATTAATAACCTCCTAAGCATGGAATCAGTCATGAGGGATTTGGGCACCCAGGTTAATAGCAACCTGACTTTTAACCACGATGTTCCTTCCATTGTAAGGAAAGCTTTCTACGTATCCCACCTCATAGGTAAGGGTTCTCATCTAGGGACAAGGAGGTCATAACATCCCTGTATTCTTCCCTTATAAGGCCAAGTACAATGCCCCCTTTGGAATGTAACTCACAAAGTACATGCAACAGCTGGAGAGACCACAGATGTTCCTCACCAGAAGAATCCAAGGCCTCAAACAACTACCCTACACAGATAGGCGAAAATCCCTGTCTCTCTACTCAGTTTCACATGGACTTCTCAGAGGTGACCTCTGTCTAACACAAAGCAATCTCAGACCCCACCTTGATGCGACTGCTGCGTATCTTCAAGTCAAGCTCCACCTGAGTAACCCACACACGTGATCTCAACCTGGTCTGTGACATCAGTAGGATTTGCTAGGATAGATTTGTGTCCCAGAGACTCCATCATCTGTGGAATAGACTCTCTCTCCATGTCAAGCAGGGTACACCATTATCCCTTTTCAAGCACAACCTGGATAACTGCATGAGAAACAGAAAATACACCACTGGGATTTCACCTGCATCCCTGCTGAACAGGGGCTTTGGGTGCTGACTTGTTGAAACATGGGCTAAAGTCTTGGCTAGGCTTATAAGGGCCTCAAGACCAATAGCCTAGTAGCTTCCTATGATCTTATGATCTTAAATGTTGAAGTTAAATCTATATAAATTACATCACAGCATAAATTAAAATAGCTATTATTATATTGTTCTAGAACATCACATTACAGGTGGAAATAGATCTATTTTCAACATAAGCATGTTGCTATATCCAGTCTTTCCAGTTTTCACAATGATGTATCTAATATTACCTTTTTCATTATTTCGGCACAACATGAAAGCAGACCTAAACATCTGTATGGCTCTGGGTTTATCCTAATCCCCTTTCCCTGAAAAATAGGTTTAAGTCTAGGAGATCAGAAATGATGAAGTCATTTTCAGTTACATTAAACCCAAGCTTGAGTATGGAATAACAATTTGGAAACCTGGGGGTTCCACCTGTGTCCCTCTTGGACAGTGCCAGTAGGTACTGATTATGGTAACAAAGGTAAAATTTGACTAGGTTTGCAAGGGCCCTCGGGCCATTAGCTTAGTAACTTCCCATGATCCTATGAATAAGTACATGTCTCCATTCTTGAGGAATCTACCGATATTTATATAACTTAGTAAATAATAGTTATAATGGTACTGTAAGTTCTTGCTGAAGTGTTCTCAGGTCATTATTACTAATTCTGTATCCTCCCTGTGCTTTGATTGGATCCAGTTTGCTTAGTTATTTTTCAATATAATCTAATTTGATTTCAGTATCTGAGGTTATGTGGATGTCTTTAGGACAACTTATTACAACTCTTTGTAAAGCTAAACTGTTTTGCATAAGATTTTGGATCTATCTCTATAATCTATTGTGTCTGAGAATAAATTTTAGCATCCACACCAGCTTATCAATTGGTATGTCTTTATTCCTTCCACATCTTATGTATCTATAAAATGATTTCCTATTATGCTCAATATCTTTATATATTTTTTGCAAATAATTCCTGATCTTGTCTCATACTGTGCTTAATTTGTTTGTCCAACTTGTTTATTTCATTTTTCAAAATTGAAGTTCAACCTCTTTTCCATTTCTTATTTTTTTTTTGTTTCTCACCTTAATCAAGTATCTTTTCCTTATGGAAATAAACATTCCTGATTTTGTGTTCCTAGATCCTGATATTAAACTTTTTTTTTCTTTTTGCAATTTCTTTTTCAAAACATTTCACATTCCTTCTGTGATTTTTTCCACTGAACAAATCACTCAAATAGTTTTACATTGTGATGATTTTGCTTTCATATAATCTCTTATTAATCTTCTGTGCATTGGTTTAGATTTCACTTTGTTAGAATTATCTAGCAACAAAGTAATCATGATCACTGCACATCAAAACTTGACATGAAGTAACAGTGATTTCATTAGAAACACAATTAATGTCTAGTATGTGCCATTCCCTGATAGTATTTTTTTTTTACAATCTGAAGCAATTGTTGTTCCTGAACATATGTTGTGAATAATTTCCTTGCTAATGTTTTGAATTAATATTCTTCCATTCTATTTCTGGTGAATTTAATTTTGCGTGTTTCATGTAAGAAATATATGCATTACTTTAGGTCATCAGCACTTTGGTTTGTTGGTCTTTACACTCCAACAATTGTTATATGTTCTGGGCTTGTATTTATCATCAATGTCACATGATCTATAGTATTGGTGATATCATTGAGCATATAATAATTACAGGTCTCATAACAATCTTAATCCCTATCATAACACCTCTACCAGATTTTTTGTTAGAATGTCTGTTACAGTAAAACATTTGTACCCTGAAAGAAGTGGTTTACAATCATTGTTCTTTAACTATATTTCACAGAAAAATGACAATGTCAATATTGTGGGAAGGTAGCAAACTTTCCAAAAAAAATATATATAGTTGATTATTAAATGCTCTTAGCATGAACAACCATCAGAGATGCATCAAATGTTGCTATCTGTGAAGTGTTAAATTTTCAACCAGGCAAAAATCCTGCCTTGTGTTTGTCAAATATGGAAAAATATGTCCTCCAAAAAATTCTATTCCTTGATTTTGACAAATACACTCTGTCCTGTCTGAATGTGTTTGCCCAAAATTGGGCTCAGAACGTTTCCATTTTTTAAAACAGGAGATTTTTTCATGTAGCTATTTACCAAAACAATCTTTTAATTCATGGTGCCATGACTCTTTTTTCTATAAGTGATATGTGAAAAATGCATCATAACACCTGTACAAGATATGCTATCAAAGAAAGTTTAAGTTCCCTACTAACAGTCAGTGACTAGTTACTGATGAGACCACTTGTATTGACATGAATAAAAACAGATCCATACTTCCTTCCATTAAGGTGTTCTAAGGCCTGCCTCACATCCTCTATTTTTGATCCTGGCAAGCATAATTGTATTTGATGCTTAGTATCTTCTCTGCAAATGAAAACAAAGGTTCTTCTAATAATTGAATCTCCAATTACAAGAATATTTTTTCTGACCAGATCTGAAGAGTCTTCAACTTTTAACTCAGTAATATCTGCTCTATCAATTGTTACAAAGGAATGGTCTTATTAATGCCACTGTTTTCATTGCTTATTGCATTTTCAAGCATACAATTCTCATCCAACTGGCTCTGCACAGCCACAGCTTGACCCATGTTTTAAACATCCGCCTTTCTCCTCTTTTTTCTCACAGTAATGTTGTTCAATTCTTCCATGTTCAGTTTTGATTTCTTTTTTTCACCTGACCCCCCTTGCCTATTTTTTATGCCTTCTCTTTTGGAAAAAGTACAGCTTTTTCTGTAGACTGAAGGTTTTCTGACAGAAAAATATTATCATTCCCTGTAATCTGTGTGTTACATAACAAAACAATGTCCTTTTTAGTATGCATTCTCTTTACTTTACGGACATTTATCAGTTTCTTTATCTGCTTTGTTATTTGTTATGAAATTCTCTCTTTCTTTATTTCCGTTTATATGCTTTGATTCCTCAGATTGCTGAATACTTGTACACAAAATTCCAAAGTTGGCAGGGCATTATTTTGTTTTATGTGGGCTGAGTGATCTTTGCAGACAATAGGCATATCCTTTCCTAAATGTGTTCGATTTGCCCTTTACCTAACATTATTTATCTCATCAGTCCATTCATTAATATAGGTGCAACAGTTCTCCAAGCTCTGCCAATTGCACAAGTGCAATCATTGTCAGTGAGTCTAGTTTACTCCTACTACTAATGGTAAGCAAATCATCCAACTTTTGTCATGAGGAACACAAATAACCAGTGTTATCAGGTGTTACGTTTAAATATTAATAGCATTTATTACACTGTACAGATATTTGTGCTTTTGCAAATCATTAATGGCATACTCATTTAACCCATATTCAGCTGCAAAGGAATAAAGACATTCTAAAAGAAAAGACTAATCAAAATAATTTACCACAGAACTCAAAGAGGGCTTAAATCAACTTCTAAATTAAAAGTCACACAAACAATATACGACTAAATATTAAATTAAGTACAGTAAAGCTGTTGCTCTCACTGTACAAGTTGTGAAAGTCAAACAAAAGCTGGAACTCTAAACCACTTTAAACTCCGAAACCAATGAAAGAATAACACGGCCGGACTTGCAAAAACACCGGTTTTTAATACTTGTTTTAAACGCTCAACACTAAAAATACGTTTTTCGTCCCGTTTAAATACGGGACTTCTTCAGAAACTAAACAAGTTTAAAATTCAAAGACTGGTTTTTATACATCCTTTTAAAAACATGCGCCAATTTCATAGAATGACTTTGCTTTTAAAGGCATATACAGCCTAAAAATAAGAGACTGAAACAAATCATTTTAAAGAAACAACTCTACAAATCCCTTTTAGGTCTAAAATGTGCTGACATTGATACACTTTCTTATTACTTCCAATATATTAATTTGTGAAATATAAAATATATAAAAATCTATATATATACATATACAAAATTTATATATATATATATATATATATATATATATATATATATAAAAATCTGTATATAAAATTACATGAACATACAATATTTCATATATTAAAAATATTTCATATATTAAAATTTTTTTTTCATATATTTAAATATATTTAAAATGCTTATAAGCAAAACTTATATAATTCATGAAATTCATACTCGCATGTGCTTACACACCCATATATGTATACTTATATATATATATATGTATACACATGCACACTTGTATGTGCATATATATATATATATATATATATATATATATATATATATATATATATATATATATATATATACACACACAAACACCCACTTATCTACATGCCTGTGATAAATACATAAAAGCAAATGTACATATATATAAAAAAATATATATTTTTAAATATATGATAAAAATATGTGATGAAAAAATTTTTTGCTTTCGTGTACCTATTTGGAAAAAAAAATATATATATATATATATACATATATATATATATATATATATATATATATATATATATATATATATCTTGAATTTCTAAAACCTATCTTTCCAAACTTCTCAACCTCAACAAGCACATTATTGAACCTTTATCATTCAGACCTGGCTTTACAAAAGCATTTAATCTAAGTTGCCACATCAACTCCATTTTTTCTAATAATAAACCCAATGGCCCTCCTCTATCATCTTGTTGAATCTGCTGGAATACCTTAAATTTAAATTTATGTTGTGGGTAAATTGTGGTATGCATTGCCAAAGCATTGTCCTCTCTTTTCTGTGTTATACGTCTAAGATGTTCAGATATTCTATCCCTTAATCTTCTATCTGTTTTGCCTATATAAAAAGAGGGACATGCTTGGCACTTTGCCACATAAACCACACCCCTGGTGTTACAATTGAAACTACCCTTTAACGAAATTTGAAAGGCATTAATAACTATGTTACTACCTTCATCTATTACATAACAATATGGACAACACCCACATTGTTTCATACCTATGTTCCGATTAATAAATTTTCTTTGCCTTTGACATATTTCTTTATAACTAATGCCTTTTCTCCAAACCACTTTTGGTGTAAAGTTGAAAATGGAACTCAATTCCATTTCGTCTTTCAATAAAGACCAATTTTTGAAAATTATTTTCTTTATGCTCACATAATTGGATGAATAACTCATAATACATGCTAAATTAAATTCATTTTGGGAGGGTATAGTTACAATTTGATCAATATTTGACACACTTAGATTGTCCTCTCCGTTTATAATATCTGCCTTAATGTTAAGTATTGGTTCATAAATATAAGCATTTTAAATATATGAAAAAAAAAATTTAATATATGAAATATTTTTTAATATATGAAATATTGTATGTTCATGTAATTTTATATACAGATTTATATATATATATTTATATATATATATATATATATATATATATATATATATATATATATATAAAAAATGTTGTATATGTGTATATATATAGATTTTTATATATTTTATATTTCACAAATTAATATATTGGAAGTAATAAGAAAGTGTATCCATTTCAACACATTTTAGACCTAAAAGGGATTTGTAGAGTTGTTTCTTTAAAATGATTTGTTTCAATCTCTTATTTTTA
The DNA here is from genome assembly GCF_019279795.1 of Protopterus annectens. Lineage (NCBI taxonomy): Eukaryota > Metazoa > Chordata > Ceratodontiformes > Protopteridae > Protopterus > Protopterus annectens. The sequence continues at coordinate 1,936,093,013 of NC_056733.1, forward strand.
GGCTGTATATGCCTTTAAAAGCAAAGTAATTATATGAAATTGGCGCGTTTTTTTTAAAAGGATGTATAAAAACCAGTCTTTGAATTTTAAACTTGTTTAGTTTCTGAAGAAGTCCCGTATTTAAATGGGACGAAAAACGTATTTTTATTGTTGAACATTTAAAACAAGTATTAAAAACCAGTGTTTTTGCAAGTCCGGCCGTGTTATTCTTTCAAAAGCTGGAACTTCTTTATAAGCGGTAGCTTCTGCTCACTATCACTAGCAGCCGGACTTCTTTTTAACAGTAAAGATCATTAAATCACAAACCAAGGCAGGATTGTTTAGATAAGGTCTGGAATGGCATCTCTGCAGTCTGTGTGAATTTATAGCTGACTAGGCCCCTTGGGATGGTTAGAGTTTGCCTCTCTAAAACCTATGCCTTTATAACAACTAGCAGTGAAAATTAAAGCTAAAACAACAAAATATAAATCAAAATAAATCTTGTCTACACGCTATCCCTTCCTTCCTACAAACAGTGAAAAAAACAGTGTGTAAAATATTAAAATATAAATTTAGTTAAAATCTTCTCTTACCAACCTCCTGCACAATCACAAACCAATAGAGGGTTGTTTAGATAAGCTGTGGACTGTCCGCTCTGCAGTTTGTGTACATATATAGCTGACTAGGTCCCTTAGGATGGCTAGAGTTTGCCTGTCCAAAAACTTATTCCTTTCTAACAACAAAAACACTGATATTTAAAGGTAAAACAACAAAATATAATTCAAAATAAATCTTCTTGTCTACAAGCAATCCCTTCCTTCATACAGACAGTGGAAAATAGTGGTAAACATAAAATATAATTCCAAATAAAAGTTATCTTACCAGGCAACTACACAGTCTATCACAAACCAAAACAGGAGTATTTAAGTAAGCTCTGGATTAATTGGAGTTTACTGCACTATGAAAGGGCAACAAGTACGTCAAGCTAAGCAAACATTTAAGAGGAAACTGTCTATGGGAGTCCACAAGATATTATGATGCAGAGAATAGGCATACTCCATTCATTAGGGCAACGTTTTGGAAGAAAATGCTGCTTTTTTGCACAGGGAAAGCCAATGCAATCATGCACTTGACACTTTTGTAAATATACAGCAGTCATTAGGATGCAGCATTTGTACACCTCCTACAAAAACATAAAATAACAGACAAGTAATTAGGTATATAACTCCAGATAAAGCATGGCTTTGAGAAGGCCCAGGGAGATTCAAAGTTGATCAAGAAGTATTAAATCAGTAGCTGAAACTTCCCAGTCTTTCAGGTATTGTTAGTTTCTGGGAGTGAAAGCACTTCAGTCAATATATAAAGCACAGTTCTAAGTTGTACCAAGATACTAAAAGTTTACTGAGGAACAGCGAATAAGCAGCTGAAACTTCTGAGTCTAAATGCAGCTTGTTAGAAATGGGAGTCAAGATGACTTCAGGTAACAGTACCTAAAGCACTGTAATGAGCTAGTCTACAGAGAGTGATAATTGACCAGGGAATAGTAAATTAGCTACTGATGCATCATGGTATAATAGGGTTTGTTAGTTACTGGGGGAGGGGTACATGACTTCTTTGGTCAATGTACATCATTTACCCCATTATACTCAGGAAAACTTTGTCCTAAAGGGTGTGGGGGAAATATGAGGCTGTTGTCATTGTCATTTTACATATAAATGTCCACTTCTTTAACTCGAACTACTGAGATCCTGAATTTCAGTATTTTGAGTCTAGAATGTCGAACCCTCAAAATCATGAAACACCACTGTGAAGATTGGGGAAAGATGGGCGAACGCTGCCCGCCTAGTCAAATAGAATTTGATACATAATTCTATCATTTGTATATATAAATGTAAAATACAGGCTTGTGTTCTTAAATGAAAGAAAACACTGTAAAATGTGAACTTCAAGATTGTTGCAACATTGCCATCTGCTGTAAGGAAAACCAAGCCAAGAATTTCAAATGTTCTTTGAAGTTACAATTATCTAGAAAAGTGGTGCTGAAGTAGCTGGCTGAACACATTCTTTCTATTGTCTTAACTTAAGGAATAATTGTTAGAGTATACATGTGAAATGTCTTTTATTGTTGTAGTTTCCTGAGCAGGTGTTAGATTGTAAATAATGCAGTTTGTGGCCTGGGAACTCTAGACTAAATGTCAAAATGATGTAATGTGAATACTGGGAAAACCTAAGTGTCAAACTGATGTAATTTGGGAGGGCCTTGGCAGAGCTGTTTGTTAGTGAATTTTAAAAACTATTGTTGAGAGAGAGAGACTGAAAGGATTTTGTCTTGGCCCATCAACCCCAGCACTGCTTATGCTCTATATGTCTGTAAGTAGGATTGTAGCACTGTGTTTTCTCTTAAGCATAGCTAAAGATTAGAAAGTTAGATTAAGTGTTTTTCTTTGACATCAGACCTGTCCTACTGTATTATGTTAGGTTTCTGTGCACTCTCTGAACTCTTAGATATCTCTGTGGTGTAGTAGTATTGTCTTGTGTTTTAATTATTTATTATTAAATAATTTAAAAACCTTTACCTGTGGCTGGTTTGTGTAGAGACAAGATGAGCTCTAGAGTACACTGCATATTTATAGAGTTGATTGTAATAATCCACTCTAATAAGCCTTAGACTGAATAGTCACATTACCAACTGGATAATAATATTGCGCAATAATAATTGAACACCCTTTCAAGGGCCATTGGGTAGCTAATGATTGTTAGCTGGTGGTGGCAGAAATTACTACCGTATAGTCTGGGTAAAGGGGCGCAGCTAGTGAATCTGTGTCAGCCTTTCCCAGGAGTGTCTGTGAAGTTGTATAAATACTTATCTCAAAGTGTGTGTGGTGTGTCAGCTACCTGGGCAGGGGCATGAAGCACTGGTGGGACAGAGGTGGTTCTGGAGGTTAGCTTACCAGCTAGGCTGAGATCTGGACCCTATAGCTGTGCCAGTGGGGAGTCTTATTGGGGACCTCGAGAGCAAAGGAGCAACCAGCCTCAGACTGACTGTGATCTCTGTATGCACTTATGGGGAAATTGTACTTTACTGTGTGTATTTGTTATCCTTTCCTCTTCCATGAGATGACCTCCCCAGTGTTAGTGGTGAGGATTGAGGCTCTTTGATTGCTGGTCCAGGGTACGGTCGTCACATATCTGGTGGCAGTGGTTGGGATAAGATATCCTCACATATCTGGTGGCAGTGGTTGGGATAAGATATCCTCACATATCTGTTTGGCAGTGGTTGGGATAAGATATCCTCACACATGTTTGGCAGTAGTGTGGGTATAGTGAATCCTGTAGCTTATTTACAGTGATCTCTGAAGGTGTTTTGTACTCTAAATCATCCACGTTGTGTATATTCAGAGTTCAGATCACAATTGTTTTATTTCTTTTGTTAGCTTAGTTAGTCAGGGTGAGCAGGCAGCATGTCAGCACAGGAGTATGGAAAGCTGACAAGGAGCCAGCTGGCGGAAATGTGCCAGGCTAGGGGACTGGTGCATGGAAACCTGACTAAAGCAGACCTGTTTGCAGCCTTGGTTACAGCTGCATCAGAAAACAGCATCCTGGAGGGCAAGCAGACTGACAGTGGAGATACAATATCCTTGGAGAATGGACAGTTCAACCTTTCTGCAGTGGACTTAAAAATCCAGCTAGAGCTAAAGAGACTTGAGTTGGAGGCCAGGCATTTGGAGATAGAAACCGAAGAAAAAGAGATCAGAGGAAGCATGAGAGGGAAATGCTGACTCTTCGCCAGAGTCATGGAGGTAATGGGGAAGGGAGTAAATGGACCCCAGTAGCACAACAGGTCAGTAGATCTCTCCTGCAATTTAAAGAGGGGGATAATTTTGATAGTTTCATTCCCATGTTTGAAAGGGTTTGCAATCAGTATAGTGTTAACCAAAGGTTCTGGTTATGGTTCCTGACCCCCTTACTCCATGGGAAAGCTGTAACTTGTATATCACAAATGCCTGACTCTGTCTGTTTTGATTATACTGTTATAAAGAAATGTCTGTTAGAATGTTTTAAGCTAACACCTGAAATATATAGGAAAAAGTTGCGTGAGCATAGGTGCAAGGCAGATGAAAATGGACGTGAATATGTTGCTGAACTGAGCACTTATTTTCATAGCTGGGTGAGTGGATGTCAGGTCACCACTTTTGAAGGCCTGCCAGACCTTTTGGTGAGGGAACAAGCCCTTAGCACTTTGGCTGAGGACATGAGGATCTGGTTAGTTGATAGACAATATGCTACTTCAGATGAGTTGGGGAAGAAGGGAGACCTATACCTGGCCAGCAGGGCCCCAGTAATGCTCATGGGTCTAAAGGAACCCATGGTGGGCAGCACAGACTGCCCCAACAGAATACACCAGTAGCAGGGGAAGCTACTAGTCCAGGTACATGTCCAGGAGCTAGGGTTAAATGTTTTGAATGCAACCTGTGGGGCCATGTGACATACAGGTGTCCGTGGAGGCAAGGTGGGGAGCCAAAGGTGAGGGAGCCAGTAAGTGGGAAAGACAAAATGCCAACAGTAGGTTGTTTTGAGACAACAGAGGTATGGAACTACCATTCTGCAGATGTCCTGAGAGGGAAGGATTTGGATGAGGCAGTACATTGTACTTATGAAGTTATACACAGTGAGGCTAGGAAACAAGCATGTGGGTCTGGTAGCCTGGGGGAGACCCAGACAGACTGCATACTTGCAGCCAGGACTGCTGAGGTGGTTACTTCAGGGAGTGAGCTACGCTGTAGCAGTAAGACTGAATGTGAGCCACAGCTGCTTGTGGGTACTGATGTTCCCTTGGACAGGGTAACTGCAAAGGTAGAGGTGAGTAGTAGTACCCAGGCTGACAGTGAGGCACCACTGTCAGAGGATGCCAGACTTCATGTGGAAGGGGAGCTGGGAAGGGTTACAAGGAGAGAGTTGAGACAGGCTTAGCTCTCAGACCCTACATTGCAAGGCCTGAGGCAGGTAGCTATGGGGGCACCTGATTCTCAAGGCAAGGGGGAATCTGTATACTGGGACAAAGGGTTACTATACAGAGAGTGGACCCCTGAGGGAGGGCTAGAAGGTGAGAGAGTACAGCAGATGGTAGTGCCTACAGCTTACCATCTGGCACTTCTAGCCATAGCCCATGATATTCCCTTTGCAGGTCATATGGGCATATAACGTACAAAGAGGCATATTATGCAAAACTTCTATTGGCCTGGAATTTCCAGAGATGTAACAGGGTACTGCAGGACCTCTGAGCAGTGCCAAAAGGTAGGCAACTTAGGAGACAAGGTAAGAGCTCCTTTGATGCCTTTGCCTGTGATTGAGGAGCCATTTGAGAGGGTAGCTATGGATACTGTGGGTCCTCTGAGTACCCCAAGATCCACAGGGAAAAAGTATATCCTAGTGGTAGTCGATTATGCTACACGATACCCTGAGGCAGTGACTTTGTCCTCCATTGAGGCAGAGAAGGTGGCAAATGCTTTGTTAGAGATTTTCAGCAGGTTGGGTTTCCCAAAAGAAATACTGACTGACCAAAGTGCCAATTTCATGTCAGACCTGCTGGCTTGTCTGTGGAAGTCCTGTGGGGTGAAGCACATGAAGACCACCCCCTACCATCCCCAGACTAATGGTCTTGTTGAGAGGTTAAACTCTACAATCAAGTCCATGCTACGGGCATTTGCAGATCATTTTAAGAGGGAGTGGGACAAATATTTGCCCCATCTATTGTTTGCTTACAGAGAGGTTCCCCAGGAATCCATGAGTTTTTCACCCTTTGAGTTGTTGTATGGGCATAGGGTGAGGTGACCTCTAGATTTAATTTGAGATGAGTGGGAAGGTGAATGTGAGTCTCACAAGAAGTCTGTTGTGGCATATGCCCTAAACCTCAGGACAAGGCTCAGGGAACTCATGGGCTTGGCCCAGGAGAACCTGGCAGAAGCACAACAACAGAAAAACGTGTTGTATGGCAGGAATGCTCGAGCTACAGAATATGCTTTGGGGCAGCAGGTGATGGTTGTCATTCCTGTTAGACAAAACAAGCTGCAAGCAGCTTGGGAGGGACCCTACAAGGTGGTAATAAAGGTAAGTGATGTTAATTATATTTTGGAAGTGCTAGGCAGATGGCAGGGGCACAAATTGTACCATGTTAACATGATGAAACCTTACTATGATAGGGAGGCCCTTGTGCTCAGCATTTGCAGTGGATTGCAGGAGGAGACCGAGGGAGATCTGGGGACTGAGCTCCTCAGTGAGGCTCAGGCTGATACCTCGGTGGAAAGGGTAGCAATGTCCCAGCAGCTATCTCCTACCCAAGTTTGAGAAATCCAAGCAGTGTTGTAGGAATTCGGGGACATGTTCACTGGGAAACCAGGGAGCACCCACCTGGTGCAGCACCAGGTGGGTACAGGACACCAAAGGCCTATTAGGCAGGCCCCTTATAGGATGCCTGAGAGAGTGAAACAGACTCTGAGGGAAGAGGTACAGGAGATGTTGGAACTAGGGGTGATTCAGGAGTCCAACAGTCCCTGGGCCTTCTCCAGAGGTGTTGATGCCAAAGAAGGATGGCAGCACCAGGTTCTGTGTGGGTTACATGAAATTAAATAGTCACACATAGTCAGATGCTTACCCCATGCCTAGGACAGATAAGGCCCTAGAGCATCTGCGTGGGGCTAAGTATCTTACAACCATTGATCTTACCAAGGGTTACTGTCAGGTGCCCTTGACTCCCAGTGCTAGAGAGAAGTCAGCCTTTGTGACTCCTTTTGGCTTGTATGAGTTCACAATGATGCCCTTTGGGATGAGGAATGCCACAGTGACTTTCCAGAGGCTGGTAGATAATATCCTAGCAGGAGGGTTTGCCCTTGCTTACCTAGATGATATTGCCATCCACAGCCATTCCTGGCCAGAGCACCTTCAGCATGTCAGGGAGGTGCTGGACAGACTTCAGATGGCTGGGTTGACCATTAAGCCGAGCAAATGTCAGGTGGGTATGGCAGAGGTCTCCTACCTAGGACATAGAGTGGGGAATGGTAAGATAAGGCCAGAACCTGCCAAAGTGGAAGCTATTCAGGCATGGCCTGCACCTGTTACCAAAAAGCAGGTGAGAGCATTCGTAGGGACAGCAGGGTACTACAGAAAGTTTTCCCTAGTTATAGTACCATAGCTGCTACCCTCACAGACCTGACAAGGAAGAACAGGCCAGATAAGGTAGTGTGGACTCCAGCATGTGAGCAGACATTTCAGAAGCTTAAAGAAGCTTTGGGAGGACCCCCTGTGTTAGCCAGTCCAGATTACAGCAAAGAATTTGTTGTGCAAGTGGATGCTTTGAACTATGGGGTGGGGCCTGTACTTAGCCAGATTTCTTCAGAGGCAGAAGAGCACCCAGTGGTTTATCTCAGTTGTAGGCTCCTACCCAGAGAGGAATGTTATGCAGCTGTAGAAAAGGAATGTCTAGCTATAGTGTGGGTGTTGCAGAAACGTCAGCCTTATCTGTATGGAAGAAATTCACTGTAATGACAGATCACAATCCTCTAATATGGTTAAACAGAGCCAGTCAGCAAAATGCCAAATTGCTAAGATGGAGCCTGGGGTTGCACGCATATGATAAGTTAGTGCAGCACCACTGTGGGAGTAGCAATGCCAATACAGATAGGCTCCCAAGCAAGGGAATGGGGTGAGGTACCCTCAGATAGACCTAACCCTCTCAAGCGGTGTTTCTCAAGGGTCACTTGAAAAACTAGCTTGAGTTCTCCAGGGGGGAAGAGATGTAAAGATGGGGGAAAGATGGGCGAAGGCTGCCAGCCTAGTCAAATAGAATTTGATACATAATTCTATCATTTGTATATATAAATGTAAAATACAGGCTTGTGTTCTTAAATGAAAGAAGACACTGTAAAATGTGAATGTCAAGATTGTTGCAACATTGACATCTGCTGTAAGGAAAACCAAGCCAAGCATTTCAAATGTTCTTTGACATTACAATTATCTAGAAAAGTGGTGCTGAAGTGGCTAGCTGAACACATTCTTTCTATTGTCTTAACTTAAGGAATTATTGTTAGAATATGCATGTGAAATGTATTTTATTGTTGTAGTTTCTTGAGCAGGTGTTAGATTGCTAAATAATGCAGTTTGTGGCCTGGGAACTCCAGACTAAGTGTCAAAATAATATAATGTGAATACTGGGAAAACCTAAGTGTCAAAAGGATGTAATTTGGAAGGGCCTTAGCAGAGCTGTTTGTTAGTGAGTTTTAAAAACTATTATTGAGAGAGGGACTGAAAGCATTTTGTCTTGGACCATCACCCCAGCACTGCTTATGCTCTAAATGTCTGTAAGTAGGATTGTAGAGCTGTGTTTTCCCTTAAGAATAGCTAAAGATTAGAAAGTTAGATTAAGTGTTTTTCTTTGACATCAGACCTGTCCTACTGTATTATTTTAAGTTTCTGTGTGATCTCTGAACTCTTAGATATCTCTGTGGTACAGTAGTATTGTCTTGTGTTTTAATTATTTAATATTAAATATTTTCAAAACCTTTACCTGTGGCTGGTTTGTCCGTGTTGGTGCAGCGGTAGCATTGTCGCCTCACAGCAAGAGGTTCTCCCATTCAATTCTCATCTGGAGCACCTTCTGTGTGGAGTCTGCATGTCCTCCCCGTGGTCGAGTGGCATTCAAAAGACATGCTTGAATGGGCGTGCCTTCGTTGAAGGTTGGGCATTGGGCTGGCACCTTGGCACCATAAATATTGATTGCCAAACCATTAGCGGACTGGAGTTCCACTGTGGCGACTCCTAACTGGGAAAATCCAAAAGAAAAACAACAACAACCTGTGGCTGGATTGTGTAGATTCAAGTTAAGCTCTAGAGTACATTGCATATTTATAGAGTTGATTGTAAAAAGCTACTCTAATAAGCCTTAGACTGAATAGTCACATTACCAATTGGATAATAATATTGCACAGTAATAATTCAAGGGCCTTTGGTTAGCTGCTAATTGTTAGCTGGTGGTGGCAGAAATTACTACCATATAGTCTGGGTAAAGAGGCACAGCTAGAGAATCTCTGTCAGCCGTTCCCAGGATTGTCTGTGAAATTGTATAAATACTTATCTCAAAGTGTGTGTGGTGTGTCAGCTACCTGGGCAGTGGCATGAAGCACTGGTGGGACAGACAGGGTATTGGAGGTTAGCTTAACAGCTAGGCTGAGATCTGGACCCTATAGCTGTGCCAGTGGGGAGTCTTATTGGTGACCTGGAGAGCAAGGGAGCAACCAGCCCCAGACTGACTGTGATCTCTGTGTGCACTTAAGGGAAATTATACTTTACTGTGTGTATTTGTTATCCTTTCCTCTTCCATGAGATGACCTCCCTGGTGTTAGTGGTGAAGATTGAGGCTTCTTGATTGCTGAGCCAGGGCACGGTCATCACAACCACAATCATGAACACTTAGAAAATCAAACCTAACAAAACACAAATAAATACATAACACTCTCCCCAAAACAACACAAACCCTACAAACACAAAACCAACAACACTGCCACGTTTCTGCAGGGGGCAAGCCCCCCACACCCCTGCTACTTATATATACCAACTCTGAGGTCACACTAACTGGAATAAAATGCAACATACACCTTGCCACACTTACTCTACACTCCCACTGCAGAGAGTCACATGTAAAATCACTAATAACACACACAAACACACACTACACATGTACAAAACTCATCTCATTCAGGAATCACACACATACACTATCACCCACCTAAACCAACCTACTTCTACAACTCCTCACAACTACATATTAACACATTAACACTATAACCCTTAAAATATAAATACCTACCTCAATCTTATTTTAGGGGAGACACATGGTGTTTGGTATTTGTACTACAAGGGACATGTGGCCAGGCCATCAGGGAACTTTACATTCTCTTCTCAAAAGGTACAATGGGATATTTTATATCCACCTGAGGCACTATCAACTTAAGCTGATGGGACTGCAGTTTATCATCTTGTCTAAAGGATGGCACACTCAGGAATTTAACACTCTTCTAATACTGCATTGCAGTGTCAGCAATCCAGCCTTCTGGAGTGGGAGTGGAACCCATTTCCACAGGTGGGAATTCTACCTGTTAGCCACTGAAACTGCAACCTTGTATTTATTTAATATTAATTTAATTTTTAAAATCTGTCTTGCATGTACTTTAAAATAAAAAAAGTAAAACATATATAAAATCTAAATTATCTTGTCTTCTGTGATTACATTCACCCACAGTGCATATATAAATCAGCACATGCAGTTGTAGGTTTAAAGCACATACAAGTGGGGTTCTGTATTTCATAAGCCTTTGGTTAATGCATAATATCTAAAGTGGCACTGACATATTATATAAGAAAGCAAAGAAACAGCAAGCTGATGCTAGAAACTATTGCTGCAGTATATAACCTCAGTGCAACCATGCAGAACATAACCTCAGTGCCAGCATGTAGTTTTCTTATAATTAATAGAGAGTAATGAGTTTGCAAGAGCTGTAGCTATATGATAAGAATCAAGAAAAAAGGAAAAAAGTGTGCATCCTATTTCTTCAGTAACACTAAAAATACATTGCATACTCGTACTCTGCCATAAGCGGCCTGAATTCAGTGTCAACAGGATCAGAAAATAATGGAATACAAAGCAGCTGCCTATGTAAATACCCAAATATAATTCATTCATGTCCTAGGTTGGCTTCATTGGGTGCAGTTATATATGTCTGCTATGTTTCATAAGTGCTAATAATATTAAGGGCTTTGAACCACCTTCAGGTTTAACAGCTAAATAGAAATTGGAGGAAAGGAATGTCCATTTCAGATATAGTGCATGTAGGGTTTCTGTTGTGGTAGCTTCTGAGGAAAAGTATGTTTAAGGGAGAAAAAGGCCCCTCGTAAGTACAGGTCTGCCACACAAAGGAAAATTCAAAGCTGTAACACTCCATCTGACTGAAAGTTATTCCTCCTTGTACCATTCTTCTAGGTCAGCTCAAATTCTATGATACGCACACAGTAACAGTTTTAGGGAGTTCAATTCTAGAACTTGTTAAAATACTGGAAAATTTGGTTCCATCTCAGATTAAAGGTAAATACAAATGTTTGAACTACTCAAGTAGAGCCAGCCCAGAGCCTGGAGAGAATTTATTACTTTCACTGCCATTGTATCTTTAATTGATAGCACCCCAGGAGCTACAGATAAGGGAGAGCTGATCATCTTCCTGCACCTGTCAATGACATTTAATATCATGGGTCATGAAAGGCTTATTTCATCAGATAACACTGCTGATTGGCAGAATAAAACCCTGTTTTAACTATTCACTCATAGGCTTATCGTACAGTCCAGTATACATTTCTGCTTCCAGAGGAATATCTGAGTAACAAATACATTCTACAGCTTTGCACCATGTGTTATTTTTTTAACTCTGAGTTAGGACTTTACCAGCTTACTGGCACAACATTATTAGAACATGCATGACACGAAATGGGTTATAAACTATTTCTTAGAACATCTGAAATAATAATTGTGAAGGCTGATTGTTATGTTCTACTTTGAAATGCTAGTAAAATGAAGAGAAAGGATAATCAGTACCATTTTGATAACAATGCTGACATTTTTTTCTAAAGGTACTTATGACAACAGTGATTATTGCAAACAGAACAAAATGTTAACTATTTCTATAACCATGAAGGCAAGAAAACATTAGCTATGATTATGAATAAGAAAATACAGTGAAGTACCCAATATGTATATCACAAAAACACAAGTCATACTAGTTAATGATATTTACTTTTAAACCTCTGCCTGATACATAGAAGCTTTTTGACCAATCTCAATGAAAACAGAATATGGGTTAATGTTTCTTTAATGTTTAAACATTTGCCACTTCCTTAATGGCTAATAAATAATGTCTCAGTGTATTGCGCTCTTTCAGTGTTGCAACACTTAGTTGATGGTAGTGCTGAAAATGTTCCCAATACTTCACAATTAAGTGAAGCAGAAAACTTAATTGAGTTATCAGATAGTGAGATATTTTACTCTACAGACCATAACAGCTGTGACCTGGATTATGATGTTAGTGACTAATTATCTAGATAAAGAATGGTTTGCTGACCTTCCCTCTTTAAGGATGTAGCTACCTTTGACAAGCATTTAGTCAAGCCATTGCAGACAGAAGATTAGATTGTCACACTGCACCTTAAATGTCACTGGCATTAGAAATGGTACAAAGCAATTAATCAGAAGCAGAAGAAACTGAGACAGAAAGTACAAAAAATTAAAGCAGGAATGAACTCTAGATCTCATATCCATTGCAGCTCAGTAAATAGTAAGTCAGCAGATGGACTAAAACACACTGGCAGGAAATCTATACTGAGTTTGAACCTTTACCAACAGCTGAAATTGATCTAGTAATGTACCATTGCAGCAATATGAACTAAGGTTTCTCAGGATGCACTCAGACAAGAAAGTCTTATTTAGAATGCTGGAAGTTATCCATGGCATAAAACATCAGACTTTACCAATTAATTTTCATTAATTCTTCCAAGCACATTTTCAATGCATGAATTCCACCTATGAGTATTAGAAATATTATCGTTGTTCAAAAATCAAAGCAAAGGTTGAGAAAAAATATTTTATACAATACTGCCTTCTTGTCTCAGGCAATAAGGAAAATAATTCCAGCATAACATTAGAATAGTGACTTTGTAATTCATGTGTAGATAAATGCTATAACATTATTAAAAACAAGAATAAACATTTAATTAGTTAAGTTAAAACTGACAGCAACATAACAGTGCTATAACTGTATCATAAGTGTTAAAATCACATTCCTTTTGCTAAACAATCTATAATAAAATTGAAATTACATAAACATTGCAAAAGTAGTCAATGTTTTACTGGTAAATGTTTGTAGCAGCAGCATGTTGGAATGCTTCTGTTTAAAGGATGTATAACTTCCAGCTGATGCATATACATGACTTATGTAGACTTCCAGTGATGTTAGCATCTGGTGCCACATGTACACATGCATAGACATACATGCACATATACATGGATATATGCAAGCAATTTATGCTGCAGACCCCCCTCCCACCACTAACCATGGCTTTAGTAATCCATCCATCCATCCACCCACAACTCCTTTTTCTCATTTTTTGCACATGGGGTCAGGGTGTCACTTCAACAATGACAATTATCTAGAGCCAAGATTTATACTACCAGGTAGCTATTCCTGCAGCAGTAGTTCTTCCACACCACTCACTTTCACATACACTCACACCTTTGGCCAGTTTAGAGTATGCAAGCCACCTACTGCATGTCAGGAATGTGGGAGGAAACCAGAACACCTGGAGGAAACCCACATGAATGCAGGGTAGACAAAGTCAAAACCCTGACATTTTGAGCCACTGTGAAATGAGCAGTATACTAGATACAGAAACAAATTTAAGCAAGTGCAGCCCTGTAGGAAATTTAAAATTGATTGACTTAGAAAATAAAGAACTTTGCAAGCTGCATTCAAAGAAATTATATCTGCAATTTTTGAGTGGTTGTCTCCTGCCCCCCCCCCCCCATTTTTTGCTGAAGTTCTATGACTATATTTGAAAATTGCTGATGATAGTTTACACTGTACTTAGAAAGGAAAGAGGAAAATCACAAAATAAAAATAAAAAATAGGTTTAAAGGTAGATTTTCAGTCTAACTGTAAATGTATATGCAATATTGATACTGTACACTACTTCTGTGACAAAAAATGCATTTCCTGCAGTGAAAAGTCCATGCTGGATGCTACAACTACTGAATTAATCTTCACATTATGGGAAGGTATTTATATACACTGCTAGACTCATAGGTACAATGTATTGTTGTATTTGTTCACTGTTATTGATGACTACTTCACTACTATATTTTTAATCTTGAAAAACAACTTTCAAATTCCTACTTTCTACAACTAATACCAAAACTTCAAATACAGACCTATTACAAAATCCTACAAATCTATATGCATGGATGTATGCATGGGTCTACTTCAGATGTTCTAAATTCTGGAACATCGAAACTCTGATCATCGCAGACCAGCGTATCAAAGTTCCGAAATATTGAACCAACGACAAAATAAACACACAAAATAATTAAAATGTGAAAACTTCTGATTTTATGTTTTGTAGGGGGGGGCATGCCCCCTGCACCCCCCACACCTCCTGCTACTTAATATAGCTACTCCAAAATTACACTACAGTGAAGAGAACAGGAAAGTTCCTGATTCGCACTGTACGGTGATCTCCATTCACAAGGTTCGAGATTACAAAACTTCGATCCTCTGGTCTTTGATGATCAGAGGTTCGATGTTCCAGAATTCTGAACATTTGGAAGGGATCCATATCCATGTATGTCTACATGTATGCATGAAGTGTGCCGAAGCCTAGTGCAGTAGATGTGCTGTGGATTGTTTGCTGATATTCATGTAAAGGGTTCTGACAGGATGATCATTTGCTGATAAAAAGATGGATAGATTTTACATAGTAGGATGAAAATGCCAGTGGGTAAAAATGAAGCCTGTTGCACCAGACTACTGCAAAATGAGTAGAGGACATATAATCAAACATCAAAGATGCTGTCTGCAAAGCTGTTGAACTCAACATAATTTTTTCAGCTTGGCACTCTATGAAGGGACTGATATTGGTAACCACTGAATACTTTCTAGATCTCTTGCTGTTGTAAAAGACCTGATGAATGATTACTTTGTGGTATCTCAATTGAACTCTTCCATGACTTGGAAAAATGGACTTGTGAATTTATTGACTACCTCAATACTTAATTCATTAAAATAAAAAAAATGTGAAAAAACATTTGAAGTGAAAAGATGATGGATAAATGAAACTACATTTCCAAATGTGAGTCACAAGGCATTTCAAAACATTTTATACAGAAATGGGAATGGATCATGATGTCATTATATATTTTAGCCAAGTTTAGAGGAGCGCAGGAAATTTAAAGTAAATAGAGTTGAGTTACTGCATAAAGTAATAACGTCTTTACATATGGGTCCCTTTTAAAATATCAAAGTTTCAAAAAGTCAAACATATTGTGGTTAAGACCATATGATTGACTTTCTAAAATGCTGAACTTTTTTATCGAGGGTGCAATGCAGTGAGGAATTGGGGAATTTACCCTGTTCCCCACTGTAGTGCAATCTCAAAGTTTTTATATATAATATTCAAGGTTTGGGGGTGCTGAGGGGCTTGACTCACTGCAAAAATGTGTATTTTTGCTGTTTAGTCTTGTTTGACATTTCTGAAAAATGGTTATATGGTCGACCATATGACATTTGACTTTCTGAAACTTCAGTCTTCTGAAATAGTTGGCACCAGTCCACTTTATCCCATTTTGTACATGGAGTTGGGGTGCCAAATCAACAATGACCATCACCTAGAGCAATTTTTCTCACTGCTAGATCTCTAACTCTGTTAATATATATGCAGGTGTCAGAGTTCAACATGAACAAACAGTGGTCTTTTAGAGATTTAGCACATAACAGCACCAGTGTGCTACTGCTATCATAAAGTGAAAGTACACCAGAATCCTGAAACATTTGTTTAGGAAGTTAAGAGCTCTGTTTCGATCTACACCTGTTGCTTACTATCTTTACACAGCAATACACGAATTAGAAGAAGTATAGTTGCTAGTCTTGGCAAAAATTTAATAAAGTAGTTTAACATTTCCTTTTAAAAAGCTTTGAATTCCTTGCAATGGTAGGATCAACTGCATTATGTCTTATTTCTTACTAAATCCCCAAATGCCTGCTAGCTTTCACCCTTCTTCTTATACCCATAAAGAGGCATAGTTGGTTTAATTAGTGCCCTGTGCCAGTACTACAAAGTAGTGCCACACCCCTTCAATAGAATAAAAAAAAGAAAACCGACTTTCACAAGCAAAACTGCTGAAAGCCAAATAGTTTCATACAATATATTACTCAATCCGTAGCCCCCAGCTCATCAGGTGAAGAGAAAAAAAAAGTCTATGATCAGATACCTGAGCCAATCAGGTCTTATTTCCACCCCCTGCTTTTGATCCTCTTTCTTCATTCAGCTTTTCCTGGTTAGGGGTCGCCACAGCAGATCACCTTGTCTACTCATGATTGGCAGTGGAGTTTTATGGTGTTGAATTGCCAGTCTGGTGCCCAACCTTCCACAGAAGGCAAACACGCATGCACTCACACCTAGGGCCAATTTTTTTTAGAGTGTCCAATCAACATATAGCATGTCTTTAGGATGTGGGAGGAAACTGGAGCACCTGGAGGAAACCCACGCGACCACAGGGAGGACATGCAGACTATGAATAGAAGGCACCCCAGCCAAGGATCAAACCAGAGAACCTCTTGCTGTGAGGTGGCAACGCTAACTGCTGCACCACCGTGGCCTTCCCACTTTTGATCCTCCTACTTCCTCATATTTTATTTAAAAAAGAAAAAGAAAGAAGAAAAGAAACAGATCCTTTTTGCATTTAAACTGTAGTAAACTGCTTGCTACCAATGTAGCAAGCAGTTTGCTACAGTTTATAGCCCACACAAAGAACTACAATGTTCAGGTTGTAGTTTAAAAGAGCAAGACTTTTTTTTTTTTTACTTTTAAACTGTAGCAAACTGTTTGCTACAGTGTAGAAATCGGGTCATACAATTTATAAACTACATGGTGTTCTACACCACTTGAGTTTTCTTTTAAGAAGAAACTAACTTTTTTAGCTTCACCTAATGCTGTTATTGATTGGGCAGGTTCTGCTCTGGACACTTTCACTTTTAAAAAAAGGCCTCCTACTCCTCTATTCTCGAACAGTTTTCAGAAGTCTCCGCTTTGATTCCTTGTTTTTGCAATTTCATCCTTCCAGTTTGATAGCATGTCCTCCCTCTAAATGTTGCTACATCAAATAATATATCAATACATAGTTCATACTTTTAATGACATACATTCCTATACCCTTGTAGCATTTTTGCAATACAGTTACCACTTTGTAGATTATTATTAATGTTGATTTTAAACATGTGATTACTAAACCTAACATTTGCTTGGCATGTTACATATTCAAGAGATAGCATTCCAAAAGGATGAGCTTTTACTACCCTGAAAACAAGATCAATTCACTCACCAAGAGTTAATTTGACACAGAATAGAGACAGCTCCTCAAAACTTTCTAGGTGAAGCTTGTTTTCTAACTAAATAATTTTTCTTGTTAAGCATCTTTGGATCTTTCCAATTGAATTTTATCTTTAGTTTCAGACTGCAAAAAACAGTGTTGCAGATTATTATAGATATAATTAATTAAAACTACAAGAGGATTTGTTCCCTGAAATTGCAGACAAAGTCCTAATTGCCATATAGAAATTTCCTTAAACATGCCTGAGTTTTACCACTGCAGTCAGACTTCAGAGGTCTTCCCTTTGGTTTGTAGCCAGATTCAGTTTTCTTTCCCCAAATTTGTCTAAGCAGCATTTATTATTAAACAACAAACTATTATAAGAGTTACTACTGTCATCACACCAGTGATGTATACTGTGTAATCATTTTTGTAGTACTACTGTATTTGTGAATGATGTGATTGTAGTATCACATTTGCAGTCATCTGCATATTTTAATAATGCAAATTTCCATTTCAGTGTTTACATCACAAAAAAAAAAAAGTAAATATGACTTCAAGTTGCAGGGACCTCTGTACAGAACCCTGTGACATATTACTGGTTATACATGCAGGATCAGAGAGATTGCTTCCCATTTTAACTTAAAAAAACACAAACAGCAAAAACTACTAAAGGCAAAAAACGAAGCAGCTGTTATCTTCTCAACATGATTTACTGTGTTAGCACTTTCACCTAGATCGATATCTAGACTTCTTCAGACAACTTGTTCCCAAAATGCAGTAGTTTTTATTTGTTGTTTGTCTTTTTAGCTTTTCCCGGTTAGGGGTCACCACAGCGCAACTCTGGTCCGCTAATAATTGGCAGTCGATTTTTATAGTTTTTATACATTTCAATTAAACAACTATTAACTCCATTACCCCAGCAAGAATGCAATTAATTAATCAATTAAAATGAATTCACTCCAACTTCAACTCATAAACTTAATTGTTGAAGTAATTTCATCCCCACAATATATTAAGACACATCAAAAGTTACAAATGTATAATCTTATCAAAATATTAAGAAAGACATTAAGAAAAACATTAAGAAAAATATGGGCAGATGTTTGAATCTGCCATAGGAGATCACTTTCCTCTAGCTTTAACTCCCAGGGACCCCCTGATATTGTGTTTTTCTTGATGTACTATAGCAAACAAGAACCTATGGGTGGGAGTGGATTTTCCAGGCCTTAATGAATATGCTTCTATTAAATGTATTTTGAAGCAAAAGGCACTGGATAGGTGAACGTTATGTGTGTGTGTGTGTGTGTGTGTGTGTATATATATATATATATATATATACATCATATGAGGAATATATATGACTTTTTTATGGTTTTAATCATGAATGTATTTTCTTTTTCTTAATATTTTTAATAAGGTTATAAATTTGTAACTTTTTATGTATCTTAATATATTGTGGGGGTGAAATAACTTCAGCAATTAAGTTTTTGAGTTCAAGTTGGAGTGATTTCATTTTATTTGATTAATTAACCTCATTCTTGCTGGGGTAATGGAGTTAATAGTTGTTTAATTGAAATGTATAAAAACTACTGCATTATGGGAACAAGTTGTCTGAGGAAGTCTAGATCCCATTTTAACTTGCTTTATGTTAATTCAACAGTGTTTGGCCTGTTGAGTAATATGACTCTTTATTTTAATCTGCACAGTTTACCATCAAATAACTTTGCATATAGCACACTGCCAAAAGTGTTAACCAAATTCCATGGGCTGCAATACTTTCATCTGTTGGAGATGTAACCTCTTTAAGAGATGATAACAGAGTTAGGAGATGTAATCAGCTATTAGGAAAGCCATGCTGGTTAATGAATCTCATAGAGAAGGAAATCCCTGTATCCCTTTGTATTAGTTACTGCTGTTTGCTCCATAACCCTGCAGTGCATTCATGCTAAGTTATGTAGTTACTTTATCCAGGTGCTTTTTGAATTCCTAAAAGAAACTGCAACAAAACAGGGCTTAAACAGCTTCTGAACTGATGCCTCAAGTTGTAAAAATTCTTCAGAGGTTAGAATTCAATAAACTCAAAAGGTATATATAAAAAAATCAGTAAATAATAATAAAACAAGTAACCAGTCAAACATCAATAATCCAGTAGTAACACTTTCTATGGTAATTCTGAATTTAGCCCTAATGTAAAGTTCTGACCTGCAAAATGCACATAACCTCCATTTTATCCGAACAGGACAAAATATATGTTTTAGTATAACCAGATTTTAAACACACTTACTGCATCACAAAATATTTTAAAACAGAAGTACTTCCTTTATACTTTTTCCATAAATGGCCAAATACAGAATTTTCAAAACGTTTATTATGATACTCTTAAATGGACAAGTATTCTGATTTTAACCATTCTAGTAGTTTTTCCTATGTAAAATAATTTGCATGAGCATACTGCAGCATATATAACCATTGTCGACTGGCAAGTAAAATGCCCACTGATGTGGCAAGAACCTTTAGGAAAGAACCACACTGTAACCTGGGAAATAGTCCACATATTTTGCAATTACCACATGATCGACTTCCAAAAGAACTATTATCATCTAACTGGATATGTGAGAAAATTTCTAAAGTATCAAACCTTGAATGGAATAATAGAGTTTTCATACTGGGGCTGGCTTTATAAGCCATGGAAGGAAAAAAGGTAGAATATTTTTTCCAAATTTTATCAGCCCAAGAAATACACCAATATATTTTAATGATCTCAAAAATCTGCTGCAATACCTCATTATACATAGTTACAAAATATACTTTATCCATTTCCAGTGAAAAAGTCTACCTATTTTATTGGAATTTTTATCTATACTGACAGGTCATAAGGACATAAAAGCATTATAGTTATCTGTATCACTATATCCACATATAGAATTTTTTTAATTAAATAAAACTTTCAAATAGAATGATTCAAAACTATTACATGACCTTGGGGAGAGCTTTCAATGTATGTGTTGGGTGACAACTGTCACCCTACAGTACCAGATTAGAAAAGGTATCTTTGCTATGTAAAAATGTTAATACTTTGCTATCAAACACTTTAATTTTGACACCCAAGAAAGATATTTCATATTCACTAGCCACGCCAATAAAGTGTATGCCCATGTCTTTAGAATTTAAATATGACACAAGTTCTTGGAACACTTTCTCAGAACATTGAAAATTGAAAATTAAATAATCAATAAAATACACATGAACTTAATGTACATTAAAAATTAATCTGATGCAAACATATATTTTTGTTTAAAAAATCATGACAATATTGGCATATGAGGAAGTAAAGCCAGCACCTATTGCTGTCTCTTGTTTCTGGAGAAAACAATCACCATTAAACTAAAAGTATTTATGTGTCAAACAAAAATCCAGTAATTAGAAAACATTTTTTTTCAGGGCCATCAGGGAGGCAATACGATAGTGCTTGTAAACCATACTCATTACGAATACTAATATACAATGCTAGAACACCCGTAGTAACTAAATAATTGTCTCGAATATCTAACCTATCCAACTTAATCAAAAAAATTATACGTTTTTAATAAAAGACTCACCTTGTGTAACTAACACCTGTGAATACTTACCAACCAAACATCATAAATTATCTAATAAAGTACATGTAGTAATAAAATGGATTGTGTAGGGAATTATTAAAAGATTTATGTGTCTTTGGTAAACCATAATAAAAAGATACCCATGTGAAATCTAGTAGTAAAATCTTATGTTATTCACTTGACAAAACAATAAGGTTAAAATATCTGGTAGTCTGTGCTTTATATTCCTGTACATATTCATCCATAGGGTCAGTATGAACTTTTTGATAAGTAGCTGTTATTAATACTGACAAACATGACCTTTTATAAAAAAGTACATCTATAACTACCACATTGCCCCCTTTATCTGCTTCCTTAATAATAATTTGATTAGAATGAGTTAAATATGTTAACTGTCACAAGGCTATTCATTCATCCTTCATATACTTTATCAGCAAAGCTCAAAAATCTGCCAGAAATGCCAAATACCATAATTCTATAGCTCAACAATCTGACAGAAATGCCAAGTACTATAATTCTATAGTTCAATGATCTGCTAGAAATGCCATGTGGTATAATTTTGTAGCTAGGACTTGGAACTAACTACTACCCTTATGTTGCTGGACAACCTACAGGCCTATAAACCAGCACTAAGACAATCCCCTGGATTCTGCATGCCTTGCACAGTGTGTAGGACTAGTGCAGGAGCTGTAGCAGAAATATTATCTGTCATGTGATCCAGGAACAGCCTGCAGCGGCATGCACGAGTGCTCCTGCACTAGCCCTGCATGGCCTAAGCCCCTGTATGCAAATCACCCCATTTCAGGAGAAATTTATGCAAATGAGGTGAATTTGCGATCCAGGAAGCTTGAAACTGGCCGTGCATGTCCAGTGCAATCTGTAGAAATGCACTCGGTTAGTAACCGAGTACATTTCTGCAAACTCCAAAATGGAGTTGTGACAGCTCCAAATAAAGGTTGCATATTAGTCAGGTGCTGCGATAGCATTGTCGCCTCACAGTAAGTCATTGTCCTGTTCGATTCTCAGCTTGAGCATCTTCTGTGTGGAGACATGCATGAATGGGCGTACCTTCGTTGAAGGTTGTGCATCAGGGCTGGCAACTTGGCATGTAAAAATCTACTGCCAATCATTAGCGGACCAGAGTTCCACTGTGGCAACCCCTAACCAGGAAAAGCCGAATGACACAACAACATCAGTCAGGAAGCATGTCAAGTATAAGGCCATTGGCATTGCAAACAGCCAAAAAAATTAAAAAAACAACTTTTAGGTTTTTTTTTTTGCCGATCTCAGCTGTTTAAGCATAGGGCAGCAGCGCACAAACGGGATCGGGGGGGGGGGGATAATAAAATAAACCTAAAATAAGCATTCTAACTAAAATCACTATTCTGCCATGAAAGTCAGTGATAGGCAGAAGACAACATGGCTAGTGAGTAGTGGTTGCTAAAGGGGAAAGTTCAGTGTGAGACATGCAACTATGCATTAGCAGGCAATCCTATGCAAATGAGAGGAATTATAGTGAATCCCAGTTTTCCCCAGCATGCTAGTCAGGTCCCAACAGTGTAAGAGTAGGAATAGCTTGGTGCAAGCCTATGAGTTAGCTGACATCATGGGGGGGGGTGTGTCAGGCATACTGTAAGTGGACTGGTGTGTCGGGTTTGCTCCTAGGTTAGCATAGCTAGGTTAGGAGGTGTGTCTGAATCTGCCTAGCACTCTTTACATCGCCTAAGTGGGTGTATGTGCCACGCACTGGGTTTTAAAGTAAGAAAAAAAAGTTAAACCAGGAAATAGCAGCACTGTGCACATCTGAGCACTCTATTTGTGCAGCATGCCCCGGGCTTAAACAGGAAGGCATTGGGAAGGGAAAACAGCAGTAGGAAGGTAATCAAGGAGAACTAGCATAGCTGACAGGTGAAATGTATCCGAATCAGCCAATTACACAGACAGCAGACCATCCCAGCCCAAAACACTACTATAAACTATGCAAAGACCTTCCCCTCTGGTTTTTCCCATACTCTACACCTCCGGTTTATACAAGTGGGGAACTTTTAATAAACATAACTACAAAATGAGAGGGGCTGCAGCAGGCAACATAGAACAATATGTGCAAGAGGCTGAGTGTGGTGAGGTTGTGAAAGCTGCCAATCAACCCACAGTGAGGAGACGGAGAAGAGTTTACAGACCCAGGGTAACCTACCAGGGGCTATAGGAGCTGGAGATAGTGGAGTGCTATAGGGTGGACATGGACCTCCTACAGCAAATTGTTGAGCTGTGCCGGCCACACCTGACACCAAATTGACAGGGGAACCCATCCCAGTGGATGCCGAGGTATGTGTAGGCCTAGGAATTTTGGCCACAGGTACCTACCAAAGCTCAGCTGGGGATATCATGGAGATCTCACAGGCATCATCATCCAGAGTATTCCACCAGTTCCTGGATGCCATCTCAGCACATGCCAGTGAGCACATATATTTCCTCAACACCCGTGAGGTGTTGGTCAGCAATATACATCTCTTCCACGAAATAGCAGAATACCCTGAGGTAGTGGGTGCTACAGACTGCATGCACATACACATCAAAGCAGCACCCAGTGATCAGGGTAGGGCCTATCAACCGCAGGGGCCTCCCCTCCATCAACTATCAGGTCATGTGCGATGCCCAGGGCATTATAACGAATGTGTGTGCTGGCTTCCCTGGAAGCTATCATGATTCCCACATTTGGCATCTGATGCAGCTGTACCAGAGATTTGCCAATGGGGACATCCCCTATGGTCACCTAGTGGGGGATGCTGGTTACACACTGGAGTCGTGGCTGATGACATCCATCAGAAATGCACACACACCTGAACAAGAATGCCAAAATTTGGCACATGCACAGACCAGACTTATAATAAAACATGTGTTTGGGATGCTCAAGTCACAGTTCCATTGTTTGGACACATCTGGTGGAGCCTTGCAGTGCTCACCAGCTACATGTACCCAAATTGTTATGGTATGTGCCATGCTGCACAATATGATCCTGCAGAAATAGCTGCAGCAGGAACAACACGGGGCAGGATCACACAGCTTCCCACCAATGCCGAGGCCTGCACAAGCAGAGTGACTCGGAGGAGGAACACCCTGAGCCTGCCCCAGTAGGCAGATGGAGGCATGCCCAGTATGCCCAGGCCATGGCAAAGGGACAACACATAGCACATAGACTGACACAGTAGCGACCCAGGGAATGACATCTCTCTCTGACTCGCACATACAGTAAAAGTGATGCCAAACATGACACTACCTGTGCTCAACCATGTATGGGGAATGCACTATGTATTGCCAAATGGAGTAGAATGTGTCATTACCTGTATCTATGGTATAGATGTGAGCATGCAAGGGAATTGGGTGGATTAATATTATGGCAGCAGATAATAGACACCTATAGTGGTGCCATGACATCTGTAATACATACTGAAGTCACCAAAGTAACCAGTACTACACAGGGTGACAAAACCCACTGCAGGAAATGTGCTGGGTGACATGTGTGTCCATATGACTCACATATGCCAGCTAGGGAGGTTCACATACCCAACAACAGTCTCAGCCAGTAGGACAGGTGTAGACAAACCCAAACTGAGCCTGTGTTATGGCCTCTGAATGATGACGATGGGTAATCTCCCCCCCAGGCCTACACAGACAGACTACAGCAGGTCAGGCAGTGGGGTGTTAGTTCTGAAGGGCAGAAAGTAAGACACTAATATGTAGGGCAACCAAAGCTAAGACCTGTAGTACACTGATATGCCTTTTGTTAGTATGATAGGTTGGAATACAGAATTAAATGGAGTACCTGACATACCAGTACAGTCATAGCAAATGTGTGCATGTGCCAGGTGTGCCCCCCCCCATCCTATGTAGAGATGTAGAAACAGTAAGGTATACCCCCAATCATGTGTAGATATGTAGAAACAGTCAGGTGTGCACCCCCAATCCTGGGTAGAAATGTAGTAACAGTCAGGTGTGCCCCCCACTCCCATGTAGACATGTAGAAACAGTCAGTTGTGTCCCCTCCCAATCCTGTGTAGAAATGTAGTAACATGTATGAGTAGGTATAATATGAGTGGAGCACAGATGGCCAGAGGTGGCCAAGGTAGAAGGATAGGTCGTAGCATTTGCACAATATGCAGGTCTGCATGTGTTAGGTGATGTGTGTTTCATAATGTGTGAGATTGGTAAGTATGTATGCATGTTGAGGTAAAACCTGGTGGCCATTGCCCACTACTGCTGATAACAAGGGCAAGCCCTCATGACTACAGTGCCAAAGACAATCCCCACCAGTATAACACATGCTAGCAGTAAGCCATTGTAAATGCATGGTGGTATTATGTGCCACCATCTGAAAGACTAACGTGGCATGGCTGTTGGGCTAGATATATAAGCAGTACACAGGGGAAAGTATGTCAGACATATAGTATATATTATTTCACTGTGAAATGGTGACACCCTTGGATTTGTACATATAGATATACATCACAGTAACAGGACCTGTAATAGGGGATACCGGTGATGTCTGCCTGAACACCTGCAGATCACAAAGGAGATAGGACTGATGTATTGGGAATCAGCTGATGTTCCTGCACATGCCAGCATAACTGTAATGCCCCATGAATATCTGTGTGTCAGATGCAAGTAGTGTCCATAGCACACATGCACCCAGCCATACAAACACCACCAACAGGCACCTCTCTGGCAATATCCCTGCTATGGGGAATGGGTACAGTACGACCCCACCTGTATATGGCAATAGTGGAAGACATCAGCATGCAGTGCAGGTGTCCCATGCAAGTGTGTCCCTAGCTGTAGGTAGCACCCTGCCAACATCCACACCACCTAATCAATACTGATAGAAGGTATTGGCATGAACAACTATCACATCTACCCTGTCACCCCAGGGGAATATACTGTATGGTGGTCTGGGACTGTAGGACTGACAGAATGCAATGTCCTGCCACATATAGCCTGCATCAACACCTAATGCCCCACAGGTGCCTGCCAAAGGCTCATGTCTCACATGTACTGCCAATGCATGTTATGTTATGGACATCCAAATAATAACATAACACACTACATGTAAGCCATATGCAAGGCCATGTGGACAAACCACAGTAACATGTCCATCATGTCCCACTGCATGAACTGTGGACCAACACTAACACACACCTGTGATGTGGTGATATCCTTAGGGAAAATATCAGAGAATGTATGCATAATGTATGGAAGAGGTTAGAATAACAGAGGGGGCTGTAGGAGCATGAGTAGCATGGAATGTGCAGGGTCCAATGCCAAGCTATGTGCACACTATCCCTGTCTGCAAACACATAAATTGGTGGCTACACAACTGACAATACACCACAATAGGGTAAATGTTCTGAGCCATGGCCCCTGCCTCTGGCTAACATGTGCAAATCTGTACAGCTGTGAGACATTGCCACAGCAAGATAAGGCTATACTGCCATGTTGATGGGTGGACAAGTATGGAGCCTCTGCCAGTACTGTACCAAAGTGCTGAACTTGATACACAAACCCAGCCGTAAGTGTCTGCAGCTCCCCCTCCAGAATGGCATAACTTACCATGAATAAGTAGGTGTCTGACCATAATACCAGACACAGCTGTAGTCACCCTTGTTGCCTATGTCATCACTGTGAACAAGAATGTCCACCTGACAGTATATGAGACAGAAAACTTCACTGTGTATAACAGTACACATGTCTGAATATCTCTGCTAACAGCAGTACCATGCAGCTAAAGCAGTGCAGACACAATCACCTACAGTACACACTATCCCCTGCACAGTTTGTCCCCATATTTCCAAATGATCAACGGATACCCTGCAGAAACAGTATGCTACCTGTAAGTGTACAACACAAAGGTCTGCACTGCAACACAAACTACCTGGAATCGATCCACACATTCAATACAGAAAGACATACTGGGCATGCTCACACACAGCGAAATGAAGACAATGTCAGCCAACAACATACCAAAAGGTCATACTGGACATGCTCACGCACTTATAAAAATGAAAGCCATGTCTGCAAACAACAGTGGACCAGACATATCCGGCATTTGCAGATGCTAGTGCAGACACTCCTCAGTATGCAGCACTCATGCTTTGCACACACACTGGATAGGAAAAGAGGCATACATCCAAGTACAATACACTATAATAAGCCAAAAGTAGATTTACACAGATGTGTGGAAGAGAGTGACTGTCACAAGGGGCTATCCATTATGACGTCTATTCCACCCAGCACACAGCCAAATGGCTATAACCACATGAGGTTCAGATGTCACTCACCGTAGACCTTAGCCACTGGTATCTGTCAGCATGAAAGGCTATGAGGTGCATGTCCTATAACTGCATAGTGCTGTAGTGTAATAAACTTAGGAAGGAGTTCTCATCCCAAACATGACTTGTGTGTGTGTGTGTGTGTGTGTGTGTGTGTGTGTGTGTGTGTGTGTGTGTGTGTGTGTGTGTGTGTGTGTGTGTGTGCGTGTGTGTCTGTGTGTGTGTAACTAGTATCTTGTGTGCAGGTGGTTGTGAGTGTGTAACAACTGGGCTCAATGTAGAGTGGGTTTTGGTATTTTCTTATATGGTGGCCCTAGTACGTATAACAATGT
This sequence comes from Protopterus annectens, assembly GCF_019279795.1. Classification (NCBI taxonomy): domain Eukaryota; kingdom Metazoa; phylum Chordata; order Ceratodontiformes; family Protopteridae; genus Protopterus; species Protopterus annectens. Next base: position 1,936,120,422 of record NC_056733.1, read on the forward strand.
CCACTGTACAGGGATAACATATGTGAAATAGCCAAGAGGCTGGGGTGCAAATCCATACCAATACATGTGACATCAAGGCCAGGCAAACAAAGTTAGCAACCATAGTATTACCCAGTGAACACTCTCAACCCATGTCTCATACACGCACACACACACACACTTGCCTAGGCAACAGCCACTATGTTGGTAGTACCCTGCATATTGCCCACTGATAGTAACTATGCTGTGATTGCACTGAGCTACAGAGGGCATGGTACCCAGTCCATCTGTCCAATAGGCACGTACATGCCGACAGTGCACCTTCCCCATGTTACCCACTGGACATCTGCAACACCTGTGGTGCCATCAAATGGACACACAATGGACATACCATGCCTGAAAACATGCCCTGTATGGACAGATGACACTGACACCAAGGAATGCAGGTGTCATCCTATCAATGTTAGTGCTGGATAAACCTGCTGTCCATTACCAGTTCCCTGCCACATGAGGTCAGGACTGACGCATCTGATGATAATCTGTGTACACAACATGGGCCAGATACCCCAGGTACAGCTGCACATGTCACTGTACATGCATGTGGGAGGTGTGCACATCCCAGACACCTTCCATGTCATAGACTAAGGAGCACATCCATGGCAAGCAATGCACAGCATTGGCCACACACAATAGTCACCCAGGTGACTGGATGATGAATGCAATACCCACCTGTGTGGGCAAATTCAGAAACAACACCACTGAGCCACAATGCAGACCATTGTCATGTGAGCTGATGCCAAGGTATACCCTTTACCTAGCCTTGTATAGCTGTCTGGCACAGTTGACTACTACACACTAGTGAAGCAATGCACCCATGCATGTCAGTACTGGCAGTGTGTGTGTGTGTGTGTGTGTGTGTGTGTGTGTGTGTGTGTGTGTGTGTGTGTGTGTGTGTGTGTGTGTTGTCTTATCACATTCACACTCACTGCAACCACCATTGGCATACTGAAGCATGTTGTCTGATATCAGACACCTCCACATACCCTTTGCTCATATAACCTCTGTATGACCCCTGAAGTGCATGTGATACTTCACAGTAATGTGTTGTGTCAATCTCACTAGTGATGTGTTATATTCCTGGCTCTGCCATGTGTGTCAATGTGTCTGTGTTCCTGTGAGAGTGTGGCTGTGTTGATATGGCATCTGTTCATGTGAACAGACATGTATACTACACCTACCGTATAGCTACCATATCCCTATTGCAGATGCCACTCACCATCACATATATATTTTGAGGGATCCTCAACATGTAAACTATGTGGTGCATCCGATAACTGCATAGAAATGTGATAGCTCTACATAGTCATCAGGGGTTTGATACCCTGTGCTGGTAGGTGTAAGAACATGCTTAAGTTTTACTCTCCCTCCCCTCCCTGACTTTACTTTGCCTCTGTCTGCCTCTCTCACTCCCTATCTGGTGGATGTGAAGAAATACACCTGCTTTGCTTCGGCAGCAGCATGTGTATTGTAAGTGATGCTCATGATCAGCTGATGGCCTGTGCACAAATTGAAGCCCTACTCTAGCTTATTGCATGTGGAACAGCTTTGGTAACATTCTCATAGCCAATTATATGGAAACAAACTCCAGTATCTAGGAACATCATGTTGGTATTGGACATTTTCAGGCACTGTGAGCAGGAACTAGATCTGCTGTTTGGCAAACAGAATCACAGATGGCTTGGGGAATTACCTCTAACATGCACTGTGGAAACAGGCCAACACACAGGAGGGGATTGTGCCTGACTTGACTATAGAATGTAAGTGCTGCTAAACTGTGATTGGAGTAATGTTGGTTTAACAGGGTGTTTGTGGATTTGGCTGCCTTACATGTTTTAATACCGGTCATGTCATTGCTATGTTTATGAGGAAACCCCCATCTGTAGGGTCATCTGCAGGCTGGCAGTGTGTGGTGCCCTTTGTTTCTTGTCTTACCCACAGAGCACCTATCTGTGAACTGCAGAAGGTAGTGTGAGGACTGCAGTCTGTAGATGGTGACAACTGCGATAGTTACTGACTTCATTTCCCTCATAGGACATATATTGCAACAAACCCTGTTACAACAGTAAATGTATGAGGTTATCACAGCAACATGTCAATATTGGCCATGTGTTTGTGCCTCCAGCCACAGCTCTGTCAACCTTTGTACATATGTCATGCAGTAAGAGGTGCATATGTGCTGTACACCATATTTATTGACATCACATCTGATAACAAGCCAGTGTCATATATAGTAGGGGTTATATTTGATGACATAACCTGGACATTCTGTGGTTGTGTGTACAGTACTGAGGTCTGTGTACTTATGGTGATTGTCAACAGTGTGTTTATTGTTAATACGTACCTTGGCCTGTGTACAGACTATGGTAGATGTCATTGCTCTTGGTCCTGTTCTACCTGATGTTACATGCTGCTCCACTGTATGTTACCCTATCGGGTTACATGTTTGTAGGGCCAAACACACACATGTCCCATACCACAGACAGGCATCAGACCACACTGTGTAGCGGCCCAGTATATGTAGGGGTAGTGTATGAGTGACACATATCAGGATGGTGTTTAACAGATAGTCCATATACTGTAATATTATGCTAGCTTACCATATATGGCTATGGCTGTGTTCACATTGGTTGTGGTTATGCACTTTCATGCAGGTTTCTGTTACTCTGTGCTATGACATGCCTGTAGAGCCTGCTATATATGCAGGTGCTTGTGTATTCCCCCACTGGAAATGGAGGCCAGTGTTGAGTCTAGCTGTAGCCTGCACAGTGCTTTGTTACATGCCTAGCAGCTTAGTGTACTTACCCAGTGAGATGTCATATCCAGGTACTTGCCAGATGTACTGCTGCTGGGCCACCATCACAGTCATGTATGTCAGACAAAGCATTGGGATGCTGTACAGATGTATGTCAATAACTAGTGGGTAGTATGTGGCCGTGGCACCTCTGTACCAGTGGTTATTATGCATCAGGACAGGCAGGGGTGTGTGAATGCATAACCTATGGGGGCAAATGTATACCAGTAATTACATGTTATACCATTCTACATAGCTGTTAACATCCATATTGTCAGGCTTGGTCCACGTGTCTTGCACTAAGGGGTTCTGTGTATACCTCTGGACTGTCCAGAGTGAGTCAGACTGTCCACATATATTGGCCATATTTCTGCTGTAGTCCACAGGAGCATTACTGTGCTAGCAGTGGTACTGTACTATGATGTCCTCAGGATGTCTGTCAGTAGCCAATGGTGTACATGTTAAAAGCTGATGTGACCTAGCAAACACACCATGTCTTTGAAGACAATCCCTATTACAGTAGCAATAGTTTAAAAATATACCTGCAATACATACCTGACATCCTCTCGCACTACGAGGTTTGGACTATTGTGACTGAGGTAGGGCTCTACTCCATGTTCAGGACATATGGTGAACATATATGTATATCTAATCATCCATATATCTGCATAGATATATACACATATACATTTCAACGTACATAGATGGATATGTATATGTACATATATATAAACACTCAGAGATATACATATACAAAACAATATATGTTTATACATATACAGATAGTGATACATATGCACATATACGTATGGATATCTACATATATATCGACAGTAGTAGGTATATCGGAATAGATATTTATGCACATATAGTTGTACATATCTAGATATATACCAACATAACTAGGATTAACTGTACACATAAGATGTGCAGACATATATAGCTATAATATATATATATATATATATATATATATATATATATATATATATATATATATAAACCTATAATATGTTTATAACAATATCCCTGTCATGTGTAAACCTCATGGTTGTGTATACCCTTCCAGATGTATCTCACCGTATGTATCTGCTATGTGTACATCATGATAAACAACATATGTGATGCAACATTCATATTAAAAGCAAGGACGACACAATTTAGGAAGTAAAGGCAATTGCTCAGTACTACTCAATATTTGTATTGACAGCTATGTTGGTAAAACAACAGCTGTCTTCACAGTGATCATGGCGTAGTGGGTAAGTGTTGTGAGTTTAGTGTACAGGGTCGTTGATTCAAGACCTGCAAGGGCTTGTCATTTTGTTGCTGAGCAGATTAAGGGCTGTCAGAGACAGAGTGGTTAAGGCAGTTTTGAGCAGTGTTATGTGCATTTATGCAGGTTTGCATGAAGCTAAGCAGTGCTAAGCTATGGGTAAACATACATGCATGTACACAGTGTAGGCTTCACTTACCAGTGTGCAAATCAGCTCAGCTGTTATATTGCAGCAATGCTGAGACTTGCTAAGCATGGCTTAGTCCTGGTAACCAGGTCACACCACCCAGTCTGATAACATAGTAGGGTAATGACATCTGCAATGAGTGTATGAAATGCCATGTACAATACATGCACCTATATGCTGTCATTGCGGTAGCAAGGGTTGTGGGTATCATGTGTGGAACACAGATGTATAAGAGGTCTGTACAGCACTATCAGTGTGAATGTGTTACATACAGGGGTAGTAGCCCAGCGTATGTGCTGTCACACTGGCATGCAGTGTATCATGACAGTACTACTGTTGACATTGCCTACTCAGGGAAGAGCAGAGTGCTAAATGTAGTACTGACAACAGGCGCACCTGCAGGCATAGCTGGACTCTGTGGCCTCCCTGTTGTATCCCTGGTGTGTGAGCTTTGTCACAGTATATACCCCTTACTGGATAATGATCCATCATGTGGAATGTAACTGTAGACCACCGTCTGTACAGCACATGTTACTGAGGGCTTCTGACATGTAGTTATGGCATACATATTGTTGTCAGATGTCTGTCAACACACTTATGCTACTGCAGTTATTTGCCAAGCTAATGACTGTCAGTCACTGTACAGATCTGCAGATGGCAGGTATTCAGCTGAGATATGTACAGGCAACCTGAGCTTGATTGACACTGACATGTCTGCCCAGCTGTGTAAGAAGTGGCACATGCAGGAGATGTCACCCTGTATGCACCACATGTCACAGGTACCTCCAGTACACTACCACAGTCAACTGAACATACTTGGGTACAGGTCACCATCACAGACAATAACCATGTGTTGTAATGCATGCTGCATACATGTCAACTTGATCACCTCAGTGGCCATGTGCAGAAGGCACCTGGAGGATTGGCTGATGCATGTCATTCACAATCTTAGGGTCAGGACAGTAGTGTTTGTCGATAGATTCCCACTGCCACCTGGCTGGTGACAGGATAACACTGTACACGCAATCTCTACACAACCCATCTCCCCTTGGACAATAGCTTGGTACACAGCTATGACCACCTGCAGGGATGCACCCCTGTACTGACACATATGTGCGTGTGCATGACTGAGTATAGCAGTGTCTGTGTGTTAACACACTTTTACTTGGGAATTGCATGAGGGCCTTCACAACCAATGCAACACCCATTGTCATAGTCAGTTGTAGCTGCTGCTGTGTGGGACATTACATGTACCCTGTTAAGCTTCCCCCATAATGGCTACATGAGCCTTGCAGTACCAGCACAACAGTGGTTTACAAATGGGGTAATAGGCATGGGATTCCCATTGTGTTCTGTAATGTGTGTGTAGGTGTGCATGTCCGTATATCTGTAGGGGACAGTATTCTGAGGCCACATACTCCTATTACAATACCCATTGCCACATAGTAGTACAGATAGTGTTGTTGCTGCCCATAGGTGAGGCATGACAATGCAACACCCTACTATGCATATGGCATGTGAATGAGATGCATATCCCTGTAGTACCACTGTTGGGGTATACTATGGGTTGTATCGCAGTCGCTGCCAAAGTGTGATGGTGGGTATGGCAGAGTGTCATCATGGGTTTCAGGGAGTACAATATCCAGTGGGGGATGTGGGAACTGTGTACGCTGTCATTACACCAAGGTACACCCAGTATATGTCCCATGTACCACATTATGGTTACCACTGTCACCATCAACCATACAGGTAACTGTTACCACAATTCAAGCCAGTTATGCATGTGATGTGTACAGTCTACCTGTAACACTTTGGACACATGGTCAGGTTAGTTAGGAGCAATAGGCCCTGGTATCTTGTATGTGTGACTGGCTGTTATGTGTCTGAAAATGTGTATATGACGGTATGTCACACTACTTATTGTCCAGATACACCCATCACACCCCCCGTTAGCATACTGTACATGTCTGGGGATGTTCTTCATGTAACATATAACCGGGGACACACCTCACCCTAAATGCTGTGTGGTGTGTGCAATGTAAGCCACACACTTCAGTATCACTACATAGCTAGGTAGGGGTCTACTCCCAGTGTTGCCAGGTAACAGTGTGCATATATGTGGATGGGTCTACATCAGGTTGCAGGGTATACATGCCTCAGTGGGACACCCGTCCACGTGGCACAGGCAATAACCGGTTTAGTAACCTGTGACGTGTTCAACTGTACCCTAGATATGTCACAGCCATGGTGTCACCACAGTGGCATACCCCATTGTGGAATATGACTGCAGACCATTCCATGCTGACACATGTACACCTACAACACAAATGGATAACATTATAGAGACCACATCCAACCAGTTTTACTAACAGCTATAAGGCATCATTGCTGGATGGCTACAGTACTTGCCATATATGTATTACACTCTACTCCATACAACATGTTACACTGCAGTACTGTAGTACACTGTAGTTCAGTCACCATGTGCACCAAAAACATATCAGCCTGTCCCTGCATTGATGGTATAGATCACAGGGATGTGTCACAGGTATCATCATATGGACAGGGTGTGATGTTGGTTTGCCAGAGGCCGAGGGTGGGCCATACATTTAACACCATGTGTGTGGATGAGGGGTGTACTTTAGAGAGCTGGGTGAGGTGATGTGGTATGTGTAGGTATGGGGTTGCCCTAGGTGTGTTTGCATAGTGTGTGGGTATTCATGCACACAGTTCTGCCATGTGGCTGCCCTACACAGGTGTTTATGGACAGCTGCAGACCATACTTGGCAGGGTGTGAAGTTTGCTGCCTCTGGCCACAGACACATGCACTGTGCCTGCCAAGGGTTCCACAGGCATGGCCAGGTACAGGCCTTTATGTGCTAATCTCACCTGCTGATGACAATTGTCTGCTAGTACCAGATCCCTCCTGGGACTGGCCAGGACCACGTGCATGTGGCCTGCTGTGGTGTGGTGTGGACAGCACCGCCTTCACTGCCGGGGCTGCTACTGCCACTACAGGAGCCCCTTGGTGTCCTAGCATGTCCATGATGACTGCCAGTTGTTGGTGTTGCTGGCCCACATCCAAGTGGGCATTGCCACATCCCCACCACACTTTGAAGCACAGACACACCACGGCTGATGAGAGCCATCATCTCATCATGACATCTATCCGTGTGCTCGGTATAAGCAAGGATGGCACCCAGCAGTTCACAGAGGTTGTCACTTACAGATGTGAGAGCAGCCCTCTGCAGCCTCAGGCCCTGTCTGGTGTAACATTCTATATGTGCCTGTGCTGCCAAGACAGCCTGAAACATGCGCATGCTGGTACCAGCTATGTCACCTATGCCAGGGGCATGATGTCCAGCGGCCCTTCCATGAGCATCCAGGGACATCCACCTATTTGGTGCCCTGCCAAACATCTGGCTATGCCTGCTGTGACTGGACACAGTAGGCATGGTTACCACACTTCCCTGTGCACTGCAACCAAATGCCAGCTGTTCCTCCTCTATGGCCAGTGGTGATGGGGTATGTGTAGGCACTGAAACTGTGTGCAGGGGTGGGGTGGCTAAAAAAGGTATGTCAAAAGTTGGCACAGTGTTGGCCCCTGGCAACCCCACCTGGCCTCAACAGTACTATCATCATCTTCGGTGTCTGTATTGACACCAACATCAGAATGTATGCAGGAGGGACCCTGACCCACCTCGCCACCTGTGGGGGAAAACAGTAAACGGACTTTAAAACCTGTACAGCATTGCCTAACAGTACACACACACACACACACACACACACACACACACAAACACCTCCATAATACCTAACTGTCCATGGCTTTACAGACAGTCCCACGTATATGTCCATGTGTTACCCCATCTTGCATCACACTTGTTAACATGCTCACATTGATACCACTCATTAAAATATCAGTCCTCTAAATTCACACACCAGCGGCCACAACACAAGGCCTGTTGCTACTTTACCTGCCTGACCTGTGTGTGTTTTACATGGCCTCACTGCTGTCATTCATTATGCACCCTCTGTATGTCCGGACATGATGTGCATGGCCCCTATATGTGTTGGCAACTATGTTGTATCCATATCTTGCACTGCTGTGTCATGTGCATGTAATGCCCAGTACATGCCACATATGCTGCTCCTTATGCCTATCATGTGATGACTGTAATATTTGGATACACTCCCTGGTACTGTAGTGCTGCATATGTGGTTTGTAGGTGACCTCTCTTTTGACTACGATATTAAGGGTGTACCTGATGTCTACCTTCCCTCTGGATACCAGTTCCATTATACAGACCATATTATACTATTTGCTGTCCTGCAATTACACACATGACAGGTATTCCTGGTGTGTAGTGTGGCATTCCATGTTCACATACTGCACAGTCCCAAAGGGAGGTACAACCATATGAACACCCCACAATCACACATGTGCATACGTGGCCAGCCACACAAACACACACATGCACACACGATCCTACATGCATCTACCTCCCTCCACTTCACCCAAAGGGACCCTGCAGACAAACTAACTAACCACCAGGATGCACACACACACACACACACACACACACACACACACACACACACACACACACACACACACACAGGTAAGGTTGCACAATGATGGTACACACAGCCCTCCTATTACCCATCTGTCAACATGCAGAACATATGGTACAGAACAGCATGCAGTTCAGCTATAGTCAATCCATGCTAGCAACAGTATACATGTGTGTGATGCATGTGCTGTGTCACTAGGTGATGCCCCTTTCCCGGGATACCACTGCACCCATGTACACAGTATTGCTGTGCACCTGTTCTGCACCCAGCCATGTACTGTGCACCACAACTCACAGGTGTACAACCCATTGTGGAATGTGTAATACTGTGTCAGTTATGTCAGATTTACTTCTCACAGCCCCTATGTTTTTCTGCAACACATACCTGGGATGATATGTGGACAGTTGTCACTGGTGAATGCCTGATGCCTGATTTACAGCTGGCAACATCAACAGACCATGTATGACTACTCCAATACTCTTACACTGACAACCAACAGAGCATACCATGGCTATGGGGGGTGTACACACCTTTATTGATTTGACACACACATCCTTGATCTGCCATGGGACCACATCACCACATATCTTAGCAGTACATGTGCCCAATATGTGATATATGTCCTGTACTTTCACATGCAATGTCTACAGATTGTGTTAGGTATGCAGCTGCTGACCACAATGCATACACAATGTGTGGGCATATGTGTGCACACCCTTATCATGAAGGTTTATTGCACCTCTTGTTGCGTATACTACAGCAGTCACTACTCCTGGTAGGGGTATACCAGTGTGGGCCATCTGCATTTGTCAGTGTATGTTCAGTCTGCCCTACACTTGTCCCCCTATTCTGCATGATTGCAAGGCCTATCCATGTGCACATCCCATGATGTTCACAGACTGCCATCACTATTGCTGTGTGGGTAGGGTTACTGCTGCCACAGGTCCTGAACCTGACTATGTGCAGATAGAGCAATTCCTAGCATCCTTATGATCCCTGCTGCAGTGCACTGGTGTGTCATGCTGAACCCCCCCTTCTTCAGCCTTTGCGCAGATGCATGACAAGTATGCCCTACACGTGTGTCAATTTGCAGTGTCCCATACACTAAACACCACATGTTGCAGCATAGACCCAGCTGATAATGTGGACTACTTTAATGCCTTATGCCTTAGTGGATCTCTGCAGCAGTTGCCATTGTCCTGCAGGAATATACACTGGTGTTGCACTGTATATGGGTGTTGTTCCGAACATGTCCCTACTGTAGGCCATGTCTACCACCAGTATGTGACTCCCTGTGGACACATTCCACAATGACAGGATGTTAGTTATCATGCAGGTGTCTGACATAACCTTCCAATACCCCATCATTGTCACTCCTGTGAGACCGTGCATTTCACAGCAACAATACATGCACATGTACAGCATGCATTCAGGGTAGGTGTGTTAGATGTGTGCATGGAATATACCATCACCACTACATGCCCAGTGTGTTGGCAAGCATCTACATAAAACATACTCACTGGAGGGACCTACATAAGAGGATGAGAGATGCAATGTCAGTGGCCACACCTGTGGGTGGATGCAGTATTACAATTCATCAATGGTACATTCCCACGATACTACCACATCTGGACATCTGTTTATCACTACAATGCAGCAGCACAATATACCTATGACATGTCAGATATGCATGATCTACCTGTACCAATAGGTTCATAGGTAGGTACTAGGCTATTGACACTAGGGCCTATACAAGCCTAGCCATAAAGGTACCCTGGCTTTTGCCACCCAAGATAATTATTTTCCTGTGCCCCTGTCAAGCAGAACCACAGACGTGATCCCGCACATGTATATACAACAGTGATCCACGTATGTGCCCTGTGTCTTAACCTGCATGCTCCTTAACTGTTGTGTAGGTGACACCCACCTCCATGAAGGTGTCCAGTGGTTGATGGCTGGCCAGATGAGCAGGTGCCACAAGGCTTGCCAGGAGCTCCTCCATATGTGTCGGGGGGATGGATGGCATGACCGCCCCCCTGTGGCAAGGTAATCCCTGCAGACTGCAGCAGCATGCTGACAGGCATTGCGAAGCAGGTCAGTACAATGATGCCAGACCTGCTCATAACTGCGGTTGTACAGTCCGACATCATTGACCCTGTGGACTAGGTCATTCCACAGGGCAGTCTGCTCCTGCTGCTCATGTGCAGCCCTGCCAAACAGTACTGGGTAGTGCTGGATCAAGTGTGATATCACCACATCATTCTCTGCTTGTGGATAGGTGGGCAAACATGCATGTGACATCTTGGCTGAAAGACATACAGATGGAAACAGGTCTGAGCAACTCATACAGCAAGGTTACCACAGTTCATAATACACATCTCTGTCACCCCCCCACCATATCAGCTTCAACAAACTGTACACAACACTCATTAAGTATGGCTACAGCTTACCTACCAGTAGGACAGATATTGTATTGTACCACACTTTCTGCTATGTAATTGTAGCCATGTCCCCTGTGTGGACACTATTATTGCTGGCCTGTTACAGACTATTCACCTGCATGCTATTGTCAAGGCCACTATGGTTCCATATATGCCAGTGGTATGGCTGCTTTGGGATTGCTGCACATCTGACATTCTCTGTTATTGGGGATATGTATGCATGCTGTTGGACATGTACCGGGATTGTGTAGACTATTACTACCAACATCTGTTCTATAACAGTGACACAATAACATGTGTATGTTCTATTGGCCATCAGAACCACCTCTCCAAACCCATCTGCCCATAATACCTGGCCACATCACATGTGTGTCCCAACCTGGGGCCTCCTCATGTACTGGTCCAGCAATACCATCAGGTGGAACCAACCCAGGGGATGTTGTCCCCTGCTCAGGGCACACACAGACATGTTCATGTCCCCTGAGGTCAGGTCTAGGGTCTGTTCCATACCGGGCTCCACAGACACATGTGAGATGTGCTACATCAGTCTGAGGCACCCAGTACACATTCACAGGCTCAATATGCTCCTCCGGCACATCCTCCAGACCAGGCACCTTCAGGACGTGGACTGCTGTTGTGAGTAGCAGTAGGTGGGAGGCTTGTTCCAATTGTGCCCATATTGGGGCCCATGGGGAGTCAACATCACAGACTACACACATACCATACAGGGTGTTTACCCACCACATGTGTCACATACCACCCCTGTAGACTGTCCTCTATATCTACCAACCCTGATCACCTCCACAAGTGTACTTGCCATACTTCCCCATATTCCCATTGCATACTTCACAAACAGAGGCAATGTAGTCCCAACAAGTGACTAACATGTGACATACCAGTCCATGTTGCACACACTGCCAGCTGTGGATATGTGTATGCATTGCTATGTGTGCTGGTGCCTCACGCATGGTATGCATCACTGTGGTAGTAATATAGGGGATGTCTTTACATACATATATGTTTGTGTGTTTGTTTGTATATATGTAGACATGTGCATATAGGTATATATCTCTATATGTGTAGACATATGTGTCATTGTATATATGTGCACATATATATGTCTACACATGGGTATCTGTATATTTGTGGACATACATGGTGACATACATATATATCTTTATATATTATATTATTTGTGACATTTGTACACATATGCATGCCTATATGTGGGGTACATTCAGACATCAGCTCCACAATTTCACAGCACTTTTCTGCACAGCTGTGCTGTTCTGCCTTGCTACAACACAGACAGGTGCCACATATGGACACAGCCTGACATTAGGGGTGTATATGTAGTACCAGATTTCAGGTAAACATATTACGTACCTATAACATTCCGGCATGCTACATTACAGATGAACCTGAGTATTCTTCCAGTGGTGGACCATGGGTCCCACATGTCCATCAAATGGCATTACTTCTACCACCACCTAATGGCCATGTAATATATATACTTCTCATTAGACAATACACACTATGATGGCTTACATCTTGTGAGTCAGTGCTGACCTGCACAGTTAACGGCTATGGCCCACTACCCACAGGGGCAGACACTATTGTTCATAGCAGTTGGTCAGCTGAACATCATTACAACACCTGATGGCACATATAAATCATTCCACATAATCTATCCCATTATTATGGACCAGGTACTATATTCTATTACATGTATATATACTTCACATACCTGTTGTGGGAATGATGTTTTGATGAATGAATACAGAATAAATGCCTTTGCCTTAGGTTTTTGAAGGTTTTTTTTTTTCTTTTTCTTTCTTTCTTTCTTTCTTTCTTTCTTTCTTTCTTTCTTTCTTTCTTTCTTTCTTTCTCTCTCTCTCTCCAGTAAATGGAATGAGCTGATTTGAATAGATTGCAGCATGGCTTTAGTAGGTGATGCACATGATCAGGTGATGGCCTCTGCACGAATCAGTTTCCTCCAGTTGCTAGCTGCATGCAGCTTGCTGTGTAGTACTTCCAATTACCACTGTCAAGGCAACCACCTACTATAAATCCCTACATCATATGGGCATGGTCCTTTTAACTTTCCTGTGTGATGGGCATCCTTCCTTTGTGTGGGCATCAGTGATACAGACAGCAGGTAGCCCTACCTCTTAC